>NC_138038.1:2500-361176 GCF_964106645.2 Podarcis pityusensis
AAGGATCTAGGAGTCTTGGTTGACCACAAACTTGACATGAGCCAACAGTGTGACGCGGCAGCTAAAAAAGCCAATGCAATTCTGGGCCGCATCAATAGGAGTATAGCATCTAGATCAAGGGAAGTAATAGTGCCACTGTATTCTGCTCTGGTCAGACCTCACCTGGAGTACTGTGTCCAGTTCTGGGCACCACAGTTCAAGAAGGACACTGACAAACTGGAACGTGTCCAGAGGAGGGCAACCAAAATGGTCAAAGGCCTGGAAACGATGCCTTATGAGGAACGGCTAAGGGAGCTGGGCATGTTTAGCCTGGAGAAGAGGAGGTTAAGGGGTGATATGATAGCCATGTTCAAATATATAAAAGGATGTCACATAGAGGAGGGAGAAAGGTTGTTTTCTGCTGCTCCAGAGAAGCGGACATGGAGCAATGGATCCAAACTACAAGAAAGAAGATTCCACCTAAACATTAGGAAGAACTTCCTGACAGTAAGAGCTGTTCGACAGTGGAATTTGCTGCCAAGGAGTGTCGTGGCCACAAATACCCCCATTCCTACTTCTATGTTGGCGGTTTCCAGAGAGATTGGAATACGACCCAAAGCTGATTCTTCTATTCAGGGTTTTCCTCATCCTCATAATGCTCAATTCATGTTGGGAATAAATTAGGAGTGAAAGGCATCTCAAATCCTGAAGGCAGCGTCAGAGGCCTCCCAGTTGAATGACGTGGCCCAGGGAGAGAGGGAAAAATAGTGGAAGTGAACAGCTGGCTTCGCAAATGGTGTAAACAGGAACGGTTTGGATTCTTAGATCACGGACTGCAGTTTCTTGAAGATGGACTTCTGGCAAGCGATGGGCTGCACCTCACAACGGTTGGGAGGAATGTTTTTGCCAAAAATCTCAGAAACCTCATCAGGAGGGCTTTAAACTGACTAATGTGGGGGAGGGAGACAGTGCTCCTGAAGGTAGGAGTCTATCAATTGATGAAGATGATCATCCAAATGTCATAGACCAAATGGAGCAAACAGCACGCAGACCTAGTGGTGGGAGGAAAAAATCCTTAAATAAGAGTCACGGGGGAATGATTAATGGACTTCAATGTCTGTACACTAATGCGCAAAGCATGGGAAACAAACAAGATGAGCTTGAGCTCTTGGTACAGCAAACTAAATATGACATAATAGGCATCACTGAAACCTGGTGGGATAAGTCCCACGATTGGAATGTAATAATGGAGGGATACAATCTATTTCAGAGAAACAGACCAGACAAGAAAGGAGGAGGAGTGGCGTTATATGTCAGGGATGTGTATACCTGTGAAGAGATCCAAGATTTAGAACCTCAAAGCCAAAGTGAGAGCATTTGGGTCAAAATTAAGGGAGAGAAGAATAACAGTGACCTCATTGTGGGAGTTTACTATAGATCCCCAAGCCAAACGGAGGACATAGATGATGCCTTCCTGGAACAGATGGCCAAGCATGCAAAAGGAAGGGAGATAGTAGTAATGGGGGACTTCAATTACCCGGATATTTGTTGGAGGTCAAACTCAGCCAAGAGCATAAGGTCAAACAGATTCCTCACTGGCCTTGCAGACAACTTCATTGTCCAGAAAGTGGGAGAAGCAACAAGAGGAACAGCCATTTTAGATCTGGTCCTAACCAATGTTGATGACCTGGTTAGTGGGGTAGAAGTGGAAGGATCATTAGGCGCGAGTGATCATGCTCTTCTGAAGTTTACTATACAGCGGAAAGGAGCAGCCAAGCATACTAGGACTCAATTTCTTGACTTTAAGAAAGCCGACTTCATAAAACTTAGGGAAGTGCTGGGTGAGATCCCATGGACAGTAATACTAAAAGGAAAGGGAGTTCATGATGCCTGGGAGTTTGTTAAGAGGGAGATAGTAAAAGCACAACTTCAGGCAATACCAATGAGACGGAAACATGGAAGGTGCCTAAAGAAGCCAGGGTGGCTATCTAAAGAACTTTTAACTGAGTTAAGATTAAAAAAGGATGTGTACAAAAAATGGAAAAGGGGGGAAATCACCAAAGAGGAATTCAAAAAAATAGCCAGCACGTGTAGACACAAAGTCAGAAAAGCTAAAGCACAGAATGAACTCAGGCTTGCTAGAGAGGTTAAAAGCAACAAAAAAGGCTTTTATGGGTATGTTCGTAGCAAAAGGAAGAACAAAGAAACAGTGGGGTCACTCAGAGGAGAAGATGGTGAAATGCAAACAGGGGACACAGAAAGGGCTGAACTCCTCAATGCCTTCTTTGCCTCAGTCTTCTCCGATAAAGAAAACAATGCCCGACCTGAAGAATTTGGAGCAAATGATTCAGCAGAGAAAACACAGCCCAGAATAACTAAGGAGATAGTTCAAGAATACTTGGCTAGTTTAGATGTATTGTGTAGTGTGGTGGAGTCTCCTTCTTTGGAGGTCGTTAAGCAGAGGCTTGACAACCATATGTCGGGAGTGCTCTGATGGTGTTTCCTGCTTGGCAGGGGGTTGGACTCGATGGACCTTGTGGTCTCTTCCAACTCTATGATTCTAGGCCAGGCCTGCATTCTGTTACTCAGGCTTTCTCATCTCAAAGCAACCATGCATCCTGCCGTAAAAGTATAAAATCTTAAGCCTCAGTTTCACGAACATCAATTACATGCAATAAAACCACAGGCACAGTGAAGTCATTAACTACTCATATTCTGAATTGTCAGTTGAAGTCAATTAGGTATTTTTGCTCTTTCAGTGGAAATCAGTCCAGACGCCATTTTGCTGCCCAATTTCCAGACAAATTTTGGAAAACCCAGATGTATTACAGCCCTAAGTAGTGGTCATTGCTTCGGTACACAGTGCAGGGTTCTAAATAAGTCAAATTGAGGTTGTAGCTGTGGTTGGCTAAATTGGACAGTGGATCATGATGTCAGAGAGATATTTGCAGGATCTGGAGTTGTTACACTTTTTATATACAGAGCAAGAGTCCCTCTGATTGATCAATGTAAAATGAGGTCAGCTGGTCTAGAATACAACTTTCCTGGTCTCCAGAATTCTCACTTTCCATGCTTAACTGGACAAAATGGAGATTTAGAATCAAGGTACTTGGGCACCCTCAAAAGAAAAACACACACTGAAAAATAAATGTTAGAAAGGGAGAAGATTAGATGCAGATGAACAAGGCATTTTTGTTATTAAAAAATAATAATCAAGACTCTTTATGATCCCCTCTGCTCCCCTTTCCCTTTCTCCCCACCCAGGGGAGCCCTGCCTTCTACTTGCCCCTCAAAGTCAGCTCGTCTTATGGGGTTGGCCTGGGCAGTGACAGCCTCTCCTTCCCACCTGCTCCACAGCAGCTGCTATGAGCTGCGCAAGGGAGGAGGCCAGCAGCGGCAGCCATGGAGAGGCAAGAGGAGGCTTCCTGGCCACCTCCACTGTTGCCACCACTCAGGACAAGCTCTGGCTCATCCTCTGAGTTGGTGCTGGCAGAACTGGCTTGGGAAATAGGGACAATCCAGGATCAAATCAGAAGCCATGATGGCTTTTGGAATTACGGAACTGCCCCAGGAAAATCAGAGTTTAGACTTAGACTTTTGTGCGAACCACTTTAAGCACAGATTATGAAAAACGCAGCGACAAAAGAGGGGTGAAGAAACTGATGATGAAAAAGATAAGAATTGGGACACACAAGAAATTTCCTTGGCCAGTTCTATTAAAACAAATGTTTTAATAAAACTGGCCAAAGGCATCAATGCAAGTTGACTCTTATTTGCTCCTCAGAATCAAGTGCTCTTTGCTGTTCAAGTCAGGCTTCAGAAGGATTATGTACAATTTGGGGAAGAAGATGCAAGCGAGCAAGCCTGCACTGGAGGCCAAGATGCAGAAGATCTCCACAGCCACCATCTGCTTTCCTTTGGTGCTCAGATAAGAGGGAACAAAGGACAGCCAAACGCTGCAGAACACCAACATGCTGAAAGTGATGAACTTGGCTTCGTTGAAACTGTCTGGCAACTTCCTGGCCAGGAAAGCCATGGTGAAGCTGACCATGGCCAGGAATCCCAGGTACCCCAGGACACAATAAAACATGGGGGCAGAGCCTTCGTTGCATTCCACAATGATTTCCTCCGCCAGAGAGTTCATGTCCACATCTGGGAAGGGAGGAGCAGTACAGAGCCAAACAGCACAAATACTGGCCTGAAGTGAGCTGCAAGCAAGAAGAACAGAGTTGGCCAGAGATTTCCCCACCCATTTCCTCATCCTGGATCCTGGTTTGGTGGCCATGAAGGCCAGAACCACCATGATGGTTTTGGCCAAGACACAAGACACCGCAATGGAGAAGATGATGCCAAAGGCCGTTTGTCGTAAAGAGCAGCTCACTGGGTGAGGCTGGCCAATGAAGAGCAAGGAGCAGAGGAAGGAGAGCAAGAGGGCAAGGAGCAGAGTGTAGGTGAGGTCCCGGTTGTTGGCTTTGACAATGGGAGTGTCCCCGTTCTTAGAGAAGACGCCAAGGACCAAGGTTGTGACCAGAGCAAAGAGCAGAGCTAAGGCAGCTAATGTGAATCCCAAAGGTTCAGCGTAGGAAAGAAAATGTTGGCTCTTGGGAATGCAATGATCTCGGTTCTGGTTTGGAAATTGACCTTCTTGGCATTTGAAACAATAATCCATATCTAAAAAAAATCAGATTAATGATGTATGAGTTCAAACAAACAAGGCAACCTTTTTCTTCTGGCTTGTTTCATTCTTTGTAATGAAATCAATTCCTCCATCTCCAATGGTCTTTCAAATTTCCTTTGAAATAAATATTGCTTCTGCTCCCAAAACACAATTCTAAGCCATCAGTTAGTTCTAAACAAGTATCAGAGATAAGTGGAAACCAGTAAAATGCAATGGGTATTTTTTCTTCATAAACCATATAGGTGGTATCAATCAAATCACCAGGAATTTAGGAAGCAAAGTATTGATGACTGTTACTATGGGACCATTGAAAGAGCAAACGGTCATCTTTGCTGAAAAGTGAGAAGCCCACTATGATATCATGGAGCAGCAGAATTGATTTTGTGTTTCTGGCTCTCAGCCCTAAAACTATGGGGATGGAGGGTTAGACAAGTCTTCCCTGACTCCACAAATTGTGGCAGGTGGGGAGCAGGCAGAAAACACAGGACACCTATTTCCACAAATCTACTTTGTCAAGTTGTGGCTCTAGTTTGCACCACTCTCTTCTTTCTTCCAGATCTGAGTGTAACTGCTGTTCTGTTTAGGAGTGAGTACTGAACTGTTATTAAGGGGAAACTGTTTAAATAGACTAGGAAGCATTTTATAAAAGAGCAGCTGATGTCTCCTACCCGTTTGATTTGAAATCATCCCATCTGGACATGAAGCACAGTCATAGCAACAAAATGGCAGCCCCTCCTTCTTTTTCCGGCTGTAGCCTGGCTGGCACCGATCATTACACAAACCAAGGGGCAGCACCTAACCAGAAAGAGAGGAGAAGAGGAAGCTCCCTTTTGCATGGTAAAGAACACAGTTTGAACCAAAGAGACGAGATCATTTGGCAGATCCATCTTATTCCAGAATGGTTGTGTATGTGTGAATAAATTGCTTTATAAATATTGGGAGTCAAGTAGAAGAGAAATTGAATATTTCATCTGTATGAGATGGTGGATGGAAAGGAGACTAGGAAAGACAACAGATTATGAATTACAGGGAGTTGGCAGAGATGGCAAAATAGAAAGCATATACATTAGGCTCAGAGAAACACTACAAGACAAGTACTCTTCTTTCATTGAGAGCCAGTGTGGTGTAGTGGTTAAGAGCAGTGGACTCGTAATCTGGTGAACCGGGTTCGAGTCTCCGCTCCTCCACATGCAGCTGCTGGGTGACCTTGGGCTAGTCACACTTCTTTGAAGTTTCTCACCTCAAAGAGTGTTTGTTGTGAGGGAGGAAGGGAAAGGAGAATGTTAGCCACTTTGAGACTCCACAGGGTAGTGATAAAGCAGGATATCAAATCCAAACTCCTCCTCCTCCTCCTCTTCTTCTTCTTCTACGCAAGTGGGTAACTTATACTTCTGAGATATAAGTGTGTTGTTTGGTAACACAGGATTTACTTGTATATATGGACTTAGGTGGTCCTGTGGTCTAAACAACTGAGCTCCTTGTTGATCAGAAGGTCAAAGATTCAAATCCACACAACAGGGTGAGCTCCTGTTGCTCTGTCCCAGCTCTTGCCAACCTAGCAGTTTGAAAGCATACCAGTGTAAGTCAATAAATAGGTACCGCTGTGGTGGGAAGTTAAACAACGTTTCCGTGCGCTCTGGCATTCGTCACAGTGTTCTGTTGTGTCAGAAGCGGTTTAGTCATGCTGGCCACATGTCCTGGAAAGCAGTTTGCAGACAAAGGCTGGCTCCCTCGGCCTGAAAAGGGAGATGAGCGCTACATCCCCATAGTCCCTTTTGGCTGGAATTAACCATTAAGGGGTCATTTGCCTTCCCTTTTACCTTCAGTCCTACATTAATTTGACCTGGCTAAGACCGACAGGAGAGCTTACTCTCTTGTAGTAACCCCTTCATGCAATAACTGAACTTAAGAATGTTATTAACACCGGACCTTATTCTTGAATTTGTATTCTTAATATTAATAAAACTGCTCCCTTAAAAAAAGAACCAAGAGTCCACTCCCACCTGATTGAATGCTTTGTGCCATGTGATGGCTTCCTCATCCATGCTGAAGTCGACATAGTGCGATTCCTGCAGTTCTGTCTTTCCTACTTTCACTCGCAGGAAGGTTTGGTTGGGGAAAGTAACCCAGTTCAGAACATCAAATCCAGCTGCCAATTCCCCATTCTCATCAAAAGACACGAAGTCCCCAGCACTGTTGTTGAAGGAGATGCTCCTCAGGAAAGAGGGAAGCTAGACAGAAGAAAACAAGGGAAAGTTTAAAAAGTATAAAAGGGAGACTCTTTATTGGTTTTATAAAGGAAAAAAGTATTAATCAGTATATGTCACACAATGGAAAGGAGTCAAAAATGGTGTGGTCCACCTTTGGAGTACATATGGATTTCGAGGAAGTACACTTGGCCAGGCACTTATGTACAGCTTCCTTTCTGGGGTCCATGTGCAAAGGCAAAATTGTGTAAAATCAGGAACCCCTGGAACTGCCCTCCACAAGGTGGAGAGGGGCATCCTAGGCTCTGGGAAGGTTGCAGGAGGACTCTGGGATGGTCCCAGAGACTTGTCCTGACCTCCTCACAGCCTGATAAGAAAGGGGGCACCTTCTTTCCTGGCCTTCCAGAGGCTTTGTGTCTCCTTCCCGAAGGTGGCACTGCCTTGCTCACTGTCAGCATCCAGGGGTTGAAAGGCCAGCTGGCTAGCCCCCAACTGGATCGTCTCCTTCCAGCCATGCCGCTGCAAGGTTCCATCGACCTCTGGCTCCAACATAAATCAGTGACTCAAGCCTCTCGGACTTGAGCACACTATATTCAGCAGTGTAAACTGCACAAACAGAAGGGGCTAAGGCTGTGGATACATACTATGAACTACGGATTTATTAATCATAAATCAAGACAAAGAAACATGTTGTCTCTCCTTGCTAACTTCTCAGAGAGAGAGTCAAAACAAAAGCAATACAGCAGAAGTTCTGCTTATGCCAGCAAACTGTGCTGGAATGTAAACAGACATGTGCCATGTAACAATCCCATGTCTGCAACTAAAGGTGGAATGGAAACTCCCAACACTCACCTGGCTTTGGGAGGGAAGCGCAATTACATTTAAAATAGCCATATAAGTTCCTCTTTGGTTCAGAAAGAAATGCAGGCTCTAATAGATAGACAGAATGCTTTGGCAGTCAGGGGTAGAAACAGCTAAATAATTTCAAATGCATTCTTCATTCTTGATATTTGTCCTTTCTCTTCCCTGACTCTGCGCATTATCACATGGATAATGAAACATATCTAGTTTCAGAACCATTTTATACGGAATGCATTATGATGCTTGGCGTCTATTCACTTTTTAAAGTATTCATATTGGAGGGAAGTTTTTTATGTTGGGGGTTTTTCAGTGGTTTTATAGAAAAATATTATTATAGGGTGCTGAGAGACAAACACTAGTGGTTTGTGCAATGTCAAAGGCTGAGATACTGCCTGAGGAAAGTAATGGACAGGTTCTTCCTGGATAAAAACCTACCATCATTCTGATATTAACACATCATGAGGCCCACTTTAACATGCCTCCTTCTTCACCACTCCTGACATATCAGCATCACAAACACACTGACAACAGAACATGCAGCTCCTTCCACAACATTGTTCAGTTCTACAAAGAGGTGACATTTCTGTGTGAGAAAGAGCAGGAGGAGATACTTCCACCTCTGCAACTTGAAGGGGAAGTACAGGGAATATATTGATTCTGGTTCCAAATTGAAGGCAAGCAAAGCAGGGAAGCACTGAAAAGAACATTTGTTTTACACATCTGTAAGAGGTGTATTCATTCTATGGATGTGTGTCATCATCCAATATACTAGCCCCAAACAACATTCTGAATATGAAGTCTTACCTGCCAAGGTTGCAGTTTGGGAGGATGGAGTCCACCTCTGCCTGCCATCCTTCTGGGTTTTGGTCTGGATGAGAGAATCTTGTGCAAAGTATATGCAATGGCATAAACCGCATTATAGGTACTGTAACTTTGACTAGTCATGGTCATTTCAAAAATATGCCCAGGAAGGCTCTCCAGACTCTCTTTGCCAGTGCATGTGTCTGTGCTTTCATTGGGGTCATTGGAAACAGAAAATAAACAGTTGAATGCCTTTTCCCAAAAGGTCTGGAGGAACCCATCTCCATTTGGAGAGTTGGGGTTTAGGGTCTGAAGGAATTCTTTAAATCCCTGGACTTTTTCTGTGTGAATCGCAAAAGACAGGGCTCCATCAAAGACTTGAATATCCCAATACCTTTGCATTGTATCTGATGAGAAGGCCCATTGGGCTGTCAAAACCCACACTTTCCCTGTATAATTCTCTGCACTATCTTCAGATAATGAAGAAAAATAAATCATCCATTTCACAGCTGCAGTAGTTTGAGGTTCTGCACATAGCAATAATATATTGATGTCTGAGTCCATCAGGAAAGAGAACTTAGTCTGAATGAGTTCCAGTGAACTGAAATGATCTACCCCTTGAGATAAGGATGGTAGTTTTTCCTTGAAGGCTGTGCAGACTCCATGCTGGGAGAGAATTGGCCCTAAGATTTCCATAAACCTCTCTCCATTTTCATCATCTGAAGCAACAAGTCCGACCCACGTCCATTGGAAATGAAGAAGTAGCTTGACAATCCCTGCATATTGATATTTCTCATTGGGCACCGTCCGGAAGAAGGTTTGGACCTGCAACTCGGTCCTCCTCACTGGAGCCAATACACAATAAGCAATCTAAGAAAGAAATCAATCTCACAAAAATGGGAGAGTTATAGCAAATGGTTAGGATTCATCCCACATAGCTGCCTGAAGTGGAACCCATGAGAATTTATTGAAGGTAAAAATATATTCTTTCGTTTTGTATATTGGAGGAATTTGAATGAATGAAAGTACAAATTCCTTGTTTTAGAAGTGTTATAACATAGAATCATAGAATCATAGAATCATAGAGTTGGAAGAGACCACAAGGGCCATCGAGTCCAACCCCCTGCCAAGCCACTGAATCCATTATTCATCAATGACAACATCTTGGTCAGGGTTATCATTTATAATGAAGTATGTAGAAAATGAAATAGTTCTTAAGTGATATTAGATCTATGAGGCTGCCCTGTGGAATGCCCTCCCATCAGATGTCAAGGAAATAAACAACTACCTGACTTTTAAAAGACATCTGAAGGAACCCCTCTTTATGGAAGTTTTTTTAAAAAAATTTCTTTTTATTGAATTTCACTTAAATAGCCAAAAGAGAAAACAAATCAACAAATCAATAATTTCAACAGAAATATCCATACGTAACACAAAAATAGTGTCAGTTTCCATTACAATTCTTTGTCTTCTTCCTTAAATCTTTATATCTCTAAATGTTTAAATCTTTCCTCTACACACCTATTGACCCCCTTCCCTCCCGATTTCGGGCTTCTTGATAAAACTTCTTTCTTTTTTCTGTAGCTATTAATTGTTAATGGTTTGCGCATCGTAAGATTTATATCAAACCTGCTGTAGTTTTTAAGTTTCTATAGTTTCCTTCAATGTATACCATAAATTTATTCCAGTCACTAATAAACTTTGTATTTTTTTGGTTTCTAATTTTTTGCATCATTTTTGCTAGTTCAACATATTCAAATAATTTTGTTTGCCAATCTCTGATAGTTGGGGTGTTTGGGCTTTTCCAGTTTTGTGCTATTAATATTCTGGCTGCAACTGTTGCATATTGGAATAGTGTCTTATCTTCTTTTTTAATTTCATCCCCAATTATTCCAAGTAAGAAGGCTTCTGGTCTTTTAGGGAAGGTGTATTTAAATATTTTTTTTAACTCATTATAAACGAGTTCCCAGAACTTCTTCATTTCTTCGCAGGTCCACCACATATGGTAGAAATTGCCTTCTTTGATTTTACATTTCCAGCAAGCCTTATTTCCTGTTTTGTACATTTTCCCTAGTTTTGCCGGCGTGATGTACCACCTATACATCATTTTTTCCAAATTTTCTCTGAGCGTGACGCATGCCGTGAATTTCATTCCACTGCTCCATAATTTCAACCACTTGTCATATTCTAAGTTGTATCCAAGGTCCATTGCCCATTTTGTCATGACCTCCTTTATTTCTTCATCTTTAGTGTCCCATTCTAATAATATGTTATACATTTTAGATAATAACTTGGTTTTGCCTTCGATTATTTCTATCTGAAATTTAGATTTTTTCTCATTTATCCCTGCTTTTTTGTCTTCCTTCCATACTGCATTTATTTGATGAAATTGCAGCCAGCCCGTTAATTTATCTTTCAACTCCTCATATGTTCTCAATTTCCAGCCGCTTTCTGATCTTATCAGTAGGTCTTCATAGGTCAGTCTTTCTCCTTCCATGTTTGCTTTTTTGGTTGTTAGAATGTCAATTGGTGATAACCACCAGGGTGTTTTCCATTCCAAAAGTTTTTAATTTTTCTCCCAAACTTCATATAGTGGCCCTCTGATGATATGGTTTGAAAAACCTTTATGTACCTTTTCTTTATTTAGCCACAAATAGGCATGCCAACCGAATCTGTTGTTGAAGCCTTCTTGGGCCCGGTCTTATTCAACATCTTTATCAACGACTTGGATGATGGACTCAAGGGCATCCTGATCAAATTTGCAGATGACACCAAACTGGGAGGGGTGGCTAACACCCCAGAGGATAGGATCACACTTCAAAATGACCTTGACAGATTAGAGAACTGGGCCAAAACAAACAAGATGAATTTTAACAGGGAGAAATGTAAAGTATTGCACTTGGGCAAAAAAAATGAGAGGCACAAATACAAGATGGGTGACACCTGGCTTGAGAGCAGTACATGTGAAAAGGATCTAGGAGTCTTGGTTGACCACAAACTTGACATGAGCCAACAGTGTGACGCGGCAGCTAAAAAAGCCAATGCAATTCTGGGCCGCATCAATAGGAGTATAGCATCTAGATCAAGGGAAGTAATAGTGCCACTGTATTCTGCTCTGGTCAGACCTCACCTGGAGTACTGTGTCCAGTTCTGGGCACCACAGTTCAAGAAGGACACTGACAAACTGGAACGTGTCCAGAGGAGGGCAACCAAAATGGTCAAAGGCCTGGAAACGATGCCTTATGAGGAACTGCTAAGGGAGCTGGGCATGTTTAGCCTGGAGAAGATGAGGTTAAGGGGTGATATGATAGCCATGTTCAAATACATAAAAGGATGTCACATAGAGGAGGGAGAAAGGTTGTTTTCTGCTGCTCCAGAGAAGCGGACACGGAGCAATGGATCCAAACTACAAGAAAGAAGATTCCACCTAAACATTAGGAAGAACTTCCTGACAGTAAGAGCTGTTCGACAGTGGAATTTGCTGCCAAGGAGTGTGGTGGAGTCTCCTTCTTTGGAGGTCTTTAAGCAGAGGCTTGACAACCATATGTCAGGAGTGCTCTGATGGTGTTTCCTGCTTGGCAGGGGGTTGGACTCGATGGCCCTTGTGGTCTCTTCCAGCTCTATGATTCTATGATTCTAGGTCTAGCAGGTCAGTGTTTTCCAAATTAATCCAATCTTTGATCCAGCGAAGGCAGGAGGCTTCGAAATATAATTTCAAATTTGGCACCAAGAATCCCCCTCTTTCTTTCCGATCTGTGAGTAATTTGAATCTAATTCTCGGTCTTTTCCCTTGCCATATAAATTTCAAAAGAGTTTTTTGCCAATCTTTAAACATTGTGGAACCTCTAATCACTGGAATGTTTTGGAATAAAAATAACATTTTTGGGAGTATGTTCATTTTTATTGCAGCCATCCTTCCCGACCACGAAAGTTTTACTCTGTTCCACGTATCTAGATCTTTTTTCAATTTCCTTCCATGTTGTAATATAATTGTCCTGAATTAAATTTATGTTTTTTGTGGTTAGCCAAATTCCCAAATATTTTATTTTTTTAACCACCTTGATTCCATTCTGTATCTCTAATTTTTCTCTTTCATCTTTTCCCAAGTTTTTAGTCAACATTTTTGTCTTTAATTTATTTAATTTAAAACCGGATAGTTTGCCATACTCTTCTAGTATTTCCAAAGCTTTACTAACACTTTTTTGCGGCTCTTCTAGGGATAACATCAAATCGTCTGCGTACGCTTTTAATTTGCATTCTTTCGTTCCTACTTTGATCCCTCAAATCTCTCGTGTTACTCTTATTTTGTTCATGATTACCTCCAATGCCATAATGAATAAAAGCGGGGATCCCTGTCTTGTTCCTTTTTCAATTTTAAATGAATTAGTTAAATTGTTGTTTATAATCAATTTAGCAGGTTGGTTCGAATAAATCGCTTTTATTCCTTCCATAAATTCGCTCTCTAGCCCTGCTTTCTCCATGCTTTTTAGTAGGAACTGCCATGAAACATTGTCGAATGCCTTCTCAGCATCGATGAAAATCAGCGCCGCAGGCACTTCATTCTTACACTCCAGATAGTCAATGATGTTTATGGTATGCCTTACATTATCTTTGAGTAACCTATTTGGGAGGAATCCTGCTTGGTCTTTATGTATTAAATTTACTAGACATTTTTTAAGTCTGCAAAGATTTTGTAGTCGTTATTTAATAATGATATGGG
Organism: Podarcis pityusensis; assembly: GCF_964106645.2. Classification (NCBI taxonomy): domain Eukaryota; kingdom Metazoa; phylum Chordata; class Lepidosauria; order Squamata; family Lacertidae; genus Podarcis; species Podarcis pityusensis. Next base: position 15,747 of record NC_138038.1, read on the forward strand.
CCTATAGTTTTTTATATTTAGTTTATCCGTATCAGGTTTAGGGATCATCGTAATGTGAGCCTCTTTCCATGTCTCTGGTATCCTTCCTCCTCTTAATATGTTATTCATAATGTCACATAGCACTGGCGTTAGTTTGTTTTCTAATACTTTGTAATATTTAGCTGACAATCCATCCGGTCCTGGGGCTTTCCCAGGTCCTCTTTAGGGAAGTTTTTAATGTTTGATGTTTTCTTGTATTTTTAATATTTTGTTGGAAGCCATTATTATTATTATTGCTCAAATCTTTAGTTCTCTTATGCCAACAATATTGTCATTTCCTTCCCAGAATTACCCTTTTGATTAACTACTTCAGTTTTGCAGTAAATTACTAGATAATGTCATCTAATTCCATGGAAAGCCCCAGACATTTGAGGGATCTTCTTCTTCTTCTTCTTCTTCTTCTTCTTCTTCTTCTTCTTCTTCTTCTTGTCATGGTTCACTACATGAGCGAGGAAGCTATGGCCCTTCAGAACTTCCTGGACCACAAGTGGTCATCCCTGACCATTGAGCTATAGTGGCTGGGGCTAGTGGGCAACATATGGACAAGCAACATCCCTTTCTGATGAGGCACGGCAAGAGATAGGAGAGAAATTCAGTTGGGTTCACATTTGAATGCAAATTTATCTAACTTAGAATTCCAGAAACAATTTGTGAACCAAAATGCAACTATCCGTTGACATTTCTTCTTTTCTGAATTTTGCACTTCTCTTCTCCAACCAAAAATAAATGCTTATATTAAGAGACACTGGTCATAAAAGTGCCATTCTTAGTCAAAATAAAATCCAAAAATATACTACCATGGAGAAATTGCTGGTAAATATGTGGATTAGGCAAAAATGCTTACAAAAATAGGGGAAATGAACACTGAAATGCTGATTTATTCTTCTGAGGCCTTTTAGAATGGGGGGGGGCGGGGCACCACCAATTTTGTGGTCACCCTTTCAGATTGGAAACAAGAGAAACTGAGAGCAACTGACATTCATAGATAAATTAATTAATGCCAGCATAGATCAAACCAGCTGGTTGGGAGGGGCCATCACAGTCACTCCTTCAATATCCTTGTGGAACAGAAAAAAAGCAAAAAGGGGGGGGGGATCCATTTATGAATGCATGTTGATCTCACCATACCTAGTGCGTATCTCCAGCAGTAGTTGGGTAGCATTGTTTCTCTGCCCTCTCGCAACTGGTGTTGTGCATCTTCCTGGGAGGAGGATTCCTATTGCTGCCTGAATATCAGTGAGTGAACTATTTATTTTTCCAGGTATGATTTTTTACCAAAAACATGAGAAAAGCCAGACACTTTTGTATAAGTTTTGTATTTTTCTTTCTCACTTCTTTTTTCAGAAAAATGAACCAAGGTAAAAAGGAATTATGGAGAAGCAGAAGATAATTATTGTACCAGAGGCAGAAAAACTCCACAGCTCACATATTCAGTATTTACCGCTATGAATACTGAAATGCACTCTATGTGGGGCTACCTTTGAAGGTGGTTCGGAAACTGCAATCAATCCAGAATGCAGCAGCTAGACTGGTGACTCAGAGTGGCTGCCGAGACCTTATAAAACCAATCAGAAAGTATCTACATTGGTTCCCAGGACGTTTCTGAGCACAATTCAAAGTCTTTGTACTGACATTGAAGGCCTTAAAGGCCTCAGCACAGTATAAGTGAAGGAGCATCTTCACCCCATCATTCATCCCAGACAGTAAGATCCAGATCTGAGGGCCTTCTGGCAGTCCACTCACTGTGAGAAATGAAGTTACAGGGAACCAGGCAGAGGGCCTTTTCAGTGGTGGCACCCACCCTGTGGAACACTCTCCCATCTGATGTCAAGGAAATAAACAACTGACTTTTAGAAGACATCTGAAGGCAGCCCTGTATTGGGGAGTTTTTAATGCTTGATGCTTTGCTGTGGTTTTATAACTTAGTTGAAGCTATCCAGAGTGGCTGGCTCAACCCAGTCAGATGGGTGCCATATTACTATTACTATATTACTATTACTATTACTATTATACCTGTGGAATCTTGTAGATCCCTAAGATTGTAGTCATGTGAAGGGAGATGTCAGAGTCAAGTGCTCCAATAACAGCCATCATATTTCTTTTCTTGTCACATTTGAAGTTGGGGACAATCCTTTCTGTGGTGGACAGAAGTTTCAGGGTGTTCTGATAAGTCATCCTTGTATTCACAAAGCTATCATAGAGGTGGAACCCAAAGCTCATATTCGGTATGATGTTGGGGTTCTCATTGATTTCTTTCACAGCAAACACCAGGGAGAGGGTATTCTGATAGTACTTCAGTGCTGAACTAATAAAAAAGTTGTACAATGTGTCAGAGGTATTCATTTTTTCTGGCTTTTTCCAGCAAATTCCAAAAGATTAAATAACACAAATAAGCAAAAAAAATCTCATATGCATTGTGGCTGCTAACACTTGATAATGGAAATCCATGATCAGTATTCAGTCAGCTTTAAGAATATAGTATCTAAAGTGAGGAGGAATTAAAGAACCTCTTAATGAGGGTGAAAGAGGAGAGCACAAAATATGGTCTGGAGCTCAACATCAAAAAAACTAAGATCATGGCCACTGGTCCCATCACCTCCTGGCAAATAGAAGGGGAAGAAATGGAGGCAGTGAGAGATTTTACTTTCTTGGGCTCCATGATCACTGCAGATGATGACAGCAGCCACGAAATTAAAAGACACCTGCTTCTTGGGAGAAAAGCAATGACAAACCTAGACTGCATCTTAAAAAGCAGAGACATCACCTTACCAACAAAGGTCCGTATAGTTAAAGCTATGGTTTTCCCAGTAGTGATGTATGGAATTGAGAGCTGGACCATAAAGAAGGCTGATCGCTGAAGAATAGATGCTTTTGAATTATGGTGCTGGAGGAGACTCTTGAGAGTCCCACTGACTGCAAGAGGATCCAACCTCTCCATTCTGAAGGAAATCAGCCCTGAGTGCTCACTGGAAGGACAGATCCTGAAGCTGAGGTTACAAGACTTTGGCCACCTCATGAGAAGAGAAGACTCCCTGGAAAAGACCCTGATGTTGGGAAAGATGGAGGGCACTAGGAGAAGGGGACGACAGAGGACGAGATGGTTGGACAGTGTTCTCGAAGCTATCAGCCTGAGTTTGACAAAACTGCGGTAGGCAGTGGAAGACAGGAGTGCCTGGCGTGCTCTGGTCCATGGGGTCACAAAGAGGCAGACACGACTAAACTATTAAACAACAACAACATCTAAAAAGCATTTTGTGCAGAATATTCTTGTAACACACACACACAAAGAATTTTTATCTTATCTCTTGTGATTAATAGATCAGACAAACCTAGAGGTATGAATTTCAGTTGGTCTGCTTTGCATAAACCTGAGTTAGATACGTTGGGGGGGAGAAGTTTGCAACACTTCAGGGGTTTTTTTTATCCAACATTGTTTAAATGGTACAGCTGGGAATATAATCCAGAATCTATGATATCACAGCATCTGAGACAGTCAGATTAAATGATGCTGATTGTGAATGAGGGGATCAAGCTTTGCTGCAAAGTAAAACCATCCATCCTAGGTTTGAAAGGAAACACAGAGGGAGGAAGAGGATCAAGCATGAGATCAGATGAGGAGAAAGCAGAAGAGGCAGAAGACAGAAACCTCCAGATGAGGAATAATAAAGCAACACAGAAGAAAATGCCATGATCACAATATAAAGAGAATAAACTGTATTTTTAACCTTCATACATGGAAAAGAAGTCAAACATTTTCTGAGCATGCCATGGTTTGTATGGTGTAGTTGTATCCTAAAGCAGCATGTAGAAGTGTACACTATAAAGGATATAGTTATTTCCTTACAAAAGTTGATCTGTAAATTCTGTGTTTGGGTGGTCCTGGAAATCTTTTTCTTCAGATGCATAGCCAAAAGTATTAATAATTCCTCCAATGATCAGGTCCCCTCTCTGATAATTCTGGTATGGAAGCTGAACAGGATCCGTCATGGTGCATCTCTCAGAGTCTTCCTTGCACTCAGTTGGAGGCATCTGGAGCCACAGGAAGAGAAGAATCAGCAGCAGAAATGCTCCTCTCATCTTGACCAACAGTTATGCAGAACGGCAAATTTATCTCCCATCCACCATAAATTGCATTAGGTTTATTGGCTCTGGATTATTTTGATAAATGGGATGTGCCAAAGATCTGACCCATGAGATTCTGTGTGTTCAGAATTTCTCACTGGGGCTCTGAATTTCACAGCGTTAATTTGATATAAGCTTTACACTCTGACTGCGTTCATGGTCTTAGATGAGATTTGGGAAGATGGATGATGAAACCCAACAATCTGAGATAATTACTGGTTCTGACGTTATCTCTGTGGAGCATTGTACTCTATGAGACAAAATAATAAGAGCAAAATAATCATACTTATTTCTCGTTGAGTAGTGCACTGGGAATGGCGAGTCACAGGAAAGCAAGCAGCCGCCCTGCAAAGCGGTAATCAGAAGGGAGCTCCCCAGTTTTTCCAAATCTCTTGCTCAATCACACATGCCCCATTTTCCTCAAGTTTATGTTTGTCACCAACGGAGGTGTGATTTTTAGGATTTTGGACCTCAGGGGTGTAACAACAAGAGCAGCAGCAAGAACAACAGCAGTAAAAACAACTAGTGTATCCTTGTACACCAGTTCACGGGAGGGAGAAAACAGTTAAAATAATGCAGACTTCAGTTGCAGGTGCAATACAGGGTACTACATTTCCTCAGAAAATAGAGAAATTGTTATTGTTTGTCAGATGTTTGTGTTTCTAAACACTTCAGGAAACCCTTTTTGCATGAAACAACAGCTTAATCTGACTAGTTATATGTAAAGTTGTAGAGAAATGCATATGGAGAAATGTATTTTGTCATCTAAAAGTAGAAGAGCAAAGTGAGGGACCCAGCAGGTGACAATGATGGCCTAAATGCAGTGGTGCAACTTGAAACATAAAAGACGTGGTTGTGGCACGTGGGAATGGAAAAACCAGTGAGATCTTGAAATTTAGAAAGTGAGCGACAGAGACAATCTGAAGGTTTAAGTTCTAATTATTATCTGTTTATGGGGCAAGGGGACATAAAATACAAGATCTTTCTTGGGCTTTCACGGTTACCCAGCAGTGTGAGGTTCGGGTTCCATGTGAGCATTCTTGGAGCAGTTCCATTCTTGCATGCTCAAACATTCTTGGACTTGCAGACAGTAAGATGTCCCTGGTGATGAAAGTTATATTATTGGGGGATTTGAATGGTGTAACAAACCTAGAGATCAACAAGATCTCCACGAAAGGAGGAGGGAAGGAAGGGAGATTAGCAAGACTTTTTTTGAACTAACAGAAAACTTTTTTGATAGACAAATAGAGATATGAACATCTTATGGAAAGAGATTTTACATACTTTTCACATCCCAGCCTGACTGCAAGCAGGTCAGATGGGATATGGATTACTAAAGAATTATTGACAAGAGTTGAAAAGACAGAAATACAACCTAGAACAATTTCAGACCACAATCCAGCTGTATTAACATTAAGGGAAAGGGTGAAAGAGAGTCAAGGAGATGGAGGATGAATGTAGCGTTACTTAATGGGGAAAAAATATTGCAAGGAGCTAAAGAATAAATGAAAAAATATTTTGATCTAAATTGCAACCAGGGTGTGGATATCAAAGTTATTTGGGACGCCAGCAAGGCGGTGGCCAGATGTTACAACAGAACTCAATTAGAAGGAAATAAAGAGAGAAGAAAAAAGTAGACTTATTAGAGGAAATTAAAAAGAAAGAAAAACAGTCATAAAGGAAAAAATCAGGAAATGAGATATTAAAACAAGAAATAAAGCTATTGCAATTGGAATATGCCCTTACTATAGAAAGAGAGATAGAAGGGAATATTCAATTTTGGAGATATAAAAACTTTGAATTTGCAAATAAGTCAGGCAAGATGCTGGCCTGGCAGTTGAAGAAAAGAAGGAATGAGAATACAATTAACACATTGAAAGTAGATGAAAGGCTGATAGATGACCCTAAGGAGATTAAAAGTATTTTTTAGAACTTTTATAAGAAACTATATTATAAAGGAAGAGAATAACAAGAAGAAATAGATAAATTTCTAATACAACATAAAATTCCAGAAGTAGCAAAAGAAAAGATAAAAGTGCTAAATGAACCGATAACAGCAATGGAGATCTTGGTTCAGAAAATCCTTCTTGCATGAAGAAATAGCTAAATCTGACTGTTTATATCTAAAGATGTAGTGAAATGCATATGGAGAAATGCATTTTGTCATCTAAAGTAGGAGAGCAATGTGAGGTACCCAGCAGGTGACATGACGGCGTAAATGCAGGGGTGCAACTTGAAACATAAGAGACATGTGGTTGTGGCAGATGAGAATGGAAAAGCCAGTGAGATCCTGAAATTTAGAAAGTGAGCGACAGAGACGGTCTGAAGGTTTAAGTTCTAATTATTACCTGTTTAATATTCAAATATATATTGCTGTGTGGTTACCAAAAGCACTTTGAGTTTTGATTGGTTAGAAAGCTAATTCTAGTACTGTCAGGGCTGCCTCAAGTCTCAGCTCACAAAAGACCAACGCCAACTTCTTCTTATATACAAAGGTGTTTATTGGAGTTCATTCTTTGCTCCTCATCCGAGGCGCGCAGCCCCACGTCTGTTACGCTTAGACCGTTGAAGTCCCCTCTGAGTCAGTCCCTCCCCTGCACCAGTTTAAGAGGCTTGCGCTGCTCCACCTCTTTCTCTCTTTCCTTTTCCGCAGGGTCTTCCTGCCCGCTGGGGTTTCGCCCCTCCTGGATTCCCCTGACGCGGAATCCCCAGATTGCTCTTGCCCCCTCCTGCAGGCTTTGGGACCTGGCCCCTCCTCCGGGCTCCCTGTACTTCCGCGCGCCTCCACATTTGAACTTGGCGCGCGCGCCCAACCTCTAACCTTCCTTTTGACAGCTACACTACTCCCTTCACTACTCCCCTCCCCTTCCGGGAGGGTGGCTTGCTCCGACCTCCCTCCCTTCTCTGCTGCCGGAGCTGCTTCCCCTGATACACTGGAACCTCCACCCCCTTCACTGCACTCTGGCGGGGAGGCTGGTCCTGACGCCCAGCTGCCACTTTGGGATCCCCCGCTGGCCCCCTGCTCCTGACACGTCCCCCCTGGGGCTCCCCTGGCCTTGACCACCGGCGCCCCCTTCTGGGAATCCTCTGATTCGCTGGAAAGACTCATGGAATCTCTTGAGTCATTGTCATCCTCTTCCTCGCTGTCCTGGGACTCATCCCCATCGCTCTCCATCTCCTGCCTACCCTGTGCCTCTGTCCCTGAACCCCTGACAAGTACATTCTCCCATGGCTCGTTGTCAGGCAGCAGAGAAAACAACCCCCACACAGGTTGCCAGGAATGGACAAGACAAGAAAAAGTCCCTACTATCTGCTTTTATTCAATATTCACAGAGAGAGAGGCTTGGGAATGCAGCCTCTCGGAATAATGATGTTGTCCCTAGTAAATCTCCACCCCACTTTTCTCCCACTTCCTCATTCATCAACAGCACCACCCCCTTATGGTTGCTGCTTAGGTTCACCTGTCTCTGAGCTCTTTGCTCTCCTACTTTCAAGGTCTGCTGGGTTCTGGGAAATTGTGGGTCTGGAATGCTTTCCAGTGATAATGTGTCAGCCAGCTGTTCTGGCTCTGCCTATTCTTCCACTCCCATTATTTCCCAACTGCCCCCCTCAACTTCCTCTGAGCTGTAACTTCCTCAAACCCCTTTTATAATTATGAACTAACCTCTTCTTTAGAAGGGTCCAGCTGAGGAGGTGGTCTCCACCATTCCTTCTCTGCCCAGTCCCTGACATCACTCCCCTCTCCAGAGCCTTCCTCCTCCTCCTCCCCCAGTGGTTTTGGTCAGTTGGGGTGGCATGTATGGAACATTCTTTGCAATCTGGCACATGGACATGTTCTGTGTACTCCCAGGATCTTTCTTCAGGGCCATACCCCTTCCACACAATCAGGTATTGCAGCTTATTTCTTCGCATTCTGGAGTCTAGAATAGGCCCCAGGAAATCTACCGTTGAGACATGGAACTGACCTTTTCCCAACTTGGCATACAGCTGGTGTTCTCACAACCTGTGCAGCACCTCTGTCACATGACATGTGTACTGTTCTTCGTTCTCTGAATAAATCAAGACGTCATTGAGGTAAACCAACACGAAACAGTCCACCAGGCCTCTGAGTACGTATTTGATGAAGGCTTGGAACGTTGCTGTTCCTAACTGGAGTCCAAAGGGCATGACCAGATATTCGAAACTGCCATACCTGGTACAAAATGTAGTTTTCCACTCATTTTCCTCTCTTAAGTTATATGCCTCTCTCAAATCCAACTTTGTGAAGAGTTTCACTGACTTCACCCTTTCCAACAATAATAATAATAATAATAATAAATTTTATTTATATCCCGCCCTCCCCAGCCGAAGCCGGGCTCAGGGCGGCTAACAACAATCAAATAATCAAAAAATCAAATAATCACACAATCTAAAAATATTTCATTATAAAAATTAATTAAATCAAATTGATGGCAACCAATTAAGCAAAGTTCTGTGCAGGTTGCCAGAGGAGGGAGTCAGGCTGCGCCCTGATCAAAGGCCTGGCGGAACAACTCTGTCTTGCAGGCCCTGCGGAAAGATGTCAAGTCCCGCAGGGCCCTAGTCTCTTGTGACAGAGCATTCCACCAGATTGGAGCCGCAGCCGAGAAGGCCCTGGCTCTAGTTGAGGCCAGCCTAACCTCTCTGAGGCCTGGGACCTTGAGGATGTTATTATTTGCAGACCGTAGGTTTCTCTGTGGGGCATACCAGGAGAGGCGGTCCCGTAGGTACGAGGGTCCTAGGCCGTATAGGGCTTTAAAGGTTAAAACCAGCACCTTAAACCTGATCCTGTACTCCACCGGGAGCCAGTGCAGCTGGTATAGTACCGGATGAATGTGATCTCGCAGCGAAGACCCCATAAGGAGTCTCGCCGCGGCATTCTGCACCCGCTGGAGTTTCTGGGTCAGTCTCAAGGGCAGCCCCACGTAGAGCGAGTTACAATAATCCAGTCTGGAGGTGACCGTCGCATGGATCACAGTGGCTAGGTCAGGGCGAGAGAGATAAGGGGCCAACTGCTTAGCTTGGCGGAGATGAAAAAATGCCGCCTTTGTTATAGCTGTAATCTGCGCCTCCATAGAAAGGGAGGTATCGAAGATTACACCCAAACTCTTAACGGACGGTGCTGGCACTAATTGCACCCCCGCAAGAGATGGGAGTTGCCCCCTCAATCCCATATCGTCCCGACCCAGCCAGAGGACCTCTGTCTTCGAAGGATTTAACTTCAACCGGCTCCCACGTAACCATCCAGCCACAGCTTCCAGACATCTGGTCAGTGTGTCTGGGGCCGAGTCAGGATGGCCATCCATCAACAGATAGAGTTGGGTGTCATCAGCATACTGATGGCAACCCAGCCCAAAACTCCGGACAAGCTGGGCGAGGGGGCGCATAAAGATGTTAAAAAGCATCGGAGAGAGAATCGCACCCTGAGGCACTCCACACACCAAGGAGTGGCGCGATGACAATTCCCCCCCAAGCGCCACCCTCTGTCCCCGACCAGAGAGAAACGAGCGCAGCCATTGAAGGACTGTGCCCTGGATCCCCACGTCGGCAAGGCGGTGGTCCAGGAGTTCGTGATCGACCATGTCAAAGGCTGCTGACAGATCTAGAAGAATCAGCAGCCCCGACCCACCTCGATCCAGCTGCCTGCGGAGATCATCTGTTAGGGCGACCAGAGCCGTCTCGGTCCCATGACCAGCGCGGAAGCCGGACTGGAATGGATCCAAAGCAGATGTTTCATCCAGAAACCTACCAAGCTGTTCAGCAACCGCTCTCTCAATCACCTTACCCAGGAATGGAAGATTCGAGACCGGGCGGTAATTGGATAGATCTGAGGGATCTAATGATGTTTTCTTTAAGAGCGGACGCACCACTGCCTCCTTCAGTTCCCCTGGGAATGTCCCGGTGCCAAGGGACAAATTGATAATATCCCCCAGGGGGGCCCGCACCTCGTCTGGACACGCTCTAATCAGCCATGACGGGCACGGGTCAAGAGGACAGGTGGTGGGCTTTCCAGCTTGGAGGAATCTGTCCACATCGGCTGGAGATATCCGGTCAAAGTGGTCCAATACTGGACCCGAGGACAGTCGAGGGGCCTCCAGTTCCTTTATTGTGTCCAAATTGGCAGGGAGGTCATGGCGGAGCAACAGGACCTTTTCCGCAAAAAAGCTCACAAATGCCTCACAGCTGTGTGTCAGATTGTTATTTAAATTTGGCTGTCCTTCAAGGGACGTTAAAGACCGAATTATACTAAATAATTGCGCCGGGCGAGAGCTAGCGGATGCAATGGAGGCCGAGAAGTAAGACTTCTTAGCGGCCTTCACTGCCATCTCATAGGTTTTCATAAAAACCCTATAAGATGTTCTTGAGGCTCCGTCACGGGCACCCCGCCATACTCGCTCTAGCCGTCTGAGGTCCCGCTTCATTTTCCGAAGCTCCTCGGTAAACCAGGGAGCCCGGTTTCTGCGGGGTCGCAGAGGGCGCTTAGGTGCGATCTCATCGATGGCTGCCAGGAGCTGGGTATTCCAGCCCTCAACAAGCTCAGTCAATGAGTCGCCAGGGGGAGCAAGGTCCCGCAAGGCTTGACGGAATCTATCAGGGTCCATCAGCCTCTGCGGGCGAGCCCAAATCGGCTCGCCACCTAAGCAGGGTGGGGGTGGAAAGTCAATCCTGGCTTTCAGAGCGTAGTGATCAGACCATGGCACCTTCATCGAAGGAGACATGATCACATCTATACCGGCGCCAAAGATCAAATCCAGCGTGTGGCCTGCTTGATGTGTGGGGCCCGAAACAAACTGGGAGAGCCCTAGTGTCGCCATGGAAGACACCAGGTCCAGAGCCTGTGAGGAGGGAGTGGCATCAGCGTGGAAGTTGAAGTCTCCCAATACCAATAGGTTAGGGAACTCCAAGGCCCAGCCGGCCACTGCCTCCAGCAGGCCTGACAGGGTGGCTGATGGTGCGCTAGGTGGCCGGTACACCAGCCAGACAGCCAAGCTCTCCTCGGAGCCCCACACTAGGCCAACACATTCAATGCCGGGGATCGATGGCGAAGGTAGAGCCCTGAAAGAACAATCTTCCCGGATTAATACTGCCACCCCTCCCCCCCGGCCCACAGTCCGTGACTGGTGGAGGACGGAGAAACCCGGGGGCGCCATCTCTCGTAAGGTAACAGTTACCCCTTCGCGCACCCAGGTCTCCGTCACACAAGCCAGGTCGACCCCCTGCGAGGTGAAGAAATCTCGCAGGGTAGCGGTTTTGTTGCCTATAGACCTGGCATTGCACAGCACCAGTGAAGGAGGTGAGTACTCCTTGCTCACCCTACCCTCGTCTCTCGGGATGGGGCGCAGATTGGAAGGGGTACGAGCATATCCGTATCTCGATCCCCTTCGCCTATAACATCTGCCCCCACCGCCATACCTCCCTCGCCCCTCCACGGTAGCAATCCCAAGCCTCATACTAACCTCCATTTACCAAATAGAAAGCAAAACAACCTAAAACAATTATGCCCAAACAAAACCAATCCCCACCCCACTCAATGTTCAACCCCAAAAACAAAACAAGACGAAAGAAACAAAAATACATAGATAAAAACCACCATTCATGGTGGTACAACAAAGTAAACAATAAAAGCACCTTTAAAACACCTTAAAATATACATATAATATTATAAGAACAACAACCCCCATTTAAGGTGCTGCAAATTAAAAGCAATTAAAACATTTAAAACCATTTTGTCCATTGCTGCCGGTAGCTGCTCAGTCCTCTAAACTGTAATGGTAGTGCAGACCCCGCCCCCTAGGCCGGATGGAGTTGGCCGAAAAGGGAGCGGTCCTCCCAACACTCACGCGAGGAGCAGCAGTCGTGTCCCGGAGGCCTCTCTCAGGCCTCTTATGCTGTGGCGATGAGTGCAGGCCCCGCCCCCTAGGCCGGATGGAGTTGGCCGAAAAGGGAGCGGTCCTCCCAACACTCACGCGAGGAGCAGCAGTCGTGTCCCGGAGGCCTCTCTCAGGCCTCTTATGCTGTGGCGATGAGTGCAGGCCCCGCCCCCTAGGCCGGATGGAGTTGGCAGAAAAGGGAGCGGTCTTCCCAGCACTCACAAAGCAGCAACAGCAGTCGTGTCCCGGAGGCCTCTCTCAGGCCTCTTATGCTGTGGCGATGAGTGTAGGCCCCGCCCCCTAGGCCGGATGGAGTTGGCAGAAAAGGGAGCGGTCCTCCCAACACTCACGCGAGCAACAGCAGTCGTGTCCCGGAGGCCTCTCTCAGGCCTCTTATGCTGTGGCGATGAGTGTAGGCCCCGCCCCCTAGGCCGGATGGAGTTGGCAGAAAAGGGAGCGGTCCTCCCAACACTCACGCGAGCAACAGCAGTCGTGTCCCGGAGGCCTCTCTCAGGCCTCTTATGCTGTGGCGATGAGTGTAGGCCCCGCCCCCTAGGCCGGATGGAGTTGGCAGAAAAGGGAGCGGTCCTCCCAACACTCACGCGAGCAACAGCAGTCGTCATTATCTGAATAAGGAGTACATGAAGAATGTGGCCTTTCAGTTCCATTCATATCACCATGCTTGCAGTGAGGATGAGGGTAATGATACAAAGTGTGATGTCAGTTAGCGAGGTCTGAGGATGGCTGTGTCCCCCTGCCTCACCGTGATGTTGTCCCCAGTCTGTGGTAGCGGGTAGCAGCTGGGCACCATTATGCAGTTAAACTTTCTAAAGTTAACACACAGCCTCAATTCCATGGTATCATGCTTTTTCACATGGGGGTGCAACCTGGCAACTTGTCTGCTTCCTTCTCACAGAAGGCATCTCTGAAGGGATGGTATTCCGGGGGCAGCTGGCTCTCCCTGCCAGTAAGAGGATCTAGCATTCCTGCTCCCAACACTGCTGCTACTACTGATGGCTTGTTGCCCAGACAGTGGAGATGACAATACGCTGAAACAAACACTAGGGATCTCTGACCCCAAGCTATGATAGGGTCATGTCAGCAAAACTAAGTCATCCTCAAGACTAGTGGATACATGGCCAACTTTGCCAAGTGGAAGGTAGCTTGCTCTCAATGAGCTGGTAGCTTCAGGGACAACAGCACAGTAGTGTGAGAAACCACCCCAGACACCAGGGGTCTTCCATCAATGGTCTGTACTTCCAAAGGATTCGACAGTTTCTGCATGGTTATGCCCTGTTCCTTAGCAAATTCAACATCAAGAAAATGTGCTGAGGAACCTGAGTCGATGAGGGCTCACAACTCTGCTGCTTCCTCTGATCGAGCCTCAAGGCCGCTTGCATCAACGCCTCCAGGGAACTGGGGGAATCCATTCTTGCCAACTCATCCAACAGGGTTTCACTCAGCCCTGTATGGTAAATAGCCATCAAGGCTTCCTGATTCCACACTAGCTCCTGCAACAGCAAACTAAACTCTGTACTGCAGCCCATTACTGAGTTAGACCCCTGCTTCAGTTTCAATAACTTTTGTGTACATGCAGATTTCTGCTGCGGGTCCTGGAACATGGACTTGAGGTGAGTCATAAAGCTGTCCAATCTCAACAAACAAGGATGCTGATTAATCAATAAATCACCTGGCAACTCCTTCCAGAAGATTAATCATACAAAAAAGCATTGCTGGTCTGTCTGAAAATCATCTTCCCTCACCTTGAAAAACATGTTCACATTCGCTTTAAACCCAAGGAACTCATATGTCTCTCCATTGAACTTTTTTTGGGGGGGGTCATTGGGGTGTTTCACTGAACGCCTCTGCAATTCGGCCCCCAGTCTTCCAAGTTCCGTATTTTGATGATTTATTGCACTACTTAATTATTCTACATGTCATCTTAACAATAAATTTTGTCCATCAACTGTCTCCCCCCGCTTCCTCCTCCTCTTCTTCTCCCATTATTTCCCAAATAATTATTTCCCAACTTCCCCCCTCATTTGCCTCTGAGCTGTGACCTCTCTCAAGTCCTGTTGTAAATCTAAACTGTCTTCTTCTTCCTCTTCCATGGAAGGATTGGGCTGGAGAGGCAGTCTCCACCATTCCTCCTCTGCCCAGTCCTTGACACTGCAAGAAGTGAGGTTACAGCGAACCAGGCAGAGGGCCTTATGGGTAGTGGGGCATTCCCTGGGGAACCCCCTCCCATGAGATGTCAAGGAGATGAATACCAATAAAAAAAACATCTGAAGGCAGCCTTGTATCGATAAGCCTTCAAGTGTGTAATGTTTTATTATGTTTTTATATATGTTGGAAGTTACCAAGAAACCCAATCAATGTGATGGGGTACAGTAACTATAACCATAAATGAAGGGTGGTATACAAATTGAAAAAATAGTAGTATTAATGATAATCTGGTTGGCCCCTGTGAGAACAGGATGCAGGACTAGATGTACCATGGACTGGATGTAGCATGTTCTCCCAATGTTCTCATATATATATATATATATATATATATATATATATATATATATATACTGTGTTTAGACTTTGATTTTTGTGTGAACCACTTTGAACACAGATTGTGAAAAATGTTGTATGTAAATAAACAGTGACAAGAGAGGAGAGAAAAAACTTTTTATGAAAAAATATAAGAACTGGGACACACAAGAGATTTCCTTGGCCAGATTTATTCCAACAAATGTCTACATTTTCTACTAATGCAAGAATTAAAGGCATCAATGCAAGTTGACTCTTATTTGTTCCTCAGAATCAAGTGGTCTTTGCTGTTCAAGTCGGGCCTCAGAAGGATTATGAACAATTTGGGGAAGAAGATGCAAGCAAGCAAGCCTGCACTGGAGGCCAAGATGCAGAAGATCTCCACAGCCACCATCTGCTTTCCTTTGGTGCGCAGATAAGAGGGAACAAAGGACAGCCAAACGCTGCAGAACACCAACATGCTGAAAGTGATGAACTTGGCTTCGTTGAAACTGTCTGGCAACTTCCTGGCCAGGAAAGCCATGGTGAAGCTGACACTGGCCAGGAATCCCAGGTACCCCAGGACACAATAAAACATGGGGGCAGAGCCTTCATTGCATTCCATGATGATTTCCTCCACCAGAGAGTTCATGTCCACATCTGGGAAGGGAGGAGCCGCGCAGAGCCAAACAGCACAAATACTGGCTTGAAGTGAGCTGCAAGCAAGAAGAACAGAGTTGGCCATAGATTTCCCCACCCATTTCCTCACCCTGGATCCTGGTTTGGTGGCCATGAAGGCCAGAACCACCATGATGGTTTTGGCCAAGACACAAGACACCGCAATGGAGAAGATGATGCCAAAGGCCATTTGTCGTAAAGAGCAGCTCACTGGGTGAGGCTGGCCAATGAAGAGCAAGGAGCAGAGGAAGGAGAGCAAGAGGGCAAGGAGCAGAGTGTAGGTGAGGTCCCGGTTGTTGGCTTTGACAATGGGAGTGTCCCCGTTCTTAGAGAAGACGCCAAGGACCAAGGCTGTGACCAGAGCGAAGAGCAGAGCTAAGGCAGCTAATGTCAATCCCAAAGGCTCTGTGTAGGAAAGAAAATTTTGTCTCTTGGGAATGCATTGATCTCTGTTGTGGTTTGGAAATTGACCTGCTTGGCATTTGAAACAATTATGCATGTCAAATGAATGATATATGACTTCCAACAAACAAGGCAACCCTATTCTTCAGGCCTGTTTCATTCTTTGTAATGTATTCCTCCATCCCCAATGGTATCTCAAATATCCTTTAAAAGAAATATTGTTCTGCCCCCAAAACACAATTCTAAGCCATCAGTTAGTTCTAAACAAGTATCAGAGTTAAGTGGAATCTAATAAAATGCAACGGATATTTTCTTCTTCAAAAACCATAAAGGTGCTATCAATCAAATCACCAGGAATTTAGGAAGCAAAGTATTGATACCTTGGAGCAGCAGAATTTGATTTTGTGTTTCTGGCTTTTCTTTTTCTTCATAAATCATATACAGAGGACGTTCAGGTTGTGAACATGATACGTGTGGGATGCATGTTCACAACCCGAAGCATTCGCAACCCACGTCTGCCCATCTATGCACGCGAGGGTTGCGATTCGGTGCTTCAGAGTATGCCAAAACCCATAAATAACCCATTCCGGTACTTCCGGGTTTCTGCAGTCCGCAACCCGAAAAAATGCAAACTGAAGTGGCTGTAACCCGAGGTATGACTGTATGTGCTATCAATCACCTAAGCAGGCATTTAGGAAGCAAAGTATTGACGACTGTTAATATGGGACCATTGAAAGAGCAAACAGTCATCTCTACTGAAAAGTGAGAAGCCCGCTATGATATCTTGGAGCAGCAGCCCTAAAACTATGAGGATGGAGGGTTAGGCAAGTCTCCCCTGACTCCACAAGTTGTGGCAGGTGGTGAGCAGGCAGAGAACACTGGACATGATCCACACCTATTTCCACAGGTCTACTTTGTCAAGGTTAAAGTTGTGGCTCTAGTTTGCCCCACTCTCTGTGTCCGTCTTCTTTCTTCCAGATCTGAGTGCAACGGCTGTTCTGTTTAGGAGTACTGAACTGTTAATAAGGGGAAACTGTTGAAATAGACTAGGAAGCATTTTATAAAAGAGCAACTGATGTCTCCTACCCGTTTGATTTGAAACCATCCCATCTGGACATGAAGCACAGTCATAGCAACAAAATGGCAGCCCCTCCTTCTTTTTCCGGCTGTAGCCTGGCTGGCACCGATCATTGCACAAACCAAGGGGCAGCACCTAGTCAGAAAGAGAGGAGAAGAGGAAGCTCCCTTTTGCATGGTAAAGAACACAATTTGAACCAAAGAGACACAAGCATTGGCAGAACACACCTGGGGGCGCACACGCAGCCTCTGGATCAAGGCATCTTCCTGATGAAGCACAGCCCGGGACGCCCATAAATCTGCAGTCCCAGCATGCACCAGTGACTCATATAAGAAGGTATGTGCACACTCAATCAGCAGAGTATAGCAGAAACGATGTGGAGGTTAGTTGTGTGCATTCTAAGTAATTTATTAAGCAATATATACAGGACAAAGCAACCATGGTGTCCTCTCACATCTTCTCCAGGAGAAAGAGAGAAAGTAAGTACAAAAGTACAATACAGCAGAAGAGAAAAGACTGACTTCCATTCTCACACTTTCCAAGGCCGGAAAGTAAACACACATATAACAATCACACATCCAGCAACGGGAGAGTGAAATGCTGATATTGCTTGCTCTGTTAACACAAATGGAAGTTGCTTAAATGCTGGGTCTAAGATAACTCAGCAGGACCTCTTGTCAGTGGTGCAGCTTGATCATTTTAGACCTTGGACTTAGTGGTCTCACAAGCTCCCCCTTTAGATGACACGTTTTGGGAAGCACACAATGAACGTTTGGTTTCCTCCCTGACAACCAGATCCAACATTACATGTTTCTTACAAGGTAAACAGCAAAGTTTCCATGACAAAAGATATGCTCCCTACTTAGTGATTATGATGCAGTGCAGAATAAAGCTGTTTCATGTAGGACAAGTGTAATGGTTCTAGGGGTTGCTCGTGCGTAAGCTGGTGCAAACACCTGGCTGGTGCAAACACCTGGCTGGATTGCCTGAGTGAACCTTTTCTGTTCGGACAGCCACTCACCCGTGGCTGTCTCAATCGCTGGCAGAATCCGTTAGTGAGCGTTTCTTAAACTTCTTCCAGCAAAGAAGCTCTTTGACGCCTAGTCTCCTCCTACTCTCTCTGCGCGAAAGCCTTCTGCGCAAGGAGGGCGTAGGCAGCGGAGGACCTCTACTCTCCCCGCTGGTTCCCGGCAAGGAGTCATGGGACCGCCTCGCCGCTTCCCCCATCTGCCCCCCTTCTCCACTGGTGCTACGCTGATTCTCTTCCCCAGAAGATGGGCTGCCTCTCCCAATCCCAGGACACTCTCCGGAATCCCTCTGGATTTTGCTCTCTCCCTCCGGCACTGATGGCAGTTCCCTGACATCCACCTCCTCCTCAGGACCCCACACCCCACCCCTGGCGCGATTTTCCAGTACAACCTCCTCTCTCTCCTCGGTCAACGTTGCGGGGAATCCCCTGAAGGAACTGTCATCATCTTCTGAGGATTCAAAACCAGCCTCCCATCCACTCAGACTTCTCCCCGCTGGTTGAACCTCCCAGTCTGATCCTTCTCCCTCGGACACCTCCCCTCCCTCCTCTTCGGAGGCAGGGAAACCCACAAAGTCCCCTTCATCGTTTGTGGGTCCAAATTCTTTCTCCCAGAATCTAGCTAATGGTTTGGGCTTCTCCGGGAACAAACCGTGGAATTCTTTTGATTCAGCCGGGACCCAAGTGTTTTCAGACCTAGGTTCCCCCTCCCAGGCTACCAAGTACTCCACCTGGTGACCTCGCCACCTTGAATCGAGTATTTCCGTGGCTTCGTTACAGTGTTCCCTCTCCTCTACCCGCGGGTGGGTGGTAACCCCTTCGTCCCGTCCCGGGAATTCCCGCCCCTCCCTGTAAGGTGAAGTAGGGACCTATGGAACACCGGATGTATCTTCATGCTGTCAGGCAACTTGAGTTTAAATGCCACGGGGTTAACCTGCTGTATTACCTCAAACGGCCCCAGCTGCCTAGGCTGCAACTTCTTGCACCCTCCCTTTAGGGGTAACCCTTGGGATGACAACCACACCCTGTCCCCCACCCGTGTGGCCTTCCCCTCCCGACGGTGCCTGTCCGCCTGCCTCTTGTAGACTTCCTTGGCCCGCTCCAAGTTTAGCCTGAGTTTTGTCTGAGCAAACTCATCGTCTCTGGTGAGCCCTGCCAGTTCTCGTTTCCCAACCAACGCTCCCCCACACACCCACCGGTCCTCGGGGAACACGTGCCTGGTGTCTGGTGGCCCCTCTCCTTCCATGTACTCCGGTTTCCGGGAGAGAGCATCTGCCCTTACGTTTTCCTCTCCCGGCACGTATTGGATCTCGAAGAAAAACTTGGGGAAATCCTGAGACCACCTGATCTGTCTCTGGTTGAGCACTCGCGCAGTCTGCCAGTATTCCAAGTTTTTGTGGTCAGTTCGGACCTGGATCTTGTGCCGCACCTCTATCAATAGATGTCTCCATTGCCGAAATGTTGTATAGATCACAAGCAGTTCTCGGTCATACACCGTGTAGTTTTGCTCCGACTTGCTCAGCTTCCTAGAGAAAAAGGCACACGGCATCCAGTTCTGCTTGGCCCCGGGCTGCAGAAGGACCGCTCCGATCGCACGGTCGGACGCATCCGTCTCCAGTCTCATGGACTTCTCCGGATCCACGTGCAGGAGCTGCTCTTCCGAGGCGAACGCCTTCTTCAGTTTGTCAAAGGATTGCTGCGCATCCTTTGTCCACACGAACTTCTTTTTGCTACTAAGACAATCCGTTATGGGCGCTTTCAAGTGAGCGAAGTTCTTTATGAACTTCCTGTAGAAGTTGCTGAAGCCTAGGAACCTCTGCACATCCTTTCTGTTTTGGGGGGCTTTCCATTCCAGCACTGCCTTCACTTTGCCCGGATCCATGGCTAGTCCTTTGTCTGACAACCTGTACCCCAAGAACTCGACCTCCCTGGCGTGGAATTGGCATTTTTCCAGCTTGACCCACAACTGATGCTTCTTCAATCTCTGTAGCATCTCCCTGACATCTCTGACGTGTTGCTTTTCGTTGTCCAAATAAATTAAGACGTCATCCAGAAAGGCTATGCAATTCTTGTACAGCAGGGGCCCCAACACATGGTGCACGAAGGCTTGAAAGCAGGCGGACCCCGATTGTAATCCAAATGGCATGACTAAGTACTCAAAAGCCCCCAGGGGGGTGAACATGGTCGTTTTCCATTCGTCCCCCTCCCTTATCCTAATCAGATTGTCCAGCTTGGTAAAAATCTTCCCCTGCCTCACACGTGTCAAAATATCATCAATCCTGGGCATTGGGAAAGTCACGGGTTCTGACACCAGGTTTAGGGCCCTGTAATCCACGACTAATCTGGGCTGATTAGTCTCTTAAGATCTTTCAAAGCGTCATTCCCCGATGCCATCAAGGGCCTGATCCATTCTCACACCCCATCCTGCAGATGTCCAATAATGTAAGCCACCCTCTCCCCGTCATCCGCAAATTCTTTTTTCTGCAATTCCAAAACGTACTGAATTTCCGCCCGGAAGGCATTGTAGTCTTGGGGCGTTCCACCAAACTTGTGTACCAGCCCCGGGACCTTCCTCCCTATCGGGGTGGCTCTAACCTGTGCATCCTGAGCCCGTCTCTCCTCCAGCCGCGCAGACAGGGTAGCGACATGTGCCTCCAGGTCTCGGTTCCTCTCGACCAGACCTCGCACCATGGCTTCTTGCTCTGTCTCTCCGGCCGGCCCCGTTTGGCTCATCGTGCTGTCTCTCCGGTGCTGCGCACAAGCAATGTCAGGGACTGACGGATTGCTGTAATGGTTCCAGGGGTTGCTCGTGCATAAGCTGGTGCAAACACCTGGCTGGATTGCCTGAGAGAACCTTTTCTGTCCGGACAGCCACTCACCCGTGGCTGTCTCAATCGCTGGCAGAATCCGTTAGTGGGCGTTTCTTAAACTTCTTCCAGCAAAGAAGCTCTTTGACGCCTAGTCTCCTCCTACTCTCTCTGTGCGAAAGCCTTCTGCGCAAGGAGGGCGTAGGCAGCGGAGGACCTCTACTCTCCCCGCTGGTCCCCGGCAAGGAGTCATGGGACCGCCTCGCCACTTCCCCCATCTGCCCCCCTTCTCCACTGGTGCTACACTGATTCTCTTCGCCAGAAGATGGGCTGCCTCTCCCAATCCCGGGACGCTCTCCGGAATCCCTCTGGATTTTGCTCTCTCCCTCCCTGACAGTTCCCTGACAACAAGCTTTTGGCAGATTTATGTTATTCCAGAAAATTGGTGTATGGGAGAATAAATTGTAATGTAAATATTGGGAGTCAAGGAGAAGGAAAATTGAATATTTCATCTCAATAAGATGGTGGACGGGAAGAGGACAGGGATAAACAACCGATTCTGAAATATACTGTGTTGGCAGAGAAGGCAAAATAGGAATCATAGAATCATAGAGTTGGAAGAGACCACAAGGGCCATCGAGTCCAACCCCCTGCCAAGCAGGAAACACCATCAGAGCACTCCTGACATATGGTTGTCAAGCCTCTGCTTAAAGACCTCCAAAGAAGGAGACTCCACCACACTCCTTGGCAGCAAATTCCACTGTCGAACAGCTCTTACTGTCAGGAAGTTCTTCCTAATGCTTAGGTGGAATCTTCTTTCTTGTAGTTTGGATCCATTGCTCCGTGTCCGCTTCTCTGGAGCAGCAGAAAACAACCTTTCTCCCTCCTCTATGTGTCATCCTTTTATATATTTGAACATGGCTATCATATCACCCCTTAACCTCCTCTTCTCCAGGCTAAACATGCCCAGCTCCCTTAGCCGTTCCTCATAAGGCATCGTTTCCAGGCCTTTGACCATACATTAAGCTCAGAGAAACACTACAAGACAAGTACTCTTCCTTCAACACAAATGGACAACTTAACCTTCCCTTGTCTTCTGAAAAATAAGTCTTCATTGTTCCCATAGGATTTACTCCTGCATTAAGGAAGCAGGTGGTGCTGTGGTCTAAACCACTGAGCCACTTGGGCTTCTTCATTGGAAGGTTGGAGGTTCGAATCCCCTAGATGGAGTGAGCTCCCACTACTCTGTCCCAGATCCTGCCAACGATCCTGCAGTTCGAAAGCATCCCAGTGCAAGTCGAGAAATAGCTACCACTATGGTGGGAAGGCAAATGGTGTTTACGTGCGCTCTGCCATTTCTCACATCCTTTGACTGGACTTAACCGTCGAGGGGCCCTTTGCCTTCCCTTCCCTTTACCTTCACTCCTACATTAATGTAACCTAGCTAAACCTGGCAATAGAGCTTCCTTTATTGTAGGAATTGCATTAACATAACCATGCATTAACCGGTCTTAAGAATGTTATTAATATTGGACCTTATTCTTGTATTTGTATTCTTAATATTAAAGAAATGCTCCCACTTGACTGAATGCTTTGTGCCATGTGATGGCTTCCTCATTCATGCTGAAGTCCACATAGTGCAATTCCTGTGGTTCTACCTTTCCTACTTTCACTCGCAAGAAGGTTTGGTTGGGGAAAGTAACCCAGCTAATAATGTCAAATCCAGCTGCCAATTCCCCATTCACATCAAAAGACACAAAGTGCCCAGCACTGTTGTTGAAGGAGATGCTCCTCAGGAAAGACAGGAGCTAGACAGCATAAAACAAAGCAAAGTTTCGAAAGTAAAAAAGGGAGACGCTTTATTGGTTTTAGAAAGGGAAAAGTGTCAAGCAATATATGTCACACAATGGAAAGGAGCCAAAATTGTTGTGGTCCACCTTTGGAGAACATATGGATTTCTAGGAAGTACAGTTGACCTGCCACTTATGTGTGGCTTCCTTTCTGGGGGTCCATGTGCAAAGGCAAAATCATGCAAAATCAGCAACCCCTGGAGCTGCACTCTAGGTTGCAGGAGGACCCAGGGATGCTCCTAGAGCCCTGTCATGACCTCCCCACAGCCTGGGAACCAAGGGGGCACCTTCTTGGCTGGCCTCTGGGACGCACCCAGTGGCCTTGTGTCTCCTTCCCCAAGCCTGGTATGGAGTGCACTGCCTTGCTCACCTGGCCTTGGGAGGGAAGCGCCCTCATGCCTCCTTCCCAGAGCCCCGCAAGTAAGGAGGAGGGCTGCACACCCAGGGCCCTCCCTGGACCTTCTGAAAGTCTGGTAAGAAAGAAATATCTTCTGGGGGGGCAGGGGGAAAGGGGGGAAAGAAACAGAGAGCAGGAATGGTAAATTTTATAATAGGTGCTGAGAGACAAACATCATTCGTTTGTGCAATGTCAAATGGTGGGATGTTGCCCAAGAGAAGTACTGGATTGGTTCTTCATGGTTAAAAACATACTATCTTTAACACATCATGAGACCCACTTTAACATCCCTCCTTCTTCACCAATCCTGACCTATCAGCATCACAAACACATAGGACAGCAGAACATTATTGAGTTCTACAAAGAGGTGACATTTCTGTGTGAGGAAGTGCAGGAGGAGATACATCTACCTCTGCAACTTGAAGGGGAAGTACAGGGAATATATTGATTCTGGCTCCAACTTGAAAGCAAGAGAAAACAAGGAAGCCCCGAAAAGAACATTTGTTTTGTGTGGGAAAGGTGAATGCTGTGAGAGGTGTTTTTCTTCCATGTGTATTCATTCTATGGATGTGTGTCATCATCCATTAGATTAGCCCCAAGCAAAGATTTATTCCGAATATGAAATCTTACCTGCCAAGGTTTTGTGTTATGTACTGAGCTTGGATCCTAGAACAATAGGCAGGTAGGATCCTAGAATGCAACAACCTGAATGGCCTGCAGGAGCAGCCCAATCAGGCTCCAGGAGGGAAGCAGAATCAACCAATCACATGGGTCCCATTGTGTAAACAATGTATACAGAGCCTGAAGTTTGGAGGGAAATTCAACCACTGTTTACAAGCTGCAGTAAAGAGCATGAAATCACCACACGACTCCAAGTATATTTCACTGGCGACAAGGATGGGATTCTGTGCCCGACCCACCCGCCGCCCCGCAGCAGATGGCCCACTCAAGAGTCCCAGGCCCTGCAGTCCGACACACCAAGGCAACTGAATGGAAATCACAGACTGTCAGGTATACCGGCTGCCTCATTCCAACGTAGAAAAACATTACAATGATACAGATACAGATAGAGTAGGCCCCGTGCTGCCTGGAGCTCGACACAGGCTCAACCCTCTCCATAACATCAGCACGGACATTAAGAAAGGTGCCCAAAGGGCATTCCCAAGCTCAGGCCCTTCCCATTCAGTCTCTGGGACTTCCAGAAATGTAAGGTCCCCACGATGGGGGTGGGAAACTTTAAGGTACAATACAGAGGTTGGAAGTGGCATTTGGACCTGATTGTGGTCAAGGGTCCCTACATTAGCTTACTGGGGTTGGCATGGTTTGGGCCGCTGGGGGTAGCCATCACCGGGGTGAAATGCACCAACTCCCACATGGACATCATATGCAAAGAATTTCCGGAGGTTTTTGATAGGGTGTTGGGGCGATATACCTCCCCACCCCCCGTCAGCCTATAACTAGAGCCCACTGTATGACCTATCAGGCTCAAGGCCCGCTGGGTCCCGTTCGCCCTGAAACCTCGCATAGATGAGGAATTGGACCAGCTCGTGGAGCAAGGAGTGCTTGAGCCAGCGCCCAGTGCCCCCTGGGAAACCCCGATCATCAAGCCCGTCAAGCGCAACGGCTCGGTCTGCATCTGCGTGGACTAGAAATGTATCATAAATAAGGCCCTTATGGCCCATGTGTACCCGGTGCCAGTGGTCAGCCATGTCCTTGCAACCCTGGCAGGGTGTAAGATTTTTGGCAAGCTGGACTTGGTCCAGGCCTATCAGCAGTTGCCAGTTGATGAGGCCACCGCTGAGGCACAGGCGATTGTAATGTACAGGGTCATGTTCGGGCTTAAGCAGCTGCAATTCAGCATCAGCGTGGTGCCAGGCATATTCCAAAATCTAATGGACTCTCTCCTCAAAGGAATTCCCACCATCACCCCCTTCTTCGATGATGTGTTGATTGCTGGGGCCACGCCAGGGGAGTTCCGGGACCAACTCCACACCATCCTGCACCGTTTCCAGACGGCTAGCCTCAAGGTGAAGTGGGGAAAGTGTCTGCTAGGAGTGCCACAGGTGGACTTTCTGATATTTATGGTGGACGCAGACAAGATCCACCCGACCGGGACAAGGTGCATAAAAGGAGAGCAAGGAGAGGACAGCCATTACAGGCCGAATGCAAATCTGGAAGAGTGTTAAAAGTTGGTCAGAAACCCTCAAACAACAACAAAAAAATCTGAACAGAATTGGTGAAGCAGCAGAGTTCATTGATCACAAAATGCTATTGCAAGAGTGTGTGACCCAAAGTAGCACACCAAAAATTAACAAAGCATAAACTTATATTCCCTATTACTCGAAGTGCAGGTTCCCTCCATTGTTCCCCCATTGGCTGGGGTACCACAAGGTGTATAGCCTATCACGACCTCCTAATTAATCTACCCTAATTTGGTCTATATCTCTATGCTATTAATTGCTAAGTCAAGCAAAAATACCTGGAGATAAATGTGAATTGATCTCTATTCTTGCTGACGCCTAATAACTGTCTAAAGTTATCTAGCGCTTCAGCCTCATGAAAATCAACTTTTATGTCTGAGGCTGCCTAGCGCAGCTGTAGCCTTGTATCTTTATGTGAATGAAAGCACATTTTGTCTGAGGTTGTTATTAGTAGCTGTAGCCTTGAATGAAAAAGCAACATTATCAGTTCTCACAAGAAGGGAGAGACACAGAGTTGAGTTTAAAGCAAGAAGCTATGTTTTTCTAAATGAAGCTGAGTTTATGCTTGGATAAGCTTACATTTTGGGAATGTGGTGAATAACCCTGAGATCTATGGACGTATACCTGAAGGAGCCCCCATTGTTCAGCCTGGACACTGAGGTCCAGCTCTGATGTACTTCTGGTGGTTCTCTCACTGTGAGAAGTGAGGTTACAGAAAACAAGGCCTTCTCAGTAGCGCAGCCCGCCCTGTGGAACGCCCTCCCGTCAGATTTCTAGGAGATTTATAACGATATAACCTTTAGAAGACATCTGAAGCCTTTTAGTGTGCAAGGTATTTATATATGTTGGAAGCCACCAAGAGGGCTGGGACAACCCAATCAGATGGGCAGGGTACAATACTAATGTTAATAATACATTCATACCTCGTGTTGCGTTTGCTTCAGGTTAAGTGTTTTCTTTTTTATATATATAAAATATTTATTGAAGTTTAAACATTACAGAAAAACAGAAGCAAAACAAAAGAAAAAAATGAGCAATAAACAATTACAAAACCTCAAAAACAAAAATAAATTCAAAAATACAAAACATCAACAGTACAAAAAGAAAAAGAAAAGAAAGCAAAAGCATTAACAACAACAACAAAAAGAAAAACCCAAAAAAGGACAAACAAACATACAAAAGAACCACGTATTTTCATATCCTTATCTTTCATTTGCTTATTTCCTCAACTTCCTCACACCTCCTTTTTTGTATTCTAGTTCAGTTAAATATTCCAGCAAGTCCTTTCCCTCTTTCACAAATTTAGTTCCATAGTTTAACTTAACGCAATTTTAGACTTAAATTTACCTCTTTATCCAATGTCAATCTATTCATACTTAATTCTTTATAATATTTCTACTAAAGTCATATAACTTCTTTCCAGCATCTTTCTAACATTCGTTAACTTTGGAATATTTCTGTAAATAAGCTTTGAATTTTTTCCAATCTTCTTCCACCGACTCTTCTCCCTGGTCTTGGATTCTGCCAGTCATTTCCGCCAATTCCATGTAGTCCATCAGCTTCATCTGCCATTCTTCCCTGGTAGGTAGATCTTGTGTCTTCCAGTGCTTTGCAATGAGTATTCTTGCTGCTGTTGTAGCATACATGAAAAAAACTCTGTCCTTCTTTGGCACCAATTGGCCCACCATGCCCAGGAGAAAGGCCTCTGGTTTCTTTAAGAAGGTATATTTAAATACCTTTTTCATTTCATTATAGATCATCTCCCAGAATGCCTTAATCTTTGGGCATGTCCACCAAAGGTGAAAGAAAGTACCTTCAGTTTCATTGCATTTCCAACATTTATTATCAGACAAATGATAAATTTTTGCAAGCTTGACTGGTGTTATGTACCACCTGTAAATCATTTTCATTAAATTCCCTTTTAAGGCATTACATGCCGTAAACTTCATACCAGTGGTCCATAACTGTTCCCAGTCAGCCATCATAATATTATGTCCAACATCCTGTGCCCATTTAATCATAGCAGATTTCACCATTTCATCCTGAGTATTCCATTTCAATAGCAAGTTATACATTCTTGACAAATTCTTAACTTTAGGGTCTAACAATTCTGTTTCCAGCTTTGATTTTTCCACTTGAAAACCTATTTTTTTGTCCTGATTGTATGCCTCCATTATTTGATAATAATGGAGCCAATCTCGCACTCTGTTTTTTAATTTTTCAAAGCTCTGTAATTTTAATCTGTCACCCTCTTGTTCCAAAATTTCCCAATTCTTCGGCCATTTGGCCTCCATGTTGAGTTTTTTCTGAGCCTTTGCCTCCATAGGTGACAGCCATCTTGGGGTTTTATTTTCTAACAAGTCCTTATATCTTATCCAGACATTAAACAATGCTTTTCTTACAATATGGTTTTTGAACGCTTTGTGTGCTTTGACCTTATCATACCACAAATATGCATGCCAACCAAATACATTATTGAAACCTTCCAAATCCAAAACGTCTGTATTTTCAAGAAGCATCCATTCTCTCAGCCAGCAAAAAGCGGCTGATTCATAGTAAAGTTTTAAGTCTGGCAGGGCAAATCCACCTCTTTCTTTAGCATCAGTTAAAATCTTAAATTTTATACGGGGCTTCTTGCCCTGCCAGACAAATCTGGAAATATCTCTCTGCCACTTCTTGAAACAGTCCATTTTGTCCAAGATTTGCAGTGATTGGAACAGAAATAACATTCTTGGCAATACATTCATTTTTAGCACAGCAATTCGGCCTAGCAGCGATAACTTCAAATTTGACCATATTTCTAAGTCTTTTTTCACTTCAGTCCAACATTTTTCATAGTTATCCTTATATAAATTCACATTTTTAGCAGTCATATTAACCCCTAAGTATTTCACTTTCTTAACCAGTGTCAAGCCTGTCTCTCTCTGAAACTTCTTTCTCTTAATCACATTCAGATTTTTCTCCAGGACTTTAGTTTTCATCTTATTCAACTTAAAACCTGCTACCTGACCAAATTCTTGAATCAATTCTAATACTCTTTTTGTGCTTGATTCTGGCTCCTGTAAAGTCAGTACTAAATCATCTGCAAATGCTTTCAGTTTGTACTGTTTAGATTCCACTTGTATACCTTTAACCAATTGATCCCTTCTAATCATATTTAGCAGAACCTCCAGGACCAAAATAAAAAGCAATGGAGAGATTGGGCAACCTTGTCGTGTTCCTTTCTCGATCTTAAATTCTTCCGTCACTACGTTATTCACAATTAATTTAGCCCTTTGTTCTGAGTAAATTGCACCTATACCATTTCCAAAACTTTTACCAACCCCCATCCCTAATAAATTCTTCTTCATAAAACTCCAGGAAATATTGTCAAAGGCTTTCTCCGCGTCCACAAAAATCAAAACTGCTTTAGTATTAATCTTCACTTGTAGCTTTTCTAAAATGTTAATTAAATTCCTCGTATTATCAGACAAATGCCTGCCTGGGAGAAAGCCCGCTTGGTCTTTATGAATTTCTTCTGCTAACAC
This sequence comes from Podarcis pityusensis, assembly GCF_964106645.2. Classification (NCBI taxonomy): domain Eukaryota; kingdom Metazoa; phylum Chordata; class Lepidosauria; order Squamata; family Lacertidae; genus Podarcis; species Podarcis pityusensis. Next base: position 44,281 of record NC_138038.1, read on the forward strand.
CTTTTTTAGTCTTTTAGCCAAAATATCTGCAAAAATTTTGTAATCCACGTTAAGCAGTGGTATGGGACGGTCGTTTTTGAGTTGCGTCTTTTCAGACTCTGATTTTGGTATAAGTGTAATATATGCTTCTTTCCACGATTCAGGTGCCCTTTTCCCTTCCAATATTTCATTGCAGACTTCCTTTAATGGTTGTATTAACCATTCTTTCAAAGTTCTGTAGTATCTAGAAGTCAGTCCATCCGGTCCTGGAGATTTACCTAATTGCATATTCTGAATGGCCCCTTCTACTTCCTGATCCGTTATTTTGTAATCAAGCATTAATTTGTTTTCTTGGGAAATTTTTTGTAGTCCATTTATTTTCAGGAATTTATCAAGGTCCATTTCGTTCTGCTTTTCTTGTGTATATAATTGTTTAAAATACCTCTGGAAGCACCTTCTAATTTCAGCTGGATTCTGTATATTCTTTCCTTCCACTTCCAGATTTGTAATAGTATTTAATTTTTGTCTTTTTTTCAATTGCCAAGCCAGCAGTTTCCCACACTTATTTGCCGATTCAAATGTCTTTTGTCTCATCTGTTTAATCTTCCATTCTGTTTCCTGGTTCATCAATTTCATATATTGTACTTGATAAAGCTTTATTTCTTTTAAGATCTCCTGGGACTTTGGTTTCGCCCTCAATTTCTTCTCTCCTTCCTTTATTTTTTCCAAAATTTTATCTTTTTTCTCATTTTGCCTTTTCTTCTTAATTGCATTCTGTTGTATCAAAAAACCTCTCATTACGGCTTTACTTGCGTCCCAGATTACTCTTTTTTCCACTGAAGTGTTCATATTTATCTCGAAATAATCTTTCAAAGTTTTTGGGGCCTTTTTAATAAATTCATCATTCCTGAACAAAGAGTCATTCATCCTCCATCTGAAGGAACCAGTTGGCATTAATTTCATTTCCATCTTCACCGCATTATGGTCAGAGCTGGTCTTTGGGCAAATTTCAGCCTTGCTGATCTTTGGAGCCAGTCCTCTAGTTACCCAGATTTGGTCAATTCTTGTCCATGTCATTTTTGCCTCCGAGAAGAAAGTTCCCTCTCTTCCCAGAGGATTCTTCATTCTCCAGACGTCAATTAAGTCCAAATTATCAGTCATGTCAAAAAATGTTTTTGGTAGTCTTCCATCCTTGGTGATTGTTTGGCTTTGCACCTTATCCATATTCGTAGATACGACACCATTCATGTCTCCCATCAAAATCATGTTATAATCCATATAGTCCATCAAAATTTCATGTAACTTTTTGAAGAATTCCGATTTCCCTTCATTTGGTGCATAGATACCTATCACCAAATATCTATCTCCTTGTAATTGAATTTCAATTGCTACCAGTCTTCCTTGTTCATCTTTGAAGATAAATTTAGGTGATAGGTTCTCCTTTGCATAGAGTACCACTCCTCTTTTTTTGACTTTATCTGATGAAATAAATTCTCGACCTAATTTCTTGTTGCTTAATAATTTCCTGTGTAATCTTGTCACATGCGTTTCTTGTAAACAAATTAAGTCCAATTGCTCTTTTTTCAATAAATGAAACACTCGTCGCCTTTTCTCCGAAATGTTGAGGCCATGGACATTCCAACTCAGGGCCTGCAGCGTCATCCTGTGGCTACTTTGGTACCCCCCCCAACTGCCCCCAGCTCTTGTTCCTCTTCTGTTGGTAGTAACGTTAACTCCTTATCAGGGGGGTCCAGTCCAAAAGACAGTGATGAAATGTCCAAAGTATCCAAAGTATCTTTTTTTGGTGATGCTGTCTTCCGTACTCTTTGCTCCAATCCTCTGTCTGGTGACCCTCTTTCCGGTGATGTTGGCTCTTTTCCGATTCCCTTCTGTAGGTCTTCTTCGTAGTTGTGCAAGAACTTTATTTTATCCTCCAGTGATCTTATCTTTATTTTTCTTCCTTTAAAGCTAAAAGATAGGCCTTGAGGAAATTCCCACTGAAAGTTGATTCTGTTCCTTCTCAGCAGATCAACCAAATCTCTATAATTAAATCTCAAATCTAAAAGATATTTGGGAATATCTTTAAATATCTCCACTCTAAATTTGTGTATTGTCAAGGCCTCCTCGTAATGCCAACTCAAAATTTTATCCTTCTCTTCCTTCGATCTGAGTGTAATCAAACAGTCTCTTATTCTGTTCTTCTCCTTCTTCCCTCCTCTTCCCAGTCTGAAGGCTCTCACAATTTTAAACTCCTCTTTTTGTAGGTCCCGATTCCAAAAGGTTGCGAATTCCTCTGTAAGAAAGTCTATCAAGGAGTCTTTTTCTAGTTCAGGTACTCCCCGAATTCTCAAATTTGTCTGTTTCTCCTTGAGCTCAAACATAGAAAGCATCTGTTTTTGGTCATGTACTTGTTTCCACACATCCGGGACCTCTGTTTCCAATTGTGTTACTTTCGCTTCCACCATAGCAATCTTTTCCTTACCTTCCTCTGCAGTCTGTCTAGTTGAGTTAGATTCCTTAACTAGTGTCTCAATAGCTTCTGTATTAGAACTAACTTTTTGTTCCAAACTTTTTATACTTTGTGTGTTTTGGTCCAATTTTTGTGAATTTTGATCCAATTTTTTATTCATTTGTTCCAAAGAACTGTTGATTTTGCTTAAAACAAGAGCCCAATCTTCTTCCGAGGGCATTCCTCCTTTTGATTTAGTATACATTGACACAGCTGCAGAGGGAGCAGGGGGGCCAGATGTAGTCTCTCCGAAAGGTCCTGCCGGATCTAGTTGTCGTTTCCTGTAATGAATCTATTTTTTCCTTCCCATCTGCCATAACACTCAAGGCTCTCAAGGTCAGATACAATTCCCAGGGTTTTGTCTTTAAGACTGGAAAATTCCACTCCTTGTAACAGTTTCAAAGTCCTCCTCTAGAGGGAAGTAGTTGTTGTTTATCTTATATTAGTCCAAAGTATCCTTTTCTTTTTCTTTTTCTCTTTAAAGTTACTCTAACAAATTATGCCAGTATGTTTAATATCAAGCTTTTTAGTTCAGAAACATAGTTGAAACTTTTAAGCCAAGAGAAAATAGTTGAAACAATGTTTCACTCACTGACAGTTAGTTAGTCTATTCACAGTCAATGCGGAGCTCCACAATGCAGCAATTTTAATGGCTGCCGTTCCCAGGTTCCGAGCGGTGAAACGTTAACTTTTACCCTCTTTTTCTGCAGGGAAATAATGTCCAGAAGTCCCCCCCTTTTCCCCCTGCAACCAAGGGGGGTTCGCTAGTTTTATACTGAAGATTTAAATGTCAAAAGCAGTCTTTCAGGCTTTAGTTTAAAGCTCCTTGCTTCCCACTATTTACAGAAAAAGGAAGGCGGACTTCCTGTTTTACGCCTCCCCCGTTCGTAGCCAAATTCAACTTGTTAAAAGTCCAATTCCTTCACTTTACTCACAGGTAGTTACTTTAGATCCAAATGTCCACAGGAAAAAGGTCAGTGCTCCCCGGCAATGGCTGTGCGGCTTCACTCCGCGAAAGTAGCATTCAGTTCGCAGCACCGCGCCACTCACCCCACTTCGCTCCGGAGCCCTTAAAAAAGGATTCCCCGCGAGTAGGGGGGCACTCCAGGTGCCCTGCCGAACCCCCACATTCTCAGGCTTCTCCCACCTGAGATTTCTGACGGGTCTCCACTTTCGCCGTGGCGGGCGACCCAATTTTCGCGGAGCTAGTTCCTCCGCTTAGAGGAACTCCGCCATTAGCCGCTGGCGCTGTCCCCGGAAGTCCAGGTTAAGTGTTTTCAGGTTGCGTCCCACGGTGACCTGGAAGTACTGGAAAGGGTTAATTCCGGGTTTTGCCGCTCGCGCATGCGTAGATGCTCAAAATGACTTAACGTGCATGCAAAGAAGCAGCAAATCGTGACACACATACGTGCAGACGTGCAGTTGCGGCGTGTGTTCTGCTCAGGTTGTGAACGGGGCTCTGGAACGGGTCCCATTCGCAACCAGAGGTACTACTGTAATGTTAATAATAATTGAAAAGTGGTATATAAATTGAATAAATAATGATATTAATGATTATCTGGTTGGCCCCTGTGAGAACAGGCTTCTGGACTAGATGCTCCATGAACCGGATCCAGCAAGTTCTCCCAATGTTCATAGGTATTAATGTGTTTAAACTTAGATTTCTGTGGGAACCACTTTAAGCATAGACAACAGACAGTGACAAGAGAGGGGTTAAAACATGGAGTATGAAAAAGATAAGAACTGGGACACACAAAGGATTTCCTCGGCCAGTTTTATTCCAATAAAAGTCTACATTTTCTAATAATGCAACTGTCAGAGCTGCTTCCAGATCCTAGCTCACAGAGGATCACACTAGCCAGCGATCATTAAATAAAAGTCTTTATTGAGTTACAGTTTCCATTCTCAAGCTGCTGCGTGCAACTCTACGTCTCATGGTTAGATCGGCGAAGCTCCATCTGAGTCTCCGCCCCTTGTACACCAACTTAATATCCTAGCCTTGCTCCACCTTTTCCGCCTGACTGTTCTTCTCTGGGTCCCTCTGCCCCCCGGGGTCTCTTCCTTCCGGGATTCCTCTGACGCTGACGCTGACCCCCCTGACTCTTCTCCCTCCTTTCGGCGGGCTTTAGGACCTGGCTCCCTTTCCGGGCTGCCTACTGCGCCACCTTCCTGTGCATTTGAACTTGGCACGCGCGCCCAACCTTCCACCTTCCGTCTGACCGTTTCTTCGCTCCCCGATGGAGGTGTGGCCACTCCTGACTCGTGCCCTCCCCCCTGTTGTGAGCTGCCAGCGCTTGATCCCTGGCGCCCTTCCTCTTCCCTGCTCTCTGGCGGTGATGCTGGTCCTGATTTCCAACTGCTCCCCTCTGAGTCCCCTCTGGCTCTATCTTCCTGGGGTGTCCCCCTAGGCTCCCCCCTTGCCCTGGCCACTGGTGCTCCTTTCTGTGAATCTTCTGATTCACTGGAAAGACTCGGAGATCTCGGGTCGTCGTCATCACTCATCTTTTCTTCTGCCTCCTCTCCCTCGCTCTCTGTTTCCTCCCTTGCCCTTGCCTCTGCTCCTGAACCCCTGACATCCATCCCCCCCTCGAAGCCCCCTCTTCCCCCCTCCCCTCCTTCCGGTGCGGGATCTGGGTGCTGCCGTGTCAGGGGGACGAATGTCGGATACAGTTCGCTTCCTGTGGCGGGCCGCCATCCGAAGTCTTCCGGTTCTTCCTCCCTGCTCTCGTTGACGACGGTCACCTCCGCTTCCATCTCTGTGCCGCCGTGCTCGAAACCCGGGTCGTCCCCGAAAACGTCCATGTCCGTCTCTCCCTCGTTGCCTTCTGGAGACGTTGCTCGTCCTGGACCCTCCAGCCACCTTCTGCGGAACTGCTCCTCTGGTCGATCATCCCACCAATACGAGGGTTCTGAAGCAGATCCCGAGGGTGACCCCTCTGGGGAACGGGCGTCTCGTGTCGGTTCCTCGTCCGAGTCGAACCCCCGGAACGTGCTGGCTGAAAGCGTGGGCGTGAAAAGCCAGTCGTCGAAAAAGTCTGCTGGCATTGGCCTATGTGGGAAGAGGGCATGAAACTCTTCTTTGAGCAGAGGTTCGTCTAAAGCGTAGCCCGGCACCCAGCTGTTGGCACTGGCCGGGGTGCCCTCCTTGGCGAGAAGGTATTCTACCCCCTCTTCCCCCCATCTGGAGTCCAAAATCTCCGTGACTTCGTTGATGCGCTCCTCCTGTGCCACTCCCCCTTGCCCGGTTCTCTCTCGGAGCGGACCCGGTGCCGTTCCTGGTTCCTGAAACCTGTGAGGTGCCTTGTAGGGAGTGAGCACCGATCTGTGGAACACCGGATGCATTCTGGAACCCTCCGGAAGAGCCAGCCGGAAAGCCACCGGGTTGACCTGTTCGTCGACTTGGTAGGGCCCCAGTTGTTTATGCCCTAGTTTCTTCTTCGCCAACGACCTGGCCGGCACTGCGTGGGCTGCTAACCAAACCCAGTCTCCCACATGGATCTCTTCGACAACCCTTCTGTGTTTGTCCGCTTGTACCATGTATGCGTGTTTAGCCAGCTCCAGGTGCCGCCGCAGCTGATCGTGGACCTCCTGCAACTCCGACGCGAACGCATCTGCTGTCTGCGGCTCCCCCTCCCCCATTCTTTCCAGTCCCGGGAAGGTTCTAGGGTGCCTCCCGTTGTTGGCGAAGAACGGCGTGACCCCCGTGGACACGTGCTTCGTGTTGTTGTAGGCGAACTCGGCGAGAGGCAGGTAATCCACCCACGTCGCAGGCTGTTGATTCGCATAACATCTCAGGTACTGCTGCATGATGGCATTGACCCGCTCCGCTTGCCCGTTGGTCTGCGGGTGTCTAGCCGACGCCAGGTTGATCTTGACGTTCAGGAAGCCCATCAGCCTCTGCCAGAAGTTTGAGATGAACTGTCGCCCTCGGTCGGACAGAATAGACCGCGGCAGACCGTGAACCTTGAACACGTGGTCTATGAACAGTTTGGCGGTTTGTTCCGCCGTGGCCACCTTCGCACACGGAATGAAATGTGCCATCTTGGAGAACAAATCCACCACCACCAGCACAGCCGTCTTGCCCCTCGAGCTGGGCAGATCCGTGACAAAGTCCAGGGCCACTCTCTCCCATGGCTCGAACGGAGTTTGCAGCGGTTCCAGCAGTCCGGCCGGCGGTCTGTGCACTGGTTTGGCCCTCTGGCAGGTGTCACACCTCGCCACGTAGTCCGCGACTTCCCCTCTCATTCCGGGCCACCAGAAGTCTCTGGCTACTAATTCCACCGTCTTCTCCTTGCCAAAGTGCCCGGCAGTGGGCGCGTCGTGCAGCTGCTGCAGTACCTTGGCGCGAAGTTCGTCTCCCGGCACGTAGATGGCCCCTTTACGGATGAGCAAACCATCTCGCAGCTGGAACTCGTCGGTCGCTGCCGTGCCCCTGTGCACCTCTGCCATCTTTGCTTGCGCGAAGGAGTCATCCTGCAACGCTCGTCGCACCGCATCCAGGTCAACTGTTGCCGCCGCGCACGCCCACACTGTCGGTGCGAAGATGTGCATGGCGGCCGCTGGCGTTGCCTCCTCCAGATACTGTGGCTTACGGGAGAGAGCATCCGCCATGATGTTGGTGTCCCCCGGGACATACTCTATTCGGAAGTCGAAATTCGCAAAGAACTCAGCCCAACGTATCTGCCTCTGGTTCAGGAACTGTGCCGTGCGCCAGTGCTCTAGATTCTTGTGGTCCGTGCAGACCTGCACCGTGTGCTTGGCGCCGATCAGGAAGTGCCTCCACGCTTTGAACGCTGCATGAATGGCCAGCAACTCCCTGTCCCAGATGGTGTAGTTCTGTTCGGACTTGCTGAGCTTCCTTGAGTAAAACGCTCCCGGCCTCCAAACCCCCTGCGGGTCTTTCTGCAGCAGGACTGCTCCCACGGCTCTGTCCGAAGCGTCTGTCTCCACCCTCATCGGCCTGCTGGGGTTGACATGAAGCAGCTGCTCTTCCGACGCGAAGAGACGCTTGAGTGCCTGAAAGGACTGCTCCGCCTGCTCTGTCCAGATGAACTTCTTTTTCTTGGAGCTGAGCGTGTCCGTGATGGCCGCTGTCTGCATCGCAAAGCCTTTGATAAACTTGCGATAGAAGTTCGCGAAGCCGACAAACCGTTGGACCTCCTTCCGGTTGCGTGGGCTTTTCCAATCCAACACTGCTCGGACCTTGGCGCTGTCCATGGCGAGCCCTTTATCAGACAACTTGTAGCCCAGGAAATCCACCTCCGTCACGTCGAATTGGCACTTCTCCAGCTTGGCGTAAAGCCTATGTTGCTGTAGCCTGCTCAGCACTTCCTTGACGTGTCTGTCATGCTCCTGCTGCGATTCCGAAAAGATCAGGATGTCATCCAAGAAACAGACGCACGTCTTGTAGAGGAGCCCCGCCAACACGTGATGCATGAAAGCTTGAAAAACGTGGGAGCCATTTTGCAATCCAAAAGGCATAACTCTATATTCGTAGGTGCCCAGGGGCGTGAACATGGCTGTCTTCCACTCATCTCCCTCCCGCATGCGAATGAGGTTGTATGCCCCTCGCAGGTCCAACTTGGTGAACACTCTGCCCTTCCGTACCTTTGCGAGGAGGTCGTCGATTCGGGGCATGGGGAAGTCCGATGGCTTGGTCACACTGTTCAAGATGCGAAAGTCCACTACAAGTCTTTTTTGGGGCGTGTCCCGCTTCTTAACAAAGAATACCGGACTGCCCCCCGCTGCCTTGGACTCTCGGATGAAACCGCGCTCCAAATTATGATCTATGAACTCTTTGAGTTCCTGCAGTTCGTCCTCAGACATGGAATACAGCTTCCCTTTGGGCAGCGCCGCCCCCGGCAGCAGGTCAATTTTGCAGTCATATGGTCTGTGGGGGGGTAGCCTGTCTGCCTCTTTCTCGCAGAAAACCTCCAAAAATTCTGCGTACTTGTGGGGAACCGCTTGCAGCGTGCCTAGCTGCAGCTGTGACTCCTCTTCCCCTCCTTCCTGCCTGGGCACGATGCAGTGTTCAGCGCAAAAGGAAGAGCCGAAGGTCAGCTGCCTCTGGTACCAAGCCAGCGTCGGGCTGTGCTTGTCCAGCCAACTCATGCCCAATACAATGGGCGTGTCCGATAGTTGAGTGACATTGAAGCTGATGATTTCCCTGTGATTCCCAAGTCGCATCACCATTGGTGGCGTCTGCTTCACCACTTGCCCCCCTAGCAGCTCCCTGCCATCCACCGTGACAACCTGCAGGGGCAGCGTGGCAGGCAGCAACTGTATAGCGTGCCGGTCGACAAAGTCCTGCCCTATAAAGTCCGCATTGCTTCCGGAGTCAATGGTGATTGGCACGTCCATGGTGATTCCATTGGGCAGCTGGAGCGACGCGGTGAGCCTCACTACCGGTTTGGGCGGGAGGGGGTCCATGGGCTGTAAAATCTCTGGGGACTGCTTCACTGACACGTCTGGCTGGGCCCCAGTGCCTCTTCCTCCAACCAGACTCCTTCGTTTCCCTGCTGTGGTTGTCCTTGCTGCGTTGCTGCAGTTACCATTGCTGAGGCTGCAGTGTGCTTGTGGAGCCTCTGGGGACACTCTTTCGCCATATGCTGTGGATCATCGCAGATGTAACACTTCCTGTTCCCTCTAGGAGGCTTCGCTTTCACTGCTGCCGGTGCTAGGGCTCTGGCTGCTGACTGAGCCCTTGCACCTCCAACCTCCATAGGTTCCGCTCCTCCTCCTGGCGGAGGCGTGGATTGCGCACGCGCTGCTTCTCTGGGAAGGAAGGAGGAGCCCCTGGCTGGTTCGCACCCTCCACGCCCTTCGTCCCTGCTCCACGGACGTCCTTCCAGCCGCACCCCCACCGCCAGCGCCCTCTGAACGATCTCCTGCGTGGTCCGGGGTCTCTCCCCCCTCGCAATTTCATCTTTAACCGAGCCGTGCAATCCCTCCCAAAACAGGTCTCTTACAGGAGCCGAATCTCTGTCCCATTCCAGGGCACTGACCAAAGCGAAAAAGCGGGCATGGTACTGCCTTACGCTGGCCCTCCCTTGCTTCAGTCCATGTATCTCCTGCCGAGCAAGATCCACGTCAATGCTTGATAAAAAGCACCCATCCATCGCTTTAATAAAGGCATCCGCATTTTGGAGCGCCGGATCCTTATCTCTCCACAAATTGCGCAGCCATGCTTTAGCATCTCCATGCAAATGGGACATGATGAATCCCACCTTCTCTTGCTCATCTCTAAAGTCTTTGTTCAGCAGTTGCAGTGCACACATTACATCTGCTCTAAAGTTGGGGTACTGTTGCAAATTCCCATCGAAGTGAGAGACCAGACCGCCTGTTCGTCTCCCCAACCCAATCCCCTCCGGTTTGGGTGTCAGTTGCCCTTGCTTCGTAAGCACTTCCAACCTGACCTGGAGATCCCTGTAGGCGGCAGCTGCGTCCTCCTCTCTCTTCCTGGATGCAAGAGCCTCGGCATTCAGTCGTGTCACTGCTTCTCTGAGTTCCACTATCTGCTGTTCGGCCGTCATGTTGTCTGCCGTTCGTGAGCTCGCTAGTAGGCACCCGCTTTCTCTCCTCTCCGCGAGGACGTAGATGCCCACAATTAAGGGGATGGAGCTTACTGTCAGAGCTGCTTCCAGATCCTAGCTCACAGAGGATCACACTAGCCAGCGATCATTAAATAAAAGTCTTTATTGAGTTACAGTTTCCATTCTCAAGCTGCTGCGTGCAACTCTACGTCTCATGGTTAGATCGGCGAAGCTCCATCTGAGTCTCCGCCCCTTGTACACCAACTTAATATCCTAGCCTTGCTCCACCTTTTCCGCCTGACTGTTCTTCTCTGGGTCCCTCTGCCCCCCGGGGTCTCTTCCTTCCGGGATTCCTCTGACGCTGACGCTGACCCCCCTGACTCTTCTCCCTCCTTTCGGCGGGCTTTAGGACCTGGCTCCCTTTCCGGGCTGCCTACTGCGCCACCTTCCTGTGCATTTGAACTTGGCACGCGCGCCCAACCTTCCACCTTCCGTCTGACCGTTTCTTCGCTCCCCGATGGAGGTGTGGCCACTCCTGACTCGTGCCCTCCCCCCTGTTGTGAGCTGCCAGCGCTTGATCCCTGGCGCCCTTCCTCTTCCCTGCTCTCTGGCGGTGACGCTGGTCCTGATTTCCAACTGCTCCCCTCTGAGTCCCCTCTGGCTCTATCTTCCTGGGGTGTCCCCCTAGGCTCCCCCCTTGCCCTGGCCACTGGTGCTCCTTTCTGTGAATCTTCTGATTCACTGGAAAGACTCGGAGATCTCGGGTCGTCGTCATCACTCATCTTTTCTTCTGCCTCCTCTCCCTCGCTCTCTGTTTCCTCCCTTGCCCTTGCCTCTGCTCCTGAACCCCTGACAGCAACAATTAAAGGCATCAACGCAAGTTGACTCTTATTTGCTCCTCAGAATCAAGTGGTCTTTGCTGTTCAAGTCGGGCCTCAGAAGGATTATGTACAATTTGGGGAAGAAGATGCAAGCGGGTAAGCCTGCACTGGAGGCCAAGATGCAGAAGATCTCCACAGCCACCATCTGCTTTCCTTTGGTGCTCAGATAAGAGGGAACAAAGGACAGCCAAACGCTGCAGAACACCAACATGCTGAAAGTGATGAACTTGGCTTCATTGAAACTGTCTGGCAACTTCCTGGCCAGGAAAGCCACCGTGAAGCTGACACTGGCCAAGAATCCCAGGTACCCTAGGACACAATAAAACATGGGGGCAGAGCCTTCATTGCATTCCACGATGATTTCCTCCACCAGAGAGTTCATGTCCACATCTGGGAAGGGAGGAGCCATACAGAGCCAAACAGCACAAATACTGGCCTGAAGTGAGCAGCAACCCAGAAGAACAGAGTTGGCCAGAGATTTCCCCACCCATTTCCTCACCCTGGATCCTGGTTTGGTGGCCATGAAGGCCAGAACCACTGAGATGGTTTTGGCCAAGACACAAGACACCGCAATGGAGAAGATGATGCCAAAGGCCGTTTGTCGTAAAGAGCAGCTCACTGGGTGAGGCTGGCCAATGAAGAGCAAGGAGCAGAGGAAGCAGAGCAAGAGGGCAAGGAGCAGAGTGTAGGTGAGATCCCGGTTGTTGGCTTTGACAATGGGAGTGTCCCCGTTCTTAGAGAAGACGCCAAGGACCAAGGCTGTGACCAGAGCAAAGAGTAGAGCTAAGGCAGCTAATGTCAATCCCAAAGGCTCTGTGTAGGAAAGAAAATTTTGTCTCTTGGGAATGCATTGATCTCTGTTGTGGTTTGGAAATTGACCTTCTTGGCATTTGAAACAATAATCCGCATCTAAAAAAATCAAATGAATGATATCTAAGTTCCATCAAACAAGGCAACCTTTTTCTTCAGGCATGTTTCATTCTTTGTAATGAAATGGATTCCTCCATCTCCAATGGCCCTTCAAATTTTCTTTGAAAGAGATATTGCTTCTGCTCCCAAAACACAATTCTGAGCCGTTAATTATTTGGAAACAAGTATCAGAGATAAGTAGAAACCAGTAAAATGCAACATGTATTTTTTCCCCCATAAATCATATAGTTGCTATTAATCAAATCTCCAGGAATTTAGGAAACAAAGTTTTTATGACTGTTAATATGGTGCCATTGTAAGAGCAAAGAGTTGTCTCTGCTGAAAAGTGAGAAGCCCATTTGGAGGAGCAGAATTTGATTTTTTGTTTCTGGCTCTCAGCTCAGCCCTAAAACTCTCAGGATGGAGGGTTAGGCAAGTCTTCCCTGATTCCACAAGCTGTGGCAGGTGGGGAGCAGGCAGAGAACACTGGACATGATCCACACCTATTTCCACAGATCTACTTGGTCAATGTTAAAGATGTGGCTCTCGTTTGCTGAACTCTCTGTCTTCTTTCTTCCAGATCTGAGTGCAACTGCTGCCCTGTTTAGGAGTGAGTACTGAACTGTATATAAGGGGAAACTGTTGAAATAGACTAGGAAGCATTTATTATAGAGCAGCTGATGTCTCCTACCCGTTTGATTTGAAATCATCCCATCTGGACATGAAGCACAGTCATAGCAACAAAATGGCAGCCCCTCCTTCTTTTTCCGGCTGTAGCCTGGCTGGCACCGATCATTGCACAAACCAAGGGGCATCACCTAGCCAGAAAAAGAGGAGAAGAGGAAGCTCCCTTTTGCATGGTAAAGATCACAGTTTGAACCAAAAAGATGAGATCATTGGGCAGATTCATGTTATTCCAGAAAGGTGGTGTATTTGTGAATAAATTATAATACAATTAGTGGGAGTGAAGCAGAAGGGAAATTGAATATTTCATCTGTGTAAGATGGCAGATGGAATAAACTACAGTGGTGCCCCGCAAGACGAATGCCTCGCAAGACGGAAAACCCGCTAGACGAAAGGGTTTTCCGTTTTGGAGGTGCTTCGCAAAACGAATTTCCTATGTGCTTGCTTCGCAAGACGAAAATGTCTTGCCAGTTCCTGCGGGGTTTTTTTCCTTTTTCCCAAGCCGCTAAACCGCTTATCAGCTGCTGGCTAAGCCGCTTATCAGCTGATCTTTAAGCCGCTTAACAGCTGATGCTAAGCCACTTATCAGCTGATCTTTAAGCCGCTTAACAGCTGATGCTAAGCCGCTTATCAGCTGATCGTTAAGCCGCTTATCAGCTCATCGTTAAGCCTCTTATCAGCTGATCGTTAAGCCGCTTATCAGCTGATCTTTAAACCTAAGCTGCTAATACTGTAGCGCTAAGCCGCTAAACCTCTAATGGGCTTGCTTCGCAAGACGAAAAAACCCGCAAGACGAAGAGACTCGCGGAACGGATTCTTTTCGTCTTGCGAGGCACCACTGTACAGGGAAAGACAACCGATTTTGAAATACAGGGAGTTGGCAGAGAAGGTAAGGTAGGAAGCAAATATATTAGGGTTGCCATAAATTGAAGAGGAACAGGCTAGAAGTACGTGGCTGAGGCATGCAATGGAGCCCACGCCCGCACCTGAGCCTGTGCCCAAGCCCCCCACCCAAAATCCTGCCCCCTGGACATTTCCTTCAAAATATAAAAACCCCCACGGATGGACATGTTGCCCTCTGCAAAGAAGAGGACATGACCTGGATTACCCAGGCAAGTGGCAACCCTAAAATACATTAGGCTCAGAGAAACACTGCAAGACCAGGACTCTTCCTTCCAAACAAATGAGTCAGTTATGAGAAGTAAGTCTTGCTTGGTTCTGTGGGCTTTGCCGTATGGCATGGCTGTGGCTGGTCCCTGGGGGCTGTCATCTTCCTGTGCCAGTGGAGGGGATGGTCACTTGGTCCCACTCACCTCTGGCCACACTGGACCCTCCACTCCAGGCTGTCCTTGCCCACCAGGCCTATGGGGCAGGGGAAGAGGGACTGGACCCTGCCCAACCCTGCCATATTTTAGACGGCAATCTGGTATTGCCATTTTATACTTTTATACCAGAACTCTGAAGAAGAAAAGATCTACTCACATCATAAATGATGTTAAAAGAATTTGCATATGGGTTCTACAGAATCATTTTGCTTAATAATGAGGAAGAATTTATACATTACCCTTTTTATTTATATTACTAATGTAAATTTTAAAATGTTCCCTTTTAAAAAAAAACAAAAAACAAGAGTCCACTCCCACCTGATTGAATGCTTTGTGCCATGTGATGGCTTCTTCATCCATGCTGAAGTTGACATACCATTCCTGTGGTTCTACCTTTCCTACTTTCACTCGCAGGAAAGTTTGGTTGGGGAAAGTAACCCAGTTCAAAACGTCAAATCCAGCTGCCAATTCCCCATTCTCATCAAAAGACACAAAATCCCCAGCACTGCTGTTGAAGGAGATACTCCTCAGGAAAGAGGGAAGCTAGGCAGAAGAAAACAAAGCAAAGATCAAAAAGTAAAGAAGGGAGATACTTTATTTGTTTTGGAAAGGAAAAAGTATCAATCAATTTATGTCACACAATGGAAAGGAGTCAAAAATGGTGTGTTGCAGCACAAATGGATTTCTAGGAAGTACAGCTAATCTGGCACTTAAGTATTTGGGGGTTCAGCTCTGGGGATCCATGTGCAAAGGCAAAATTGTGCAAAGTCAGGAACCATTTGAACTGCCCTCCATAAGGCAGAGAGATTCTTCCTAGGCTCTGGGTAGGTTGCAGGAGTACCCAGGGATGCTCCCAGAGCTCTGGGGGACCATGTGCAAAGGCACACAGGAACCCCTGGAACTGCCCTTCACAAGGCAGAGGGGGGCTTCCTAGGATCTGGGAAGGTTGCAGGAGGATCCAGGGATGCTCCCAGAGCCCTCTCATGACCTCCCCACAGCCTGGGAAGCAAGGGGGCACCTTCTTTCCTGGTCCCTTGGAGGCACCCAGTGGCCTTGTGTCTTCTTCCCTGAGGCTGGTATGGAGTGCACTGCCTTGCTCACCTGGCCTTGGGAGGGAAGCGCCCTCATGCCTCCTTCCCAGAGCCCAGCAAGCAAGGGGGAGGGCTGCACACCCAGGGCCCTCCCTGGACCTTCTGAGAGCCTGGTAAGAAAGGAAGACCTTCTGGGAGGGCTGGGGGAAGGGGGGAAAGAAATAGAGAGCAGGTAATGGTGAGTTTTCCCAACACTCCATTTATTTATTTACTCCCGCCCCCATGTAAGCTTGCAATCACATATGTAATGTGAGCATAACTTGTAAGAACACTACAATCAATGAACTTTTCCAGGCGCAAGATGGAAAAATGACCCTATAATTACATCTGAAAACAGCCATATATGTTAGGTAAATGCTGCAAGAGGTTGTGTGTGTGTGTGTGTGTGTGTGTGTGTGTATTCAATCTATGGACTGTGTGTCATCATCCGTTAGATTAGCCCCAAGCAAAGATTATTCTGAATATGATATCTGACCTGCCAAGGTTGCAGTTTGGGAGGATGGAGTCCACCTCTGCCTGACGTCATTCTGTGTTTTGGTCTAGATGAGAGAATCTTGTGCAAAGTATATGCAATGGCATAAACCACATTATAGGTACTGTAACTTTGACCAGTCATGGTCATTTCAAAAATATGCCCAGGAAGACCCTCCAGACTCTCTTTGCCAGTGCATGTGTCTGTGCTTTCATTGGGGTCATTGGAAACAGAAAATAAGCACTCGAACGCCTTTTACCAAAAAGTCTGGAGGAACCCATCTCCATTTGGAGAGTTGGGGTTTAGGGTCTGAAGGAATTCTGTAAATCCCTGGACTTTTTCCGTGTGAATTGCAAAAGACAGGGCACCACCAAAAACTTGAATATCGTAATACCTTTGCATTGTTAATGATGAGAAGGCCCATTGGGCTGTCAAAATCCACACTCTGCCTTTAGAATTGTCTTCAATATCTTCAGTTAATGAAGAAAAGAAAACCATACATTTCACAACTGTAATGGTCTGAGATTCTGCACATAGAACTAATATATTGACTTTTGAGTCCATCAGGATGGAGGACTTAGCGCTAATGAGTTCAAGTGAACTGAAATTATCTAACCCTTGAGACAAGCCTGGTAGTTTTTCCTTGAAGGCTGTGCAGACTCCATGCTGGGAAAGCATTGGCACCAAGATTTGCATAAACTTCTCTCCATTCTCATCATCTGATGCAACAAGTCCGACCCACGTCCATTGGAAATGAAGAAGTAGCTTGACAATTCCTGCATATTGATATTTCTCATTGGGCACCGTCCGGAAGAAGGTTTGGAGCTGCAACTCAGTCCTCCTCACTGGAGCTAATGCACAATAAGCAATCTAAGAAAGAACAATCAATCAATCAATCAATCAATCAATCAATCAATCAATCTTTGCTGTCTGGTCTTTGATAAAATCTGTATTCTGGAGATTAAAATCTGTATTCAGTCGGCAGCCATCACTGTAACAGCAGCCTGTCTTATCCTTGTTGCCATAAAACAGAGTTTTGCAACAATCTGATATTCAGATTATTTTGCATCCCCCCTCTTCCATGGGGTATTTTGCGTATCTTGACTGCAACTACTTGGGAAGGTGAAGAACCCCACTAAAGGAGCACAAGATCTTGACATCTTCCTGCAAGTTCTGCAACTTTGGAAGGAAGGAAATAAAGCTCAATGAAAGTGTGGGTGGATTGTCTGTCCAGAAACCCTTTTGCACATCATGTCTTATTTCATGAGTGAGGAACCTATGGTCCCCCAGAACTTCCTGAACTCCAAGTCCAAGTGCTCATCCTTGACCATTGAGCTATACTGGCTGAGGCTAGTGGGCAACACAGGAGAGAAATTCATTTCAAAATTTTGTACAAATTTACCTGTTTTATTTTGTTGGGAATAATAATATTATTATTCCTAGTTCACAATTTCTGAAACAATTTGTGAACCAAAATGCAGCTTACTGGGAGGAGGAGAACTCCTACTCGTGCATTGGCACTGTACTAACTTCCCTCCCGCTGCCTAATTCCCCACTACTTCCAGACAAGCTGCAGGGACACAAGTGACAGGAGGTCAGGCAGTCATCCAAGCCCTTCCCCTACAGCCACGACTTCAGGGCTCCCTGCCCAACATGGACACCATGAATATCAGTGAGAATTCTTTATCTTTCCAGGTAGGACGTTCTACCAAAAAAAAGAGCAAAGCCTGACTATTTACTTTCAGTTATATATTTTCTCTCTTTCTTCTTTTTCAGAAAAGGGAACCAAAGTAAAAGAAAGTATGGAGAACCCAGAAAAGAATTGTTGTACCAGAGACAGAAAAGCTCCACTGCCCACACACTCACTATACCTGTGGGATCTTGTAGATGCCTAAGATCATAGTCATGTGAAGGGAGACGTCAGAGTTAACTGCCCCAATTACAGCTATCATATTTCTTTTCTTGTCACATTTGAAGTTGGGGACAATCCTTTCTGTGGTGGACAGAAGTTTCAGGGTGTTTTGATAAGTCATCCTTACATTTAAGTAGCTCTCATAGAGGTGGAACCCCAAGCTCATATTCAGTACGATATTAGGGTTCTCGTTGATTTCTTTCACAGCAAAAACCAGGGAGAGAATATTCTGGTAGTACTTTGGTGCTCCACTAATAAAATAGTTGTGCCATGTGTCAGAGATATTCTTCTCCTCTACTTTTTAAGTACACAGATTAATTTCTGGCTTTTTCAGTCAGATTCCAAAAGATTAAATAAAACAAATAAGCAAACAACACATATGCATTGTGTCTCCTAACAGTTGATAATTGAAACCCATGGACAGGATTCAGTCAGCTTTAGGAATAGAGCATCTAACAGGTGTTTAATTTTGAGCAGAACATTCACATCCTGCAAGATACACATGTACATAAGCTATTCTCTTATCTGGAGGTGGACCACAGGAGCTTTAAATCATGGACCCTCACAGGTTGCTAAAGGAAACAGCAGTTGCTTCCTTGTGTATTACTGGACAGGAAGATAGTTGTATAAATTTCTAGTCTGCATACAACTCCATGAGATATAACCCTTTATTTTGCAAAGAAGAAGAAGATTGCAACACTGCTGCTTTAATTGCACAATATTATTTAGATTGTGTAGCAAGGAATATAATCCAAAATCTATGATGTCTCAGCATCTGTGACTGTCAGATTAGATGCTGATGATTGTGAATGTGGGGATCAAGCTTTGCTGCAAAGTTCAACCATCAATCCATGGTGTGAAAGGACAGACAGAGGGAGAATGGGAATAAAGCATGAGATCAGGTGAAAACCATGAGATCAGGTGAGGAGAAAGCAGAAGAGGCAGACAACAGAAACCTCAAAATGAGGAATAAAGCAACACAGAAGAAGATGCCAAGATCACAATATAAAGAGAAGAAAATATAAAGAGAAGAAAAATGTAACCTTCGTACTTGGAAAAAGGCATATGCAAATGTTTTCTGAACATGCCATTGTTTGTATGGTGTAGTTGTTCATATAGAAGCATATAGAAGTGTACACTATGAAGGAGAGAGTTATTTCCTTACAAAAGTTCATCTGTAAACTTGGTGTTTGGGTGGTTCTGGAAATCTATTTCATCAAATGCATAGCCCAAATATGTAACAATTCCTCCAATGATTAGGTCCCCTCTCTGATCATACTGGTATGGAAGCTGGAAAGGATCCGTCATGGTGCATCTCTCAGAGTCTTCCTTGCACTCTGCTGGAGGCATCTGCAGCCACAGGAAGAGAAGGATCAGCAGCAGAAATGTTCCTGCCATTTTGACCAACAGTTATGCAGAAAACCAGATTTCTCTCTCATCCGCCATGAATTGCATTAGGTTTAATGGCTCTGGATTAATTTGATAAAGGGGATGTGCCAATGATCTGACCCATGAGATCCTGTGTGTTCAGAATTTCTCACTGGAGCTCTGAATGACACAAGGTTTATTTTACCTATGCTTTTACACTCTGATACTGACTGTGTTCATGGCCTGACAAAATGTACAGGGGATTACCAAGACGGATGATGATACCCATCTGAGTGACACAAGGTTTACTTAATATATGCTTTTACACTCTGACTGTGTTCATGGTCTGACATGGGATTTAACAAGAAGGATGATGACACCCATCAGTTTGAGATAATTACATGTTTCAAAGTTATCTCCATTGAGCATTGTGCTCTGTGAGACAAAAGAATAAGAGCAAAATAATCATACATATTTCTCGTTGAGTAGTGCACGGGTAATGGCGAGTCACAGGAAAGCAAGCAGCCCACCTGCAAAACGGTAATCTGAAGGGAGCTCCCTAGTTTTTCCAAAACTCTTCCTCAATCACACGTGCACCATATTACTCAAGTGTACATGTGTCACCAATGGAGACATCATTTTTAGGATTTTGGACCTTAGGGATGTAACAGCAGCAGCTGCAACAACAACAAGTGGCGTATCCTTGTACACCAGTTGTCAGCTTGCCAGCTGCACGCGTTGCTGCACTTAGCAGAAAAACACTCCCGGCAGCCAGCCATAAATTCCTTTCTTTATTTTCTTCAGACAAGATTACATGCCGAATAAACAAAGCGACCCGTCTCTCATGACGCGTTGCTCTAACTACTTTCTCTTTTCCCTCTCCCTCGAGACCAACAGAGCCAACGGCTCAGCCCCTTCCATTTTCCCCTGTGACGTGGATCCCCTTCTCTCTGAAGCACCCCTTCCTCCCCAGACTCACTATCCTCTTCCCTGTCTTCTGAGGAGGACTCAGTACTGATCAGTGGGGATCGTTCCCTATATCCTCTAATTTTTTCCTCCCTCACTGCCTGCAGTTCCCTGACACCAGTTCAGGAAGGGAGGAAACAGTTAGAATAATGCAGACTGTCAGGTATACCAGCTGCCTCATTCCAACGTGGAAAAACATTACATTGAGGTACAGATAGAGGGGGCCCCGTGCTGCCTGGAGCTCGACACAGGCTCAACCCTCTCCATAACATGAGCACGGACATTAAGAAAGTTGTGCCCAAAGGGCGTTCCAAGCTCAGGCCAGTCTCATTCAGTCTCTGCGACTTCCAGAAATGTAAGGTCCCCAACATGGGGGTGAGAACCTTTAAGGTACAATATCGAGATTGGAAGTGGTGTTTGGACCTGATTGTGGTCAAGGGCCCTACTTTAGCTTACTGGGGTTGGCGTGGTTTGGGCCGCTGGGGGTAGCCATCACCAGGGTGAAACGCACCAACTCCCACATGGACGCCATAGGCAAAGAATTTCTGGAAGTGTTCGATAGGGTGTTGGGGCAATATACTGCCCCACCCCCGTCAGCCTACAACTACAACTAGACCCTGCTGTATGACCCATCAGGCTCAAGGCCCGCTGGGTCCTGTTCGCCCTGAAACCCCGCATAGATGAGGAATTGGACCAGCTCGTGGAGCAAGGAGTGCTTGAGCTGGTGCCCAACCCCCCCGGGAAACCCCGATCGTCATACTTGTCAAGCCAAACAGCTTGGTCTGCATCTGCATGGACTACAAATGTATCGTAAATAAGACCCTTATGGCCCGTGCGTACCCAGTGCCAGTGGTCAGCCATGTCCTCACCACCCTGGCAGGGTGTAAGATTTTTGGCAAGCTGGACTTGGCCCAAGCCTATCAGCAGTTGCCAGTTGATGAGGCCACTGACAAGGCACAGGCGATTGTAATGCACAGGGGCACGTTCCGGCTCAAGCAGCTGCAATTCGGCATCAGCGTGGTGCCAGGCATATTCCAAAATCTAATGGACTCTCTCCTCAAAGGAATCCCCACCATCACCCCCTTCTTCGATGATGTGTTGATTGCTGGGGAGTTCCGGGACCAACTCCACACCATCCTGCCACCATTTCCAGATGACTAGCCTCAAGGTGAAGTGGGAAAAGTGTCTGCTAGGAGTGCAACAGATGAACTTTCTGGGATTTATGGTGGATGCAGACGGGGTCCACCTGACCGGGGACAAGATGCAGGCTATTTGGGATGCCCCAGCACCTAAGGGTGAGGCCAAACTCCAGGCCTTCTTTTACCATGCCCAACTTTTACCATGCCTTCTTACCTCATAAGGTGGCAGTAGCAGAGCCCCTACACAGACTGTTAGACAAGTGGGCCCCGTGGGTGTGGGGGCAGCACCAGGAGCCCTCATTCCAAGCAGTCAAAGACTTGCTCATCTCGAACTCAGTCCTGGCACACTTTGACAAGAGGCTGCTGGTGGTGCTGGCATGTGATGCCTCACTCTACGGTGTCGGTGGCGTCCTGGGGCACCAACTCCTGGAAGGGAGAGAGGGGCCGGTGGCTTACTTTTCTCAGACCCTCTCTGAAGCTGAGAAGAACTACTCACAAAGAGACAAGGAAGGCCTGGCAATCATGAAGGGAGTAAAGAAATTTCACAATACCGTGGTGACCAACCACAAGCCGCTGCTTGGCCTGTTGGCCCTGAAAAGCAGACCCCTCAAGTACGCTGCATCCTCAGGTGGTCGATTTTCCTCACCGGCTACCAGTATACACTGGTCCACCAGCCTTGCCTCATTTCTTCTAGCCCAGCACAGTACCCTCAACACAACGACTGGCTGGAGCCCAGCAGAACTACTCATGGGCCGGCACCTCACAACAAGACTGGACCACCTTCACCCTGACAGAGTTCAGGACAAGGCAGCAGTGGGGATAACCTGGGACCCAGTGTATGCAAAAAACTTTGAGGCGGGCCCGGTGACCCACCACAGTCACCAGGGCGGCAGCCCTGTGTCTTACGAGGTGCTGATGGAGGGAGGGCAATGCTGGCGCCGCCACTGTGATCAACCAGGCGACGATTCCCAGGGGAAAACCAGGAGGAGGGCTGGACAGAGGGATCCCAAGGGGACAGCTGGGAGGTGAGGCCCGTAGAGCAGGAGGAACAGGCAAGGGAGGCAGAACCAGTAAGCCTAGCCGTGACCCCCGAGGCCAAGCAGCCACAGGGGCCATAGCCGTGATTGAGCAGGCCGGTGGCACCCGGCTAAACGGCCCCATCACAGCCGGCATTCCCAGAACAAGAGTCAGAACCAGAAACCCCCACTGAGGGAAACCCACTCCTAAGCGAGTAACCTGGGTTCTCATGAACCTTCCCAGCTCCATGAAGAACAGAAAGCTGGCTCCCAGAGGAATGGTGGGTTTTGTGTTTTGTTGTGGTTTCAGGGACAGACCAGATGGACGTGCCTGTGGTGACTCCTTCAGAGAAGAAAGAAAAACCAAGGAGCCAGGCTTTCCCTGCTAGTTCCTGTAGTTGTGATAATACAGCAGACATTGTTAAAAAAGGTGTAGTCATGGGTATATCAGTGTATTCAAATCTGAATTGTCAAATTGTGTTATTATTGCCATTATGGTTTTTGTTGTATGTGTCTTTTGCGGTTGTTGTTTGTATCGAAAAAATGATTAATTTTTTTTTTTAAATACAGCAGACATATTTATGAATGAACTGCCAATTTTTATGAATGGTCTGCACTGTTTTCTGAATGAACCATTCAATAAAGCAGTTGAATTGGGTGCTTCTGCTATAGACCCAGTAGGTGGCACTGCGTATCTGTCAAATTTGTCAAAGCTGACATATTGCAATCATATTGCAGAAAGGATACATTCTGGTTATTACTGTTTTTACATTTCCCAGTCTAGTTATTACAGTTGCCCTTTCAGTAGTTTCATGCTTTATACAGCTACACTTTACACAGTTGTGTTTTCCAGTAACAGTTACATTTACCTCTAACAGTGAGTTTTGTTTTCCATTTGTATTTGCCCCTTGCCCCTACTGGCTGATGAAACTGACCACAGAGAAAACAGTGAGCTGGGGTAGGAGAGGGGGGAAATGTTCGGCATAGGGGTTTCATATGCTAAGATAGGAATGTTCAAATATCTATTGCTGTGTGGTTACAGAAAGCACTTTGAGTTTTGATTGGTTAAACAGCCAATTCTAGTAGGTTCTCTAGTGGCTCTCGTGTGATTGGTTAAGGCGTCACATGAGAAGCACCAAAGATGGCTGTGCGATGAACATACCTGGGAGAGAAGTCTTGGGATCTTCTCTGGACACTATTGAGAAGAAACACTCTTGATGCTCCTTCTCCCAATGAATAGAGAGAGACCAGAGCAGCGGTGAGAGAAGTCTCTGAAGTGAATCAGAGAGAAGGACAGAAATTGAAAGCGGATTTCTTCAACTACCTGTATGGCCTCTATCCTAAAGTACAGGCCGAGAGCATATCTGGAAGAGGGAGAGACACATGGTTTGGTTTAAAAAAAAGAAGTTGTGTTTTTCTAAGTGAAGCTGAGCCTATGCTTGGATAAGCTTACATGTTAAGAATGTGTTTCAATATATTATTCCTCTATCATCCCTTCTGCAAGTAATGCTTCTGAACATGAAAGGAACATATGAACAATTCCTAAAAAGGTGTCAGTCTTACATAAGATTTAACTTCCAAGCTGCTCAATATCGCTTCTCTGCAACAATTAAGGTCTACTTGCGCAAGGGGACGGCCCCTGCCTGCTTAGATGAGGCTGTGATAAGACCACTTCCTAAGAAACACTCCCTTGAAAACCTTAAGGAATGACTGGCCAGTCACTCATCTGCCCTTCTTGGGCAAGGTTTCTGAGACAGTAGTGATAGGCAGAGCCATGAAAACAATTTTCTAGAGCCCTTTAAGTCTGGGTTCAGGCCCAATTTAGGCATGGAAACTGCATTTGTGGCTTTCTATGATAAGCTACGTTAGGAGAGAGATGGGGTTAATGTGTCCCAGTTATATCCCTTTGATCTTTTCAGCACTGTCAACTATGGGGTCCCTGCTCAGTAGACTCAGTTGGGGGTGAGCAGCAATGTTTCCTAGTAGTTCCGAGTCCAACTTGGATGGTTGTTTTCAGAGGGTGATGCTTGGGGAGTGTCACTTGGCCCTAGGGAGCCTTCCATGTAGGGCCCTGCAGAGTTTAAATCTATCCCCAATGTTGTTTCACATTTACATCTGACTTCTGAGGGGGGTTAATTATAGTTTTGGCACGTGTTGTTTTTGGTGGGTTTTCTTCCAATAAATGGTGGAATTTCTTATTTGCTCCTCAGAATCAAGTGGTCTTTGCTGTTCAAGTCGGGCCTCAGAATGATTATGTACAATTTGGGGAAGAAGATGCAAGTGAGCAAGCCTGCACTGGAGGCCAAGATGCAGAAGATCTCCACAGCCACCATTTGCTTTCCTTTGGTGCTCAGATAAGAGGGAACAAAGGACAGCCAAACGCTGCAGAACACCAACATGCTGAAAGTGATGAACTTGGCTTCGTTGAAACTGTCTGGCAACTTCCTGGCCAGGAAAGCCATGGTGAAGCTGACCATGGCCAGGAATCCCAGGTACCCCAGGACACAATAAAACATGGGGGCAGAGCCTTCGTTGCATTCCACAATGATTTCCTCCACCAGAGAGTTCATGTCCACATCTGGGAAGGGAGGAGCCATACAGAGCCAAACAGCACAAATACTGGCTTGAAGTGAGCAGCAACCCAGAAGAACAGAGTTAGCCAGAGATTTCCCCACCCATTTCCTCACCCTGGATCCTGGTTTGGTGGCCATGAAGGCCAGAAGCACCGTGGTGGTTTTTGCCAAGACACAAGACACCGCAATGAAGAAGATGATGCCAAAGGCCGTTTGTCGTAAAGAGCAGCTCATTGGGTGAGGCTGGCCAATGAAGAGCAAGGAGCAGAGGAAGGAGAGCAAGAGGGCAAGGAGCAGAGTGTAGGTGAGGTCCTGGTTGTTGGCTTTGACAATGGGAGTGTCCCCGTTCTTAGAGAAGACGCCAAGGACCAAGGCTGTGACGAGAGTGAAGAGCAGAGCTAAGGCAGCTAATGTGAATCCCAAAGGCTCTGTGTAGGAAAGGAAATTGTGGGTCTTGGGAATGCATTGATCTCTGTTGTGGTTTGGAAACTGGCCTTCTTGGCATTCAAAACAATAATCCATATCTATATATTTTTTTAAAAAAATTATTGATATATGAGTTCCCTCAAACAAGGCAACCTTTTTCTACTGTCATATTTCATTCTTTGTAATAAAATGGATTTCTACATCTCCAAAGGCCTTTTAAACTTTCTTTGAAATAAATATTGTTCCTGCCCCCAAAACACAATTCTGAGCCATTAATTAATTGCAAACAAGTATCAGAGATAAGTGGAAACCAGTAAAATGCAATGGGTATTTCCCGCATAAACCATATAGGTTGTATCAATCAAATCACGAGGAATTTTGGAAGCAAAGTATTGATGACTGTTAATATGGTGCCATTAAAAAAGCAAACGGTCATCTCTGCTGAAAAGTGAGAGGCCCACCATGATATCTTGGAGTAGCAGAATTTGATTTTGTGTTTCTGGCTCTCACCCCTAAAACTCTGGGGATGAGGGTTAAGCAAGCTGTGGCAGAAGCGGAGCAGGCATAAAACACTGGACATGATCCACACCTATTTCCATAGATCTACTTTGTCAAGGTTAAAGTTGTGGCTCTAGTTTGCCCAACTCTCCAAAGGCCTTTTAAATTTTCTTTCAAATAAATATTGCTCCTGCCCCCAAACAACAATTCTGAGCCATTAATTAATTGCAAACAATTATCAGAGATGAAATCCGAAGAAAAATTATCAAAAGCTTTTTCAGCGTCTATAAACATCATTCTTAGTGATACACTGTGCAAAATAGTAAGATGAGATTCACTGAATAGTATTCAGCAGCTCAGGGGCTGACCTACAGACATTTGTTCCTTTTTCTGGCTCTCAGCCCTGAAACTATGGGGATGGAGGGTTAGGCAAGTCTTCACTGATTCCACAAGCTGTGGCAGGTGGGGAGCAGGCAGAGAACACTGGACATGATCCACACCTATTTCCACAAATCTACTTTGTCAAGGTTAAAGTTGTGGCTCTAGTTTGCCCCACTCTCTGCGTCCGTCTTCTTTCTTCCAGATCTGAGTGCAACTGCTGTTCTGTTTAGGAGTACTGAACTGTTAATAAGGGGAAACTGTTGAAATAGACTAGGAAGCATTTTATAAAAGAGAAGATGATGTCTCCTACCTGTTTGATTTGAAATCATCCCATCTGGACATGAAGCACAGTCATAGGAACAAAATGGCAGCCCCTCCTTCTTTTTCCAGCTGTAGCCTGGCTGGCACCGATCATTGCACAAACCAAGGGGCAGCACCTAGCCAGAAAGAGAGGAGAAGAGGAAGCTCCCTTTTGCATGGTAAAGAACACACTTTGAACCAAAGAGATGAGATCATTTCGCAGATCCATGTTATTCCAGAAAGGTGGTGTATGCATGAATAAATTGTAATATAAATATTGGGAGCAAAGCAGAAGGGAAATTATATTTTTCCTCTATGTAAGATCTACTTCTCACATCATAAATGATGGGGAAAGAATTTGCTGCATATGGGTTCTACAGAATCATTTTGCTTAATAATGAGGAAGAATTTATACATTACCCTTTTTATTTATATCAGTGATATAAATTTTAAAATGTTCCCTTTTTTTAGAAAAACCAAGAGTCCACTCCCACCTGATTGAATGCTTTGTGCCATGTGATGGCTTCTTCATCCATGCTGAAGTCCACATAGTGCGATTCCTGTGGTTCTATCTTTCCTACTTTCACTCGCAGGAAGGTTTGGTTGGGGAAAGTAACCCAGTTCAGAACATCAAATCCAGCTGCCAATTCCCCATTCTCATCAAAAGACACAAAGTCCCCAGCACTGTTGTTGAAGGAGATGCTCCTCAGGAAAGAGGGAAGCTAGACAGAAGAAAACAAAGTAAAGTTCAAAAAGTAAAGAAAGTATACACTTTGTTTGTTTTGGAAAGGAAAAAGTATCAATCAATATATGTCACACAATGGAAAGGAGTCAAAAATTGTGCGGTCCACCTTTGCAGCACAAATGGATTACTAGGAAGTAGAGCTGATCTGGCACTTAAGTATTTGGGGGTTCAGCTCTGGGGGTCCATGTGCAAAGGCACACAGGAACCCCTGGAACTGCCCTTCACAAGGCAGAGGGGGGCTTCCTAGGATCTGGGAAGGTTGCAGGAGGATCCAGGTAATGGTGAGTTTTCCCTGCTCTCCATTTATTTATTTACTTTTCTCCACCAATGTAAGGTTGCAATCACATATGTAATGTGAGCATAACTTGTAGGAACACTGCAATCGATGAACATTGCCAGCTGCAAGTAAGAAAAATGACCAGATAATTACAGCTGAAAATAGCCATATACTGTATGTTAGGTAAATGCTGTAAGAGGGTGTGTGTGTGAGAAAGAGAGAGAAAGGGGGGGAGGGAGGGAGAGAGGGAGGGAGAGAAAGAGAGAGAGAGAGAGAGAGAGAAAGAAAGAGAGAGAGAGAGAGAGAGAGAGAATTCAATCTATGGACTTTGTGTCAACCCGAAGCTTTTCTCTTAGGAATTATAGATAATTATGTGCCAAAAGAGTTAGTTAATTCATTTAGGTATTTAGCAACAGCAGCAAGTATATTGTATGCCCAAAGAAGGAAAGAGCAAGACATTCCATTAAAGGAAAAATGGCTTTTGAATATGATGGAGTATGAGTCAGAGCAAGATTAACAGCAAAGTTTAGAGACCAAAATGGTGAAAAATTCATTGAAAACTGGAGACCTTTTATTGAGTATTTAAAGAACTATTGTATTGGGATGAGAACATGAGCATGACTTGAAATATGAACATCCACATTATTTTTTAACATAAATAGGTTAAAATGGATACATGGACTATTATACGTAAAATAAAAAAAAATTAAGGGTAAAACATGGAAACCATGGAAGTAGGGGCTGGGATAAAGTAATTTACGTTCTGTAAAAATCTGTAAAGGGTTATTGTGTGTGTGAAAAATCAATAAAAAAGTTTTTTAATGCTGTAAGAGATTATGTGTTTGTGTGTATTCATTCTATGGACTGTGTGTCATCACTCATTAGATTAGCCCCAAGCAAAGATTATTCTGAATATGAAATCTTATCTGCCAAGGTTGCAGTTTGGGAGGATGGAGTCCACCTCTGCCTGACGTCATTCTGTGTTTTGGTCTAGATGAGAGAATCATGTTGTCAGAGCTGGCTCCAGGTCCCAGCTCACAGAGGACCAACGCTAGCCGGCAGTAATGTACAAAAGTCTTTATTGAAGTACAGTCTCCATTTTCAAGCCGCAGCGCCCCAGCTCTACGTCTAGGGGTTAGATCGGCGAAGCTCCATCTGAATCTCCGCCCCCTGTACACCAGTTTAAGATTCTAGCCTTACTCCACCTCTTCCGTCTCTCCTTTCTCCTCTGGGTCCTGCTACCCCCCGGGGTCCCTTCCTTCCTGGATTCTTCTGACGCTGACGTTGACCCCCCTGACTCCTCCCCCTCTTTTCGGCGGGCTTTGGGACCTGGCTCCCTATCCGGGCTGCCAACTGCGCCGCCCTCCTGTACATTTGAACTTGGCGCGCGCGCCCAGCCTTCAACCTTCCTCTCGACCGTTTCCTCGCTCCCCGATGGAGGCGTGGCCAATCCTGACTCATGTCCTCCCACTGGCAGTGCGCCACCTGATCCCGATGCCTGGGACTCCTCCCCCCTACTGCACTCTGGTGTGGACGCTGGTCCTGATTTCCAACTGCTGCTCTCTGAGTCCCCTCTGGCCCCTTCTTCCTGGGGTGTCCCCCTAGGCACCCCCCTTGCTCTGACCATGGGAGCCCCTTTCTGTGAATCTTCCGATTCGCTGGAAAGACTCAGAGACCTCGGACCGCTGTCATCGCTAACATTTCCTTCGGACTCCTCCCCCTCGCTCTCTATTTCCTCCCTTTCCTGTGCCTCTGCTCCTGAACCCCTGACATCCATCCCCCCCTCGAAGCCCCCCCTTCCCCCCTCCCCTCCTTCAGGTGTGGGTACTGGGTGCTCCGTCGTTGTGGGGGTGAGTGCCGGATACAGTTCGTCCCCCGTGGCGTGCATCCAGCTGGATAAGTCCGGCTCGTCCTCCGTGCTCTTGCCGACCTCAATTTCCTCTGCTTCCATCTCTTTGCCGCCGTGCTCGAACCCAAGGTCCTCCCCCAACACGTCCATGTCCGTCTCTCCCCCGGTCTCCTCCGGGGACGTTGCCTGCCAAGGACCCCCCAGCCACTTCCTGCGCCACTGCTCCTCTGGTCGATCGTCCCACCAATAGGAACGGTCTGAGGCAGACCCCGAGGGTGATCCCTCCGGGGAACGTGTTTCTAGTGCCGGTTCCTCGGCCGAGGTGAACCCCTGGAATGTGCTGGCTGAAAATGTGGGTGTGAAAAGCCAGTCGTCGAAATACTCGGCTGGCATGGGCCTGTGTGGGAAAAGGGCATGAAACTCGTCCTTGAGAAGAGGTTCGTCCAAGGCATAGTCTGGCACCCAACTGTTGGCGCTGGCCGGGGTACCTTCTCTGGCGAGAAGATATTCTACTCCCTCTTCCCCCCATCTCGAGTCTAAAATCTCTGTGACCTCGTTGACGGGTTCCCGCCTTGGCGACCCCCCCCTTGTGGGCGTCTCCCTGAACGGGTCTGGTGCCGTGCCTGGCTCCTGAAATCTATGAGGTGCTTTGTAGGGCGTGAGCACTGATCTATGGAAAACTGGGTGCATTCTGGATCCCTCCGGCAGTGTCAACCGGAAGGCCACTGGATTGACCTGTGCCTCGACTTGGTAAGGTCCTAGCTGCTTATGCCCTAGCTTCTTCTTCGCTAACGATCTGGCCGGCACTGCCTGGGCTGCTAACCAAACCCAGTCTCCCACCTGTATGTCTTCCCCAACCCTTCTGTGCTTGTCAGCCTGCAGTTTGTATGCGTGCTTTGCTAGTTCTAACTGCCTCCGAAGCTGTTCGTGAACCTCCTGCAACTCTGATGCTAAGGCTTCCGCTGCCTGTGGCTCCCCCTCCCCCGCTCTCGCTAATCCCGGGAAGGTTCTGGGATGCCTCCCGTTGTTGGCGAAGAACGGTGTCACCCCCGTGGACACGTGCTTCGTGTTGTTGTAGGCGAACTCAGCGAGCGGCAGGTAGTCCACCCATGTTGCCGGCTGCTGATTTGCGTAGCATCGCAGGTACTGCTGCATGATGGCGTTGACTCGCTCCGCTTGTCCGTTCGTCTGCGGGTGTCTCGCCGACGCTAGGTTGATCTTGACGTTCAGGAAACCCATCAGCTTCTGCCAGAAGTTCGAGATGAACTGTCGCCCCCGGTCGGACAGGATAGACCGTGGCAGACCGTGAACCCTGAACACGTGGTCTATGAACAGTTTGGCAGTCTGTTCCGCCGTGGCCACCTTCGCGCACGGAATGAAGTGGGCCATTTTGGTGAACATGTCCACCACCACTAGCACTGCCGTCTTGCCCCTCGAGCTGGGTAGATCCGTGACAAAGTCCAGGGCCACCCTCTCCCACGGTTCGAGCGGTGTCTGCAGCGGTTCGAGCAGTCCCGCCGGCGGTTTGTGCACTGACTTGGCCCTTTGGCAGGTGTCGCACCTCGAGACGTAATCCGCGACTTCCCCCCGCATCTTGGGCCACCAAAAATCTCTGGCTACTAATTCTACCGTCTTCTCTTTGCCAAAGTGCCCGGCGGTGGGTGCGTCGTGCAACTGCTGCAGTACTTTCGCGCGGAGGTCGTCTCCCGGTACGTAGAGGGCCCCTCTGCGGATGAGCAATCCGTCGCGTATCTGGAACTCGTCGTCCTCCGCCGTGCCCCTTTGCACCTCCTCCATCTTGGCTTGTGCGAAAGGGTCCTCCTGCAGTGCTCGACGTACAGCATCCAGGTCCACGGTTGCTGAAGCGCACGCCCACGCTTTCGGTGCGAAAATGTGCTTGGCCGCTGCTGGTGCCGCCTCCTCGAGGTATTGCGGCTTTCTGGACAGTGCATCCGCCATGATGTTATTGTCGCCTGGGATGTACTCTATCCTGAAGTCGAAATCTGCAAAGAACTCCGCCCATCGTATGTGCCTCTGGTTCAGGAACCTTGCCGTGCGCCAGTACTCCAGGTTTTTATGGTCCGTGCGGACCTGCACTGTGTGTTTGGCTCCAATGAGGAAGTGCCGCCACGCCTTGAATGCTGCATGAATGGCCAGCAACTCCCTGTCCCAGATGGTGTAGTTCTGCTCTGACTTGCTGAGCTTCCTGGAGTAGAAGGCACACGGTCTCCAGTCCCCATGCGGGTCTTGCTGCAACAGTACTGCTCCCACGGCTCTGTCTGAGGCGTCCGTTTCAACCCTCATCGGTCTGCTGGGATTCACATGCAGTAGCTGCTCTTCGGACGAGAAGAGACGCTTGAGTTTCTGAAAGGACTGCTCCGCTTGCTCCGTCCAGATGAACTTCTTCTTCTTGGAGCTGAGCGTGTCGGTAATGGCCGCCGTCTGCATCGCGAACCCCTTGATGAACTTGCGGTAAAAGTTGGCGAAACCGACAAACCGCTGGACCTCCTTCCGATTGCGCGGGCTCTTCCAGTCCAACACTGAGCGAACCTTGGCGCTGTCCATGGCGAGCCCCTTGTCCGACAACTTGTAGCCCAGGAAATCTACCTCCTTCATGTCGAACTGGCACTTCTCCAGCTTGGCGTACAGCCTGTGCTCCTGCAGTCTCTGCAGAACTTCCTTGACGTCTCCCTCGTGGGTCTCCTCTGATTCTGAAAATATCAGGATGTCGTCCAGGAAGCAGACGCATTTCTTGTAGAGGAGACCCGCCAATACGTGATGCATGAAGGCTTGAAAACAGTGGGAGCCATTTTGTAATCCAAAGGGCATAACTCTGTATTCATAGGTGCCCAGGGGCGTGAACATGGCAGTCTTCCATTCGTCGCCCTCCCGTATGCGAATCAGGTTGTACGCCCCTCGCAGATCCAACTTTGTGAAAACGCGTCCTTTCCTCACCGTTGCGAGCAGGTCATCTATCTTGGGTATGGGAAAGGCTGTGGGCTTGGTTTTCAAGTTCAAAATTCTATAGTCCACCACAAGCCTTTTTTGGGGCGTGTCCTTCTTCTTCACAAAGAATACAGGACTGCCCCCCACTGCCTTCGACTCCTGGATGAAACCGCGCTTCAAGTTGAGGTCTATGAACTCCCTGAGTTCCTGCAGCTCGTCTTCAGACATGGAATACAGTTTCCCGGTTGGCAGCGTCGCCCCTGGCAGGAGGTCAATCTTGCAGTCATAGGACCTGTGGGGAGGCAGCTTGTCCGCTTCCTTCTCGCAGAAAACCTCCAAAAACGCTGCGTACTTGAGTGGCACTGCTTGCAGCGTGCCTAATTGTAGCTGCGGGTCATCCTCTTCCCCTTCCGGGCTAGGCAGAATGCAATGTTCCGCACAGTATGAGGAGCCGAAGGTCAGTTGTCGCTGGTACCACGCCAATGCTGGGCTGTGCCTGTGCAGCCAACTCATGCCTAATACTATAGGCGTGTCCGACAGTTGGGTGACATTGAAGCTGATGACTTCTCGGTGATTCCCAATTTGCATCACCATCGGAGGCGTTTGCCGCACCACCTGCCCCCCCAGCAATTCCCTGCCATCCACCGTGACAACCTTCAGAGGCAGCGTGGCTGGCAGGAGTGCTATGTTGTGCTCTTGAATGAAATCCAGTCCTATGAAGTCTGCGTTACTACCAGAGTCAATGGTAATCGGCACTTCCATAGTGAGTCCATTGGGTAGTTGGAGCGATGCTGTGAGCTGCACCACTGGTTTGGGCGGGAGGGGGTCTGTGGGCTGCAAAATCTCTGGGGACGGCTTCATTGACTTGTCTGGCTGGGCCCCAGTGCCTCTTCCTCCAACCAGACTCTGTCGTTTCCCTGCTGTGGTTCTCTCTGCTGAGTTGCGTCTGTTACTGTTGCTGAGGCTGCAGTGTGCTTGTGGAGCCTCTGGGGACACTCTTTCGCCATGTGCTGAGCACTGTCGCAGATGTAGCACTTCCTGTTCCCTCTAGGAGGCTTCGCTTTGACTGCTCCCGGTGTTAGGGCTCTGGTTGCTGACTGAGCCCTGGCGCCTCCAATTTCCATCGGTTCCTCTCCCCCTCCCTGCGGAGGTGTGGATTGCGCACGCGCTGCATCCTTGGGAAAGAGGGGAGGTGCTCTCACTGGCGTACGTCCCCAACGTCCTTCTTCTCTGTTCCATGGACGTTCTTCCAGACGCACCCCAATTTGCAGCGCCCGCCGGACAACCTCCTGAGTGCTCTTTGGTCTCTCCCCCCTTGCAATCTCATCTTTCACATTTGCATTCAAGCCTTCCCAAAAAAGGTCTCTGGCTGGGGCAGAATCCTTCTCCCATCCCAGCGCATGGACTAATGCAAAAAAGCGGGAATGGTACTGCCTTACACTGGCTCTGCCTTGTTTGAGCCCATGTATGTCTTTTCTGGCGATATCAATGTCTATATTTGATAAAAAACACGAATCCATCGCTTTAATGAATGCATCCGCATTTTGGAGCGCCGGATCCTTATCTCTCCACAGATTGCGCAGCCACGCTTTAGCTTCCCCATGCAAATGGGACAAGATAAACCCCACCTTCTCTTGCTCATCTCTAAAGTCTTTATCCAGCAGTTCCAGCGCAAACAGCACGTCTGCTCGGAAGTTAGGGTACTGCTGCAAATTCCCATCGAAATGAGATACCAGGCTGCCTCCTCTTTTCCCCAGCCCAATCCCCTCTGATTTGGGTCTCGGTTGCCCCTGCTTAGCAAGCACTTCCAACCTGGCTTGGAGATCCCTGCAGGCGGCAGCCGCTTCCTCTTCCCTTTTCCTGGATGCGAGTACCTCCGCGTTGAGTTGTGTCACTGCATCTTGCAGGGCTGCTAGTTGCTGTTCTGTAGTCATCTTGCCTGACTTTTGTGAGCTCGCGAAGCACCAATCTTCTTCCCTCGCTGCGTCCACTCACGTTACGAGGTTTTTGGTGCAAAACTTTTGGTGAGATGGAGCTTACTGTCAGAGCTGGCTCCAGGTCCCAGCTCACAGAGGACCAACGCTAGCCGGCAGTAATGTACAAAAGTCTTTATTGAAGTACAGTCTCCATTTTCAAGCCGCAGCGCCCCAGCTCTACGTCTAGGGGTTAGATCGGCGAAGCTCCATCTGAATCTCCGCCCCCTGTACACCAGTTTAAGATTCTAGCCTTACTCCACCTCTTCTGTCTCTCCTTTCTCCTCTGGGTCCTGCTACCCCCCGGGGTCCCTTCCTTCCTGGATTCTTCTGACGCTGACGTTGACCCCCCTGACGCCTCCCCCTCTTTTCGGCGGGCTTTGGGACCTGGCTCCCTATCCGGGCTGCCAACTGCGCCGCCCTCCTGTACATTTGAACTTGGCGCGCGCGCCCAGCCTTCAACCTTCCTCTCGACCGTTTCCTCGCTCCCCGATGGAGGCGTGGCCAATCCTGACTCATGTCCTCCCACTGGCAGTGCGCCGCCTGATCCCGATGCCTGGGACTCCTCCCCCCTACTGCACTCTGGTGTGGACGCTGGTCCTGATTTCCAACTGCTGCTCTCTGAGTCCCCTCTGGCCCCTTCTTCCTGGGGTGTCCCCCTCGGCACCCCCCTTGCTCTGACCATGGGAGCCCCTTTCTGTGAATCTTCCGATTCGCTGGAAAGACTCAGAGACCTCGGACCGCTGTCATCGCTAACATTTCCTTCGGACTCCTCCCCCTCGCTCTCTATTTCCTCCCTTTCCTGTGCCTCTGCTCCTGAACCCCTGACACATGTTGTCAGAGCTGCTTCCAGATCCTAGCTCACAGAGGATCACGCTAGCCAGCGATCATTAAATAAAAGTCTTTATTGAGTTACAGTTTCCATTCTCAAGCTGCTGCGTGCAACTCTACGTCTCATGGTTAGATCGGCGAAGCTCCATCTGAGTCTCCGCCCCTTGTACACCAACTTAATATCCTAGCCTTGCTCCACCTTTTCCGCCTGACTGTTCTTCTCTGGGTCCCTCTGCCCCCCGGGGTCTCTTCCTTCCGGGATTCCTCTGACGCTGACGCTGACCCCCCTGACTCTTCTCCCTCCTTTCGGCGGGCTTTAGGACCTGGCTCCCTTTCCTTTTTTTTTTTTTTTTTTTTTTAAATAATATTTATTAAAATTTTCAAAAAAAGAAAGAAAAAACAGAAAGCAAGAATTTACATATTTTCATATATCCTTATTTTCATATATCCGCTTTCTGGGACTCCCCCCTTCCCCCAGGACCTGGCTCCCTTTCCGGGCTGCCTACTGCGCCACCTTCCTGTGCATTTGAACTTGGCACGCGCGCCCAACCTTCCACCTTCCGTCTGACCGTTTCTTCGCTCCCCGATGGAGGTGTGGCCACTCCTGACTCGTGCCCTCCCCCCTGTTGTGAGCTGCCAGCGCTTGATCCCTGGCGCCCTTCCTCTTCCCTGCTCTCTGGCGGTGACGCTGGTCCTGATTTCCAACTGCTCCCCTCTGAGTCCCCTCTGGCTCTATCTTCCTGGGGTGTCCCCCTAGGCTCCCCCCTTGCCCTGGCCACTGGTGCTCCTTTCTGTGAATCTTCTGATTCACTGGAAAGACTCGGAGATCTCGGGTCGTCGTCATCACTCATCTTTTCTTCTGCCTCCTCTCCCTCGCTCTCTGTTTCCTCCCTTGCCCTTGCCTCTGCTCCTGAACCCCTGACATCCATCCCCCCCTCGAAGCCCCCTCTTCCCCCCTCCCCTCCTTCCGGTGCGGGATCTGGGTGCTGCCGTGTCAGGGGGACGAATGTCGGATACAGTTCGCTTCCCGTGGCGGGCCGCCATCCGAAGTCTTCCGGTTCTTCCTCCCTGCTCTCGTTGACGACGGTCACCTCCGCTTCCATCTCTGTGCCGCCGTGCTCGAAACCCGGGTCGTCCCCGAAAACGTCCATGTCCGTCTCTCCTTCGTTGCCTTCTGGAGACGTTGCTCGTCCTGGACCCTCCAGCCACCTTCTGCGGAACTGCTCCTCTGGTCGATCATCCCACCAATACGAGGGTTCTGAAGCAGATCCCGAGGGTGACCCCTCTGGGGAACGGGCGTCTCGTGTCGGTTCCTCGTCCGAGTCGAACCCCCGGAACGTGCTGGCTGAAAGCGTGGGCGTGAAAAGCCAGTCGTCGAAAAAGTCTGCTGGCATTGGCCTATGTGGGAAGAGGGCATGAAACTCTTCTTTGAGCAGAGGTTCGTCTAAAGCGTAGCCCGGCACCCAGCTGTTGGCACTGGCCGGGGTGCCCTCCTTGGCGAGAAGGTATTCTACCCCCTCTTCCCCCCATCTGGAGTCCAAAATCTCCGTGACTTCGTTGATGCGCTCCTCCTGTGCCACTCCCCCTTGCCCGGTTCTCTCTCGGAGCGGACCCGGTGCCGTTCCTGGTTCCTGAAACCTGTGAGGTGCCTTGTAGGGAGTGAGCACCGATCTGTGGAACACCGGATGCATTCTGGAACCTTCCGGAAGAGCCAGCCTGAAAGCCACCGGGTTGACCTGTTCGTCGACTTGGTAGGGCCCCAGTTGTTTATGCCCTAGTTTCTTCTTCGCCAACGACCTGGCCGGCACTGCGTGGGCTGCTAACCAGACCCAGTCTCCCACATGGATCTCTTCGCCAACCCTTCTGTGTTTGTCCGCTTGTACCTTGTATGCGTGTTTAGCCAGCTCCAGGTGCCGCCGCAGCTGATCGTGGACCTCCTGCAACTCCGACGCGAACGCATCTGCTGTCTGCGGCTCCCCCTCCCCCATTCTTTCCAGTCCCGGGAAGGTTCTAGGGTGCCTCCCGTTGTTGGCGAAGAACGGCGTGACCCCCGTGGACACGTGCTTCGTGTTGTTGTAGGCGAACTCGGCGAGAGGCAGGTAATCCACCCACGTCGCAGGCTGTTGATTCGCATAACATCTCAGGTACTGCTGCATGATGGCATTGACCCGCTCCGCTTGCCCGTTGGTCTGCGGGTGTCTAGCCGACGCCAGGTTGATCTTGACGTTCAGGAAGCCCATCAGCCTCTGCCAGAAGTTTGAGATGAACTGTCGCCCTCGGTCGGACAGAATAGACCGCGGCAGACCGTGAACCTTGAACACGTGGTCTATGAACAGTTTGGCGGTTTGTTCCGCCGTGGCCACCTTCGCACACGGAATGAAATGTGCCATCTTGGAGAACAAATCCACCACCACCAGCACAGCCGTCTTGCCCCTCGAGCTGGGCAGATCCGTGACAAAGTCCAGGGCCACTCTCTCCCATGGCTCGAACGGAGTTTGCAGCGGTTCCAGCAGTCCGGCCGGCGGTCTGTGCACTGGTTTGGACCTCTGGCAGGTGTCACACCTCGCCACGTAGTCCGCGACTTCCCCTCTCATTCCGGGCCACCAGAAGTCTCTGGCTACTAATTCCACCGTCTTCTCCTTGCCAAAGTGCCCGGCAGTGGGCGCGTCGTGCAGCTGCTGCAGTACCTTGGCGCGAAGTTCGTCTCCCGGCACGTAGATGGCCCCTTTACGGATGAGCAAACCATCTCGCAGCTGGAACTCGTCGGTCGCTGCCGTGCCCCTGTGCACCTCTGCCATCTTTGCTTGCGCGAAGGAGTCATCCTGCAACGCTCGTCGCACCGCATCCAGGTCAACTGTTGCCGCCGCGCACGCCCACACTGTCGGTGCGAAGATGTGCATGGCGGCCGCTGGCGTTGCCTCCTCCAGATACTGTGGCTTACGGGAGAGAGCATCCGCCATGATGTTGGTGTCCCCCGGGACATACTCTATTCGGAAGTCGAAATTCGCAAAGAACTCAGCCCAACGTATCTGCCTCTGGTTCAGGAACTGTGCCGTGCGCCAGTGCTCTAGATTCTTGTGGTCCGTGCAGACCTGCACCGTGTGCTTGGCGCCGATCAGGAAGTGCCTCCACGCTTTGAACGCTGCATGAATGGCCAGCAACTCCCTGTCCCAGATGGTGTAGTTCTGTTCGGACTTGCTGAGCTTCCTTGAGTAAAACGCTCCCGGCCTCCAAACCCCCTGCGGGTCTTTCTGCAGCAGGACTGCTCCCACGGCTCTGTCCGAAGCGTCTGTCTCCACCCTCATCGGCCTGCTGGGGTTGACATGAAGCAGCTGCTCTTCCGACGCGAAGAGACGCTTGAGTGCCTGAAAGGACTGCTCCGCCTGCTCTGTCCAGATGAACTTCTTTTTCTTGGAGCTGAGCGTGTCCGTGATGGCCGCTGTCTGCATCGCAAAGCCTTTGATAAACTTGCGATAGAAGTTCGCGAAGCCGACAAACCGTTGGACCTCCTTCCGGTTGCGTGGGCTTTTCCAATCCAACACTGCTCGGACCTTGGCGCTGTCCATGGCGAGCCCTTTATCAGACAACTTGTAGCCCAGGAAATCCACCTCGGTCACGTCGAATTGGCACTTCTCCAGCTTGGCGTAAAGCCTATGTTGCTGTAGCCTGCTCAGCACTTCCTTGACGTGTCTGTCATGCTCCTGCTGCGATTCCGAAAAGATCAGGATGTCATCCAAGAAACAGACGCACGTCTTGTAGAGGAGCCCCGCCAACACGTGATGCATGAAAGCTTGAAAAACGTGGGAGCCATTTTGCAATCCAAAAGGCATAACTCTATATTCGTAGGTGCCCAGGGGCGTGAACATGGCTGTCTTCCACTCATCTCCCTCCCGCATGCGAATGAGGTTGTATGCCCCTCGCAGGTCCAACTTGGTGAACACTCTGCCCTTCCGTACCTTTGCGAGGAGGTCGTCGATTCGGGGCATGGGGAAGTCCGATGGCTTGGTCACACTGTTCAAGATGCGAAAGTCCACTACAAGTCTTTTTTGGGGCGTGTCCCGCTTCTTAACAAAGAATACCGGACTGCCCCCCGCTGCCTTGGACTCTCGGATGAAACCGCGCTCCAAATTATGATCTATGAACTCTTTGAGTTCCTGCAGTTCGTCCTCAGACATGGAATACAGCTTCCCTTTGGGTAGCGCCGCCCCCGGCAGCAGGTCAATTTTGCAGTCATATGGTCTGTGGGGGGGTAGCCTGTCTGCCTCTTTCTCGCAGAAAACCTCCAAAAATTCTGCGTACTTGTGGGGGACCGCTTGCAGCGTGCCTAGCTGCAGCTGTGACTCCTCTTCCCCTCCTTCCTGCCTGGGCACGATGCAGTGTTCAGCGCAAAAGGAAGAGCCGAAGGTCAGCTGCCTCTGGTACCAAGCCAGCGTCGGGCTGTGCTTGTCCAGCCAACTCATGCCCAATACAATGGGCGTGTCCGATAGTTGAGTGACATTGAAGCTGATGATTTCCCTGTGATTCCCAAGTCGCATCACCATTGGTGGCGTCTGCTTCACCACTTGCCCCCCTAGCAGCTCCCTGCCATCCACCGTGACAACCTGCAGGGGCAGCGTGGCAGGCAGCAACTGTATAGCGTGCCGGTCGACAAAGTCCTGCCCTATAAAGTCCGCATTGCTTCCGGAGTCAATGGTGATTGGCACGTCCATGGTGATTCCATTGGGCAGCTGGAGCGACGCGGTGAGCTTCACTACCGGTTTGGGCGGGAGGGGGTCCATGGGCTGTAAAATCTCTGGGGACTGCTTCACTGACACGTCTGGTTGGGCCCCAGTGCCTCTTCCTCCAACCAGACTCCTTCGTTTCCCTGCTGTGGTTGTCCTTGCTGCGTTGCTGCAGTTACCATTGCTGAAGCTGCAGTGTGCTTGTGGAGCCTCTGGGGACACTCTTTCGCCATATGCTGTGGATCATCGCAGATGTAACACTTCCTGTTCCCTCTAGGAGGCTTCGCTTTCACTGCTGCCGGTGCTAGGGCTCTGGCTGCTGACTGAGCCCTTGCACCTCCAACCTCCATAGGTTCCGCTCCTCCTCCTGGCGGAGGCGTGGATTGCGCACGCGCTGCTTCTCTGGGAAGGAAGGAGGAGCCCCTGGCTGGTTCGCGCCCTCCACGCCCTTCGTCCCTGCTCCACGGACGTCCTTCCAGCCGCACCCCCACCGCCAGCGCCCTCTGAACGATCTCCTGCGTGGTCCGGGGTCTCTCCCCCCTCGCAATTTCATCTTTAACCGAGCCGTGCAATCCCTCCCAAAACAGGTCTCTTACAGGAGCCGAATCTCTGTCCCATTCCAGGGCACTGACCAAAGCGAAAAAGCGGGCATGGTACTGCCTTACGCTGGCCCTCCCTTGCTTCAGTCCATGTATCTCCTGCCGAGCAAGATCCACGTCAATGCTTGATAAAAAGCACCCATCCATCGCTTTAATAAAGGCATCCGCATTTTGGAGCGCCGGATCATTATCTCTCCACAAATTGCGCAGCCATGCTTTAGCATCTCCATGCAAATGGGACATGATGAATCCCACCTTCTCTTGCTCATCTCTAAAGTCTTTGTTCAGCAGTTGCAGTGCACACATTACATCTGCTCTAAAGTTGGGGTACTGTTGCAAATTCCCATCGAAGTGAGAGACCAGACCGCCTGTTCGTCTCCCCAACCCAATCCCCTCCGGTTTGGGTGTCAGTTGCCCTTGCTTCGTAAGCACTTCCAACCTGACCTGGAGATCCCTGTAGGCGGCAGCTGCGTCCTCCTCTCTCTTCCTGGATGCAAGAGCCTCGGCATTCAGTCGTGTCACTGCTTCTCTGAGTTCCACTATCTGCTGTTCGGCCGTCATGTTGTCTGCCGTTCGTGAGCTCGCTAGTAGGCACCCGCTTTCTCTCCTCTCCGCGAGGACGTAGATGCCCACAATCAAGGAGATGGAGCTTACTGTCAGAGCTGCTTCCAGATCCTAGCTCACAGAGGATCACGCTAGCCAGCGATCATTAAATAAAAGTCTTTATTGAGTTACAGTTTCCATTCTCAAGCTGCTGCGTGCAACTCTACGTCTCATGGTTAGATCGGCGAAGCTCCATCTGAGTCTCCGCCCCTTGTACACCAACTTAATATCCTAGCCTTGCTCCACCTTTTCCGCCTGACTGTTCTTCTCTGGGTCCCTCTGCCCCCCGGGGTCTCTTCCTTCCGGGATTCCTCTGACGCTGACGCTGACCCCCCTGACTCTTCTCCCTCCTTTCGGCGGGCTTTAGGACCTGGCTCCCTTTCCGGGCTGCCTACTGCGCCACCTTCCTGTGCATTTGAACTTGGCACACGCGCCCAACCTTCCACCTTCCGTCTGACCGTTTCTTCGCTCCCCGATGGAGGTGTGGCCACTCCTGACTCGTGCCCTCCCCCCTGTTGTGAGCTGCCAGCGCTTGATCCCTGGCGCCCTTCCTCTTCCCTGCTCTCTGGCGGTGACGCTGGTCCTGATTTCCAACTGCTCCCCTCTGAGTCCCCTCTGGCTCTATCTTCCTGGGGTGTCCCCCTAGGCTCCCCCCTTGCCCTGGCCACTGGTGCTCCTTTCTGTGAATCTTCTGATTCACTGGAAAGACTCGGAGATCTCGGGTCGTCGTCATCACTCATCTTTTCTTCTGCCTCCTCTCCCTCGCTCTCTGTTT
This sequence comes from Podarcis pityusensis, assembly GCF_964106645.2. Taxonomy (NCBI): domain Eukaryota; kingdom Metazoa; phylum Chordata; class Lepidosauria; order Squamata; family Lacertidae; genus Podarcis; species Podarcis pityusensis. The sequence continues at coordinate 85,561 of NC_138038.1, forward strand.
CCTCCCTTGCCCTTGCCTCTGCTCCTGAACCCCTGACACATGTGCAAAGTATATGCAATGGCATAAACTGCATTATAGATACTGTAACTTTGACCAGTCATGGTTATTTCAAAATTTGCCCAGGAAGGCTCTCCAGAATCTCTTTGCCAGTGCATGTGTCTCTGCTTTCATTGGGGTCATTTGAAACAGAAAATAAACATTTGAATGCCTTTTACCAAAAAGCTTGGAGGAACCCATCTCCATTTGCAGAGTTGGGGTTTAGGGTCTGAAGGAATTCTGTAAATCCCTGGACTTTTTCTGTGTGGATTGCTAAAGACAGGGAACCATCAAAGACTTGAATATCATAATACCTTTGCAATTTTTCTGATGCGAAGGCCCATTGGGATGTCACAATCCACACCGTGCCTGCAGAATTCTCTGCAACATCTTCAGTTAATGAAAAGAAATATTTCAACCACTTCACAACTGTAATGGTCTGAGATTCTGTGCATAGAATCAATATGTTGACTTCTGAGGCCATCTGGAAAGAGAACTTAGAGCGCATGAGATCCAGTGAAATGAAATTATCAATCCCTTGAGACAAGCCTGGTAGTTTTTCCTTGAAGGCTGTGCAGACTCCATGCTGGGAAAGCATTGGCCCTAAGATTTGCATAAACTTCTCTCCATTCTCATCATCTGATGCAACAAGTCCGACCCACGTCCATTGGAAATGAAGAAGTAGCTTGACAATTCCTGCATATTGATATTTCTCATTGGGCACCATCCGGAAGAAGGTTTGGACCTGCAACTCGGTCCTCCTCACTGGGGCTAATGCACAATAAGCAATCTAAGGAAGAACGATCAATCAATCAATCTTTATTGTGGTCAAAGACCAGACAGCAAAGTTAACAACAGCAACATATGCCACATCCACATGAAGAAGCTGATGTAATAAAAAATATCCCTATAAACTTATTTATATTAGGTAACATTTCTTCAGATAAAATCTGTATTCTGGAGATTAAAATCTGTATTCATTCGGCAGCCATCACTGTAACAGCAGCCTGTCTTATCCTTGTTGCCATAAAACAGAGTTTTGCAACAGGCCTGATGATATTCAGATTATTTTGCATCCCCCCTCTCCATGGGGTATTTTACGTATCTTGACTGCAACTACTTGGGAAGATAAAGAACCCCACTAAAGGAGCACAAGATCTTGACATCTTCCTGCAAGTTCTGCAACTTTGGAAGGAAGGAAATAAAGCTCAATGAAAGTGTGGGTGGATTGTCTGTCCAGAAACCCTTTTGCACATCATGTCTTATTTCATGAGTGAGGAACCTATGGTCCCCCAGAACTTCCTGAACTCCAAGTCCAAGTGCTCATCCTTGACCATTGAGCTATAGTGGCTGAGGCTGGTGTGCAACAAATGGACAAGAAACATCCCTTTCTGATGAGAAACATCCAGGGACAGGAGAGGAATTCACTTCTCATTGTAATACAAATTTATCTGTTTTATTTTGTTGGGAGCCAATCAGATGGGCAGCATTTCTGAACCAAAATTTAGCTTACTGGGAGGAGGAGAACTCCTACTGGTGCATTGGCACTGTACTAACCTCCCTCCCGCTTCCCAATCCCCCTCTACTTCCAGAAAAGCTGCAGGGACGCAAGTGACAGGAAGTCAGGCAGTCATCCAAGCCCTTCTCCTACAGCCACAACTGCAGAGCTCCCTGCCCAACATGGACACCATGAACATCAGTGAGAACTCTTTAGCTTTCCAGGTAGAAGAAGAAGAGGAATTTGGATTTGATATCCCGCTTTATCACTACCCGAAGGAGTCTCAAAGCGGCTAACATTCTCCTTTCCCTCCCCCCCCCCACAACAAACACTCTGTGAGGTGAGTGGAGCTGAGAGACTTCAAAGAAGTGTGACTAGCCCAAGGTCACCCAGCAGCTGCATGTGGAGGAGCAGGGAAGCGAACCCAGTTCACCAGATTATGAGTCCACCGCTCTTAACCACTACACCACACGTGTAGGACGTTCTACCCCCAAAAAAAGAGCAAAGCCTGACTATTTACTTTCAGTTATATATTTTTCTCTCTTTCTTCTTTTCAGAAAAGGGAACCAAAGTAAAAGAAAGTATGGAGAACCCAGAAGAGAATTATTGTACCAGAGACAGAAAAGCTCCACTGCCCACACACTCACTATACCTGTGGGATCTTGTAGATGCCTAAGATCATAGTCATGTGAAGGGAGACGTCAGAGTTAACTGCCCCAATTACAGCTATCATATTTCTTTTCTTGTCACATTTGAAGTTGGGGACAATCCTTTCTGTGGTGGACAGAAGTTTCAGAGTGTTCTGATAAGTCATCCTTGCATTTAAGTAGCTCTCATAGAGGTGGAACCCCAAGCTCATATTCGGGACAATGCTTGGGTTCTCATTGATTTCTTTCACAGCAAACACCAGGGAGGGAATATTCTGGTAGTACTTTGGTGCTCCACTATTAAAAGAGTTGTGCTATGTGTCAGAGATATTCTTCTCCTCTACTTTTTAAGTACACGGGTTATTTTCTGGCTTTTTCAGGCAGATTCCAAAAGATTAAATAAAACAAATAAGCAAACAACACATATGCATTGTGTCTCCTAACAGTTGATAATTGAAACCCATGGACAGGATTCAGTCAGCTTTAGGAATAGAGCATCTAACAGGTGTTTAATTTTGAGCAGAACATTCACATCCTGCAAGATACCCTTGTACATAAGCTATTCTCTTATCTGGAGGTGGACCACTGGAGCTTTAAATCATGGCCCCTTACAGGTTGCTAAAGGAAACAGCAATTGCTTCCTTGTGTGCTGCTGGACAGGAGGATAGTTGTATTAATTTCAAGTCTGCATACAACTCCATTAGATATAACCCTTTATTTTGCAAAGAAGAAGAAGATTGCAACACTGCTGCTTTAATTGCACAATATTATTTAGATTGTGTAGCAAGGACTATAATCCAAAATCTATGATGTCTCAGCATCTGTGACTGTCAGATTAGATGCTGATGATTGTGAATGTGGGGATCAAGCTTTGCTGCAAAGTTCAACTATCAATCCATGGTGTGAAAGGACAGACAGAGGGAGAATGAGAATAAAGCACGAGATCAGGTGATAACCATGAGATCAGGTGAGGAGAAAGCAGAGGAGGCAGACAACAGAAACCTCAAAATGAGGAATAAAGCAACACAGAAGAAGATGCCAAGATCACAGTATAAAGAGAAGAAAATATAAAGAGAAGAAAAATTTAACCTTCGTACTTGGAAAAAGGCATATGCAAATGTTGTCTGAACATGCCATTGTTTGTATGGTGTAGTTGTTCATATAGAAGCATATAGAAGTGTACACTATGAAGGAGAGAGTTATTTCCTTACAAAAGTTCATCTGTAAACTTGGTGTTTGGGTGGTTCTGGAAATCTATTTCATCAAATGTATAGCCCAAATAAGTAACAATTCCTCCAATGATTAGGTCCCCTTTCTGATAATACTGGAAAGGAAGCTGGAAAGGATCCGTCATGGTGCATCTCTCAGAGTCTTCCTTGCACTCAGTTGGAGGCATCTGGAGCCACAGGAAGAGAAGGATCAGCAGCAGAAATGTTCCTGCCATCTTGACCAACAGTTATGCAGAAAGCCAGATTTCTCTCTCATCCGCCATGAATTGCATTAGGTTTAATGGCTCTGGATTAATTTGATAAAGGGGATGTGCCAAATTTCTGACCCATGAGATCCTGTGTGTTCAGAATCTATCACTGGGTCTCCGAATAACACAGGATTTATTTTATATACACTTTGTGTTTATGGCCTGATAGAATGTATGTGGGATTTGACAAGATGATGAAACCCAGCAATTTGAAATAATTACCTGTTCCAAAGTGATCTCCTTAGAGCATTGTGCCCTGTGAGAGAAAACAGTAAGAGCAAAATAATAATACGTATTTGTTATTGAACTGTGCCCTGGTAATTGTGAGTGTCATAGGCAAGCATGCAGCCCCCACTGAGTGATCTTAGGCTGGATCTAGAAGTGTCAAAGAAGCAATTCAGATAAATGCATTTTAAACTCATACATGGAAAGACGGGACTCCACAGCACCATATGGTGTCACAGTGTTATATCGCATATAGCATGCGTATAGAACGCTTTCCCTTTACCAATCTAGCTGAGTCCTGAGTCTTATTAACAACTCACTTTCCCCTAGATCTTACACCTCTTGCTTTAAGCTGAGGCTCCTTATCAGAGTACATTCATTGCATTTCTTTCTTACACTAGCATAATTCTGCTAGTTCCACTTTACAAACAGCACTTTCACCAGAGGGACAGAGGATTAAAAATAAAATAAATTAGTCTGCCGAGAGAATCGACTCGATATGGGTTTCAAATGAGTTAACATAGAGAATAAAATAGAGAATAGAGAATAAAAAGAACTGAAATACAAAAAAAAAACTTTATCAGATCATAATCCAGTGTTATTAGAGTTAAAAGGAGAATGAAACTCCATATTTAGGTGGAGACTAAATGACAGCCTTCTAGATAATCTAGAAACCATGCAAAAAGCGGGGGGGGGGGGATTCTGAATGATTATTTTGAATTGAACTTGGATATAGGGACCGATCTAGCAGGACACAAGCAAAGTGGTAATGAGAAGTTTTTTTATTCATCAAAGTGCATATCAAAAAAAAATCCGAGAAAGAAAAAAAGGAAATTATGGTGGAGTTGTGAAAAAAGAGTTGATTAAGAAACTTGGGGAAGATTTGATAAAACAAAACATAAAACTGTTACAGACACAATTTTTAGTGTAAAAGAATTAAGAAATTGAATGGAAATTTAAAAGGTTGAGACAAAAAAATGATTTTGCAAATAAACCAGGGAAATTGCTTGCTTGGTAATTAAAAAAGAAGAAAGGCCAAAATGTGATAAATAAATTGGAGGTAGAAGGTAGAATAATAGATAATCCTAAGGATATTAAAAGACAAATTGAGAAATATTATATAGAATTATATCGAGCCAGCAAAGAAAATTAAGACAGTAAGTAAATTAAGACAGAAAGTAATTTACCTAAAATTCCAAAAGAAAAACTGATTGACTTAAATGTACCTATAATGATTCAAGAGATACAACAAGTGATCAAGTACTCTAAAATAGGCAAATCTGCAGGACCAGATGGCCTATCAGCCAAATACTACAAAAAATTACAGGACTTTCTGATACGACCATTGGTGAAAGTAATGAATAAGATACTGATAACAGTGAAAAATCATGAATCATGAAAAGAGACATATATAATGTTACTCCCGAAACAAGACACAAATTTACTTTTGGTAAAAAATTAAGGCCGATATCTCTGCTGAATAATGGTAATAAAATATTTGCCAATATCATGGCGAACCATTTGAAATGCGTGCTTAAAGAGTTAATTCATCACGATCAAGCCAGCTTTCTTCCTGGCCGACAGATGAAGGGTAATACAAGGAATATAGCTGATATAACAGAATATCTGGAGATCAGGAAAGAAAAGTAGGCAACATCTCTGTGGATGCAGAGAAGGCCTTTGATAATGTGTAGTGGGGTTTTATGAAAAAACTATAGGGGTGATGCATTTCAGAGAATTGATGCAATATATTCAGACCAACAGGAAAGGTTATTAGTGAACAATGTAATATCAGAAAGATGTAAAATTACAAAAAGGACAAGACAGGGTTGCCCCCTGTTGACATTATTGTTTATTTTAGTATTGGAGATACTGGCGAGAAATAGAAGATCAGAAAAAGAAATAAAAGGTATATCAGTTGGATGCAAAGAGTATAAACTGAGAGCATTTGCAGACGACCTTGTGATGACAGTAGAAAACCCACTGGTGAGTCTACCAAGGGTATTGGACAAAATGTACGAGTCTGGACAGGTAGCAGGATTCAAGCTAAATAAAAACAAAAGTATTGGTTAAAAATATGATGGAAAAAAGTAAAAATGAATTACAACTGGCAACGCAATTAACATTTGAAAAAAAGGTGAAATATTTTGGTTTATGGCTGTTAAGAATATAAATATATTTAAGGATAATTATGTAGCAACTTGGAAAGAGCTAAAGAGAAATATGGAGATTTGGGGAAGAATGAATTTATCACTTTGGGGAAGAATTTCTGTCATAAAGATGAATGTATTGCCAAGAATATTGTTTCTATTCCAGACGATACCTGTGGCCAGTGGGGAGGGACACTTCCAGCAATGGCAAAAAGATATAACTAAATTTATCTGACAGGGGAAGAAACTAAGGATTAAATATAAATTACTTACAGGTGATAAAGAAAGAGGGTGCTTCTTGCTGCCAGATTTAAAATTGAATTATGAGGTGGATAATTTTGAAAAATACAGATATTTTAGACCTTGAAGGTCATGATAACAGATTTGGATGGCATGCATATTTGTGGTATGAGAAGTGCATAAAGGTTTTTTAAATCATGTAATAAGAAATGCAATTTATGGTATATGGGAAAAATATAAAAACCTGTTGGAACAGAAAACTCCATGGTGGATTTCCCCAACAGAAGTGATATCCTTTTTTAAAAAAAGTCAACGTAAAAGCAGAATGGGTAAATTATAAAGAGTTGCTCATTGAGAGAGAACAGCAAATGAAATTATAAAATATGGAAAACATAAGACAGTTAGTCACAGATTGGCTGCAATATCACCAAATAAATGATGTGCTTAAAGTAGATAAGAAAAGAGGATTCAGTACAGAATTCTCAAGGTTTGAAAAAGAATAATTGGGAAATGATGTGAAATTTTTATCTAGAATGTATAAATTGCTACTAGAATGGCATACAAAAGATGAAAAAGTCAAATCACTGATGACATAGGGCATAATATTCAGCTTGAGTCTTGGAGAAAATTATGGAAGGAAAATTTAAAATTTACAGCATGCTGTTTGTTGAAAGAAAATTATATAAAAATGATGTATAGATGATATTTCACACCAGTAAAATTGGCAAAGATGTATAGAACTGCTTCTAATGTATGTAGGAAATGTAAGAAAACATGTTCTACCACATGCGGTGGATGTGCAAGGTAACAAAAGAATTCTGGGAAATGATATATAATGAGTTGAGGGGGGTTAAAATAACATTTGGGGGAGAGATGCTTTTTTGTTAGGCATTATAGGTACAGAGATTCTGAAAGAGCAGAAAAGACTATTTATGTTTGAATAGACAGCAGCAAGAATACTACTGGCCCAGAAATGGAAAGGACAAAGTTCCAACCAGAGAAGAATGGCTGCAGAAGATGCTTGGAGTATGCCGAAATGGTGAAATTGACCGGTAGAATCAGAGACCAGGACAAGAAGAAGTTTAGGAGAGAATGGGGGGGGGGGATTATAGTTTACTTAAGAGAACATTGTAAACAGTTAAAAACTTTGGCAGGATTAGAATAATACTTGTAAAAGACAAAATATAATGGAAAAGTTAATAATAGATATAATAAATAAAATAAAATAATATATATAATGTCAAGGCTGCCTCAAGTCTCAGCTCACAAAAGACCAACGCCTATCTCTTCTTATATACAAAAGTGTTTATTGCAGTTCATTGTTTGCTTCACATCCGAGGCGCGCAGCCCTACGTCTGCTAGGCTTAGACCGCTGAAGTCCCCTCTGAATCCGTCCCTCCCCTGCACCAGTTTAAGAGGCTTGCGCTGCTCCACCTCTTTCTCTCTTTCCTTTTCCGCAGGGTCTTTCTGCCCGCTGGGGTTTCGCCCCTCCTGGATTCCTCTGACGCGGAATCAGACTGCTCTTGCCCCCTCCTGCGGGCTTTGGGACCTGGCCCCTCCTCCGGGCTCCCTGTACTTCCGCGCGCCTCTACATTTGAACTTGGCGCGCGCGCCCAACCTCTAACCTTCCTTTTGACAGCTACACTACTCCTTTCACTACTCCCCTCCCCTTCCGGGAGGCTGGCTTGCTCCGACCTCCCTCCTTTCTCTGCTGCCGGAGCCGCTTCCCCTGATACACTGAAACCTCCACCCCCTTCGCTGCACTCTGGCGGGGAGGCTGGTCCTGACGCCCAGCTGCCACTTTGGGATCCCCCGCTGGCCCCCTGCTCCTGACACGTCCCCCCTGGGGCTCCCCTGGCCTTGACCACCGGCGCCCCCTTCTGGGAATCCTCTGATTCGCTGGAAAGACTCATGGAATCTCTTGAGTCATTGTCATCCTCTTCCTCGCTGTCCTGGGATTCATCCCCATCGCTCTCCATCTCCTGCCTACCCTGTGCCTCTGTCCCTGAACCCCTGACATCCATCCCCCCCCTCGAAGCCCCCCCTTCCCCCCTCCCGCTGCTCGGGCGCAGGTTCCGGGAGCTCCGTTGTAGTGGGGGTAGATGCTGGATACAGTTCATCGACGTCGATCTCCTCTGCTTCCAGTTCAGTGTATGAGTGCTCGAAACCGGGGTCCTCCCCCAACACATCCAAACCCTTCCCTCCCCCTGTTACTTCAGGCGATGCTGCTTGCCAAGGCCCCCTTCGCCACCCCACTTCCGGTTGATCGTCCCACCAATAAGAGCGGTCCGTGTCCACCCCCGAGCACGATCCCCTTGGAGGGCTCGATTCCGGCGTGGTCTCCTCTGCGGAGGAGAACCCCCGGAAGCTGCTGCCTGAAAGTGTGGGCGTAAAAAGCCAGTTGTCAAAATACTCCGCTGGCATGGGCCTGTGTGGGAAGAGTGCATGGAACTCGTCTTTAAGAAGAGGTTCCTCCAGAGCATAATCTGGCACCCAACTGTTGGCGCTGGCCGGGGTACCTTCCCTGGCGAGGAGGTATTCCACTCCCTCCTCCCCCCATCTCGAGTCCAGAATTTCCGTGACCTCGTTGAGTGTCGGGGTCCTTGGTGACTTCCCCCCCCTGGTGACTTTCTACGTGGGTCTGGTGCCGTCCCTGGCTCCTGAAATCTGTGTGGGGCCTTGTAGGGTGTAAGCACCGACCTATGAAAGACCGGGTGCATTCGGGAATCTTCTGGGAGGGTCAACCGAAAAGCTACGGGATTGATCCTGCCCTCAACTTGGTATGGCCCTAGCTGTTTGTGTCCTAGCTTCTTCTTAGCTAACGACTTGGCCGGCACTGCCTGGGCTGCTAACCATACCCAGTCCCCCACCTGGATGTCTTCTCCTGCCCTCCTGTGCCTGTCTGCCTGCACTTTGTAGGCGTGTTTAGCTAGTTCCAAGTGCCATCGTAGCTCCTTGTGGACCTCCTGCAATTCTGCTGCTAAATGCTCAGCTCCCTGCGACTCCCCCTGCGTCGTTGTCTCCAACGCCGGGAAGGTTCTGGGATGTCGCCCACTGTTGGCGAAGAACGGTGTCACCCCCGTTGACGCGTGCTTCGTGTTGTTGTAGGCAAACTCGGCCATCGGTAAGTAGTCCACCCAAGTTGCAGGCTTTTGATTGGCGTAACATCGCAGGTACTGCTGCATGATGGCGTTGACCCTCTCCGCTTGGCCGTTGGTTTGCGGGTGTCTCGCCGACGCTAAGTTGATCTTGACATTCAGGATGCCCAGGAGCTTCTGCCAGAAATTGGAAATGAATTGGCGACCCCGGTCGAACAGGATGGACCGCGGTAAGACGTGCACCCGGAACACGTGGTCTATGAACAGCTTGGCGGTCTGTTCCGCTGTTGCCACCTTCGCGCAAGGAATGAAGTGCGCCATCTTGGTGAACAGATCTACAACCACAAGCACCGCCGTCTTGCCCCGCGAACTGGGCAGATCAGTAACAAAGTCCAGCGCCACCCTTTCCCACGGCTGTAGTGGCGTCTCCAGCGGTTCCAGCAATCCCGCTGGCTTCTTGTGCACTGGCTTGGACCTCTGACAAGTGTCACACCTGGCGACGTAATCCGCGACCTCTCCCCGCATCTGGGGCCACCAAAAGTCTCTGGCTACTAAGTCCGCCGTCTTTTCTTTGCCGAAGTGACCCGCGCTGGGTGCGTCGTGTAACTGCTGTAAAACCTTCGCGCGGAGATCGTCTCCCGGCACGTAGAGAGCACCTTTGCGGGTCAGCAGGCCGTCGCGTATCTGGAATTCACCGTCCTTTGCTGTCCCTCTTCGCACCTCCTCCATCTTGGATTGTGCGAACGGATCCGTCTGTAGCGCGCGTCGTACCGCATCCAGGTCCACGGCGGCGGAAGCACACGCCCACGCCCACGCTTGCGGTGCGAAAATGTGCCTGGCTGCCACTGGTGCCGCTTCCTCGAGATACTGCGGTTTCCTGGAGAGCGCATCCGCTATGACGTTGTTGTCTCCCGGGATATACTCTATCCGGAAATCGAAATCCGCAAAGAACTCCGCCCATCTCATGTGCCTCTGGCTCTGGAGCTTCGCCGTGCGCCAATACTCTAGGTTCTTGTGGTCCGTGCGGACCTGCACGGTGTGCTTGGCTCCGATGAGGAAGTGCCGCCACGCCTTGAAAGCCGCGTGGATGGCCAACAACTCCCTGTCCCAGATGGTGTAGTTCTGTTCCGACTTGCTGAGCTTCCGGGAATAGAAAGCGCAGGGCCTCCAGTTCCCTTGCGGATCTTCCTGCAAGAGGACGGCCCCCACTGCTCTGTCAGATGCGTCAGTCTCAACCCGCATGGGTCTGCCGGGATTCACGTGTAGCAGCTGGTCTTCGGACGCGAAGAGACTCTTAAGTCTCCTGAAGGACTGCTCCGCCTGGTCCGTCCAGGTGAACTTTTTCTTCTTGGAACTGAGGGTGTCCGTGATAGCTGCCGTCTCTTTCGCGAAACCCCTGATGAACTTGCGGTAAAAGTTGGCGAAACCGACGAACCTCTGGACCTCCTTCCGATTGCGCGGGCTATTCCAGTCCAACACCGCGCGGACTTTGGCGCTGTCCATGGCTAGTCCCTTGTCGGACAGCCGGTAGCCCAGGAAATCCACCTCCGTCACGTCGAACTGGCACTTCTCCAGTTTGGCGTAGAGTCTGTGCTCCCGTAGCCTCTGCAGGACCTCCTTTACGTCTCTCTCGTGAGTCTCCTGCGATTCTGAGAAGATCAGAATGTCGTCGAGGAAGCATATGCACTTCTTGTAGAGGAGTCCTGCTAGCACGTGGTGCATGAATGCTTGGAAACAGTGGGAGCCATTTTGGAGACCAAACGGCATAACTCTGTATTCATAGGTGCCCAGCGGCGTGAACATGGCCGTTTTCCACTCGTCACCTTCCCTCATGCGTATTAGATTGTATGCTCCGCGTAGATCCAACTTGGTGAAGATCCTCACCGTCGCGAGCAGGTCGTCAATCTTGGGCATGGGGAAGGCCTTGGGCTTTGTCATCGAGTTTATGGCCCTATAGTCCACAATGAGCCTTTTTTGGGGCGTGTCCTTCTTCTTCACGAAAAACACAGGACTGCCCCCCACTGCCTTGGATTCTTGGATGAATCCCCGCTTCAAATTGTGATCTATGAACTCCCTGAGTTCCTGCATCTCATCTTCAGACATGGAATACAGCTTCGCAGTCGGTAGCGTCGCCCCTGGTAAGAGGTCAATTGCACAGTCGTAGGGCCGGTGGGGTGGTAATTGGTCAGCTTCCTTTTCGCAGAAGACCTCCAAAAACCCCTTGTACTTGTGGGGCACTGCCTGCACCATGCCTAGATGCAACTGTTGCCCTTCCTCCTGGCCCTCCTCCTCCTGGCCGGTCTGGATGCAATGTTGTGTGCAGTAGGACGAGCCAAAGGTGAGCTGCCGCTGGTACCACGCTAATGATGGGCTGTGTCTATCCAGCCAACTCATGCCTAACACTATAGGCGTGTCTGACAGTTGGGTGACATTGAAACTGATGACCTCGCGATGATTCCCAATTTTCAGCAGCATGGGTGGCGTCTGTTGTACCACTTGCCCACCCAGCAACTTCCTGCCATCTACCGTGACGACGTTCAGAGGCAGCGTGGCTGGTAGTAGCGCTATGCGATGCTGCTTGATGAACTGCATCCCCACGAAGTCTGCGTTGCTCCCTGAGTCAATCGTAATGGGGACTTCCAGGGTGAGTCCATTAGGTAGCTGGAGAGTAGCAGTGAGCTGCACCACTGGCTTGGGTGGTAAGGGGTCTGTAGGCTGCAAAAGCGCTGGGGACTGCTTCACTGACTTGCCTGGCGGAGCCCCAGCATCTCTGCTTCCAGCCAGGCATTCTCGTTTTCCTGAAACTGTTCTCCTTGGAACGCTTCCCCTGTTACTGTTGCTAAGGCTGCAGTGTGCTTCTGAAGCCTCTGGGGACACTCTTTAGCCATGTGCTGTGCACTGTCACAGATGTAACACTTCCTGGTCCCTCTAGGAGGCTTCGCCTTGACTGCTCCGGACGCTGAGGCTCCGGCAGCTGTCTGAGCCTTTGCACCACCCAGCTCCATTGGTTCCTCCCCTCCCTTCAGCATAGGCGAGGGATTTGTACGTCCCAGGTCCCTGGGAAGAAAAGGAGGCGCTCTAGCTGGTGGGCGGACGTGACGCCCCTCCTCACTGTGCCAAGGGCGTTCTTCGTGGCGCACCCCTATCGTGAGTGCCCTCTGCACGACGTCTGCTAGGGTTTGAGGTCTGTCTCCCCTAGCCAGCTCATCTTTTACTGAGCCATGAAGCCCCTCCCAGAACAAGTCTCTCACTGCCAGGGAGTCCTTTTCCCAGCCCAGCACATTCAGCAATGCAAAAAAGCGAGAATGGTACTGACGCACTGTAGCCTTGCCCTGCCGCAATCCATGCATCTCCTGGCGCGCCACATCAACGTCAACGGTAGATTGGAAGCAAGCGTCCATGGCTTTGATAAATTCGTCAGAGTCCCTGCGGGCAAGACCATCTTCGCGCCACAAATTGCGTAACCAGGTTCTAGCTTCCCCATGCAAATGGGACACAATAAAGCCTACTTTCTCCTCCTCATCTTTGAAGTCTTTTCGAAGCAAATGCAGCGCGTATACGACGTCTGCTCTGAAATTGGGATAATGCTTCAGGTTCCCATCGAAGTGGGCTACTAAATTGCCCCCCCTCCGTCCGAGTCCGATTCCCTCTGATCTGGACCCCGGGAACCCCTGTTTGCACGCCTGATCCCACCTGGCTTGCAGATCCTGGCATCGCGCTTCTGCTTCGGCAACTGTCTTCTGAGAGACCCGTACTGCAACGGAGAGTTCAGCGACTGCGTTTTGCAGGGTCGTTATCTGCTCCTCAGTAGTCATGTCTGCCAAACTTCGTGAGCTTTGCAAAAAAAATTTTTTGCGGTTTGTGAGAGGGGACTTACTGTCAAGGCTGCCTCAAGTCTCAGCTCACAAAAGACCAACGCCTATCTCTTCTTATATACAAAAGTGTTTATTGCAGTTCATTGTTTGCTTCACATCCGAGGCGCGCAGCCCTACGTCTGCTAGGCTTAGACCGCTGAAGTCCCCTCTGAATCCGTCCCTCCCCTGCACCAGTTTAAGAGGCTTGCGCTGCTCCACCTCTTTCTCTCTTTCCTTTTCCGCAGGGTCTTTCTGCCCGCTGGGGTTTCGCCCCTCCTGGATTCCTCTGACGCGGAATCAGACTGCTCTTGCCCCCTCCTGCGGGCTTTGGGACCTGGCCCCTCCTCCGGGCTCCCTGTACTTCCGCGCGCCTCTACATTTGAACTTGGCGCGCGCGCCCAACCTCTAACCTTCCTTTTGACAGCTACACTACTCCCTTCACTACTCCCCTCCCCTTCCGGGAGGCTGGCTTGCTCCGACCTCCCTCCTTTCTCTGCTGCCGGAGCCGCTTCCCCTGATACACTGAAACCTCCACCCCCTTCGCTGCACTCTGGCGGGGAGGCTGGTCCTGACGCCCAGCTGCCACTTTGGGATCCCCCGCTGGCCCCCTGCTCCTGACACGTCCCCCCTGGGGCTCCCCTGGCCTTGACCACCGGCGCCCCCTTCTGGGAATCCTCTGATTCGCTGGAAAGACTCGTGGAATCTCTTGAGTCATTGTCATCCTCTTCCTCGCTGTCCTGGGATTCGTCCCCATCGCTCTCCATCTCCTGCCTACCCTGTGCCTCTGTCCCTGAACCCCTGACATATAATATATAATAATAAAAATAAAAATAGATATAACAAATGGGGGGGGGGATAAAAAAGGATGGACAATGGAAACCAGAGAAGGGCGGGGAAAGTCAAGGGATTCTGAGAATCCTAAATGTAAAGGTGATGGATATGTTTAAATGGAAATTTGTTATGTAAAACTATAAACAAACAAACAAACAAACATTTCCACCAGTTGGACCACCTCTTGGCTGTTTAAAATCTTTCTTAGGCACAAATGATTAAAACATGCTTTTTGTTTTGATTTCAGCATTTTAATTATAATTTCTTCTTAAACCAGAAGTTGGTGGCAACTGGCAGGTATATAACCTCAGTCTAGGGTTGCCATATTTCAAGAAGTAAAAATCCGGACTGTTGTTGAGCTCCAATGTTGTTGAGCTTCTTTTGTGCGATCACCCGCTCACCTCTGGGCCTTCCTTCACCACCAAACCAGCTGCTGCTCTGGTTCTCCCATTATTTCCCAACTTTTCCCCTCATCTGCCTCTGAACTGTGTCCTCCCACAAACCCCTGTTGTAATCTATACTGTTTCCTCTTCCTTTCTCCCTGGAACGGTCAGGATGGGCAGGCGGTCTCCACCACTTCTTTTACCCAGTCCCTGACACCCACCCATTTCCTCACCCTGGATCCTGGTTTGGTGGCCATGAAGGCCAGAACCACCGTGATGGTTTTGGCCAAGACACAAGCAATGGAGAAGATAATGCCAAAGGCTGTTTGTCGTAAAGAGCAGCTCACTGGGTGAGGCTGGCCAATGAAGAGCAAGGAGCAGAGGAAGCAGAGCAAGAGGGCAAGGAGCAGAGTGTAGGTGAGGTCCCTGTTGTTGGCTTTGACAATGGGAGTGTCCCTGTTCTTAGAGAAGACACCAAGGACCAAGGCTGTGACGAGAGCGAAGAAGAGAGCTTCATTGAAACTGCCTGACAACTCCTTATTATTTTCATTAGTTTTTAATGTTTAATGTTTTACTGTGGTTTTATAATATGTTGGGGTTAAATATTCCTGGTAAGGAAAGCCACAATAGATCGGGCAATGGTCAAAAGTCCGAAGCCCCCTAGACCCAATAAATCATTATAAGAGACCATTCATTGCATTCCACTATTATTTCTTCTGCTGAAGTGCGCATGGCAAAGCTTGGAAGTGGAGGAGCAATAAAGAGCCATATAGCACAAAGAATGACTGGTATGAAGGAGCAGCCAAGAAGAATAGAGTTGGCCAGTTTGTCACTCAACTGCCAACCTCAGGGCAGCCCTTGATCTCTCTGGGTGGGCACAATACAGGGCTGCCTCAATCCCGGCTCAACACAAGTTGAAGAAGAAGAAGAAGAAGAGAAGAAGAGTTTGGATTTGATATCCCGCCTTTCACTCCCTTTAAGGAGTCTCAAAGCGGCTAACATTCTCCTTTTCCTTCCTCCCCCACAACAAACACTCTGTGAGGTGAGTGGGGCTGAGAGACTTCAAAGAAGTGTGACTAGCCCAAGGTCACCCAGCAGCTGCATGTGGAGGAGCAGAGACGCAAACCCGGTTCCCCAGATTACGAGACTACCGCTCTTAACCACTACACCAGACTGGCTCTCAAGTTGGCCCCATTTTGTCTGGAATATGAGATTTGACTGGAATCCATGCACAGACCTAGATTATATTACTCACAACTCAGAAGAGTACTAACATGCTCCTGCGACATTCAGAGTTGTGTGCTCTGTATAAATCAGCAGGTGATGTTTTTCACCTGCAATATTTGAAGATTTTTGAAAAGCAGAGAACATGGCACACAGGTAAAAAGATGGCAATCCTACTTAGTGATGGTGTGTAAATCTGTACTTTATCCTGAAGAGCTGTCTTGCAAAGAACACAGATGTTCAGTGATGATGTCATAGCTAAAAGAGTGAGATTTTATGTGTACAGTGATACCCCGGGTTAAGAGCTTCATTTGTTCTGGAGGTCCATTCTTAACCTGAAACTGTTCTTAACCGGAGGTACCACTTTAGCTAATGGGGCCTCCCACTGCCGCTACACCACCACTGCACAATTTCTGTTCTCATCCTGAAGCAAAGTTCTTAACCCGAGGTACTATTTCTGGGTTAGCGGAGTCTATAACCTGAAGCGTCTGTAACCTGAGGTACCACTGTACTCAAGATCACCTAATACGGAATATTAACCTTTTAAAACCACCTTGTAATCATGGTTGTCAGGGGTTCAGGAGCAGAGGCAAGGGCAAGGGAGGAAACAGAGAGCGAGGGAGAGGAGGCAGAAGAAAAGATGAGTGATGACGACGACCCGAGATCTCCGAGTCTTTCCAGTGAATCAGAAGATTCACAGAAAGGAGCACCAGTGGCCAGGGCAAGGGGGGAGCCTAGGGGGACACCCCAGGAAGATAGAGCCAGAGGGGACTCAGAGGGGAGCAGTTGGAAATCAGGACCAGCGTCACCGCCAGAGAGCAGGGAAGAGGAAGGGCGCCAGGGATCAAGCGCTGGCAGCTCACAACAGGGGGGAGGGCACGAGTCAGGAGTGGCCACACCTCCATCGGGGAGCGAAGAAACGGTCAGACGGAAGGTGGAAGGTTTGGCGCGCGTGCCAAGTTCAAATGCACAGGAAGGTGGCGCAGTAGGCAGCCCGGAAAGGGAGCCAGGTCCTAAAGCCCGCCGAAAGGAGGGAGAAGAGTCAGGGGGGTCAGCGTCAGCGTCAGAGGAATCCCGGAAGGAAGAGACCCCGGGGGGCAGAGGGACCCAGAGAAGAACAGTCAGGCGGAAAAGGTGGAGCAAGGCTAGGATATTAAGTTGGTGTACAAAGGGCGGAGACTCAGATGGGGCTTCGCCGATCTAACCATGAGACGTAGAGTTGCACGCAGCAGCTTGAGAATGGAAACTGTAACTCAATAAAGACTTTAATTTAATGATCGCTGGCTAGCGTGATCCTCTGTGAGCTAGGATCTGGAAGCAGCTCTGACAGTAAGCCCCATCTCAAGATTGTGGGCATCTACGTCCTCGAGGAGAGGAGAGAAAGCGGGTGCCTACTAGCGAGCTCACGAACGGCAGACAACATGACGGCCGAACAGCAGATAGTGGAACTCAGAGAAGCAGTGACACGACTGAATGCCGAGGCTCTTGCATCCAGGAAGAGAGAGGAGGACGCAGCTGCCGCCTACAGGGATCTCCAGGTCAGGTTGGAAGTGCTTACGAAGCAAGGGCAACTGACACCCAAACCGGAGGGGATTGGGTTGGGGAGACGAACAGGCGGTCTGGTCTCTCACTTCGATGGGAATTTGCAACAGTACCCCAACTTTAGAGCAGATGTAATGTGTGCACTGCAACTGCTGAACAAAGACTTTAGAGATGAGCAAGAGAAGGTGGGATTCATCATGTCCCATTTGCATGGAGATGCTAAAGCATGGCTGCGCAATTTGTGGAGAGATAATGATCCAGCGCTCCAAAATGCGGATGCCTTTATTAAAGCGATGGATGGGTGCTTTTTATCAAGCATTGACGTGGATCTTGCTCGGCGGGAGATACATGGACTGAAGCAAGGGAGGGCCAGCGTAAGGCAGTACCATGCCCGCTTTTTCGCTTTGGTCAGTGCCCTGGAATGGGACAGAGATTCGGCTCCTGTAAGAGACCTGTTTTGGGAGGGATTGCACGGCTCGGTTAAAGATGAAATTGCGAGGGGGGAGAGACCCCGGACCACGCAGGAGATCGTTCAGAGGGCGCTGGCGGTGGGGGTGCGGCTGGAAGGACGTCCGTGGAGCAGGGACGAAGGGCGTGGAGGGCGCGAACCAGCCAGGGGCTCCTCCTTCCTTCCCAGAGAAGCAGCGCGTGCGCAATCCACGCCTCCGCCAGGAGGAGGAGCGGAACCTATGGAGGTTGGAGGTGCAAGGGCTCAGTCAGCAGCCAGAGCCCTAGCACCGGCAGCAGTGAAAGCGAAGCCTCCTAGAGGGAACAGGAAGTGTTACATCTGCGATGATCCACAGCATATGGCGAAAGAGTGTCCCCAGAGGCTCCACAAGCACACTGCAGCCTCAGCAATGGTAACTGCAGCAACGCAGCAAGGACAACCACAGCAGGGAAACGAAGGAGTCTGGTTGGAGGAAGAGGCACTGGGGCCCAACCAGACGTGTCAGTGAAGCAGTCCCCAGAGATTTTACAGCCCATGGACCCCCTCCCGCCCAAACCGGTAGTGAAGCTCACCGCGTCGCTCCAGCTGCCCAATGGAATCACCATGGACGTGCCAATCACCATTGACTCCGGAAGCAATGCGGACTTTATAGGGCAGGACTTTGTCGACCGGCACGCTATACAGTTGCTACCTGCCACGCTGCCCCTGCAGGTTGTCACGGTGGATGGCAGGGAGCTGCTAGGGGGGCAAGTGGTGAAGCAGACGCCACCAATGGTGATGCGACTTGGGAATCACAGGGAAATCATCAGCTTCAATGTCACTCAACTATCGGACACGCCCATTGTATTGGGCATGAGTTGGCTGGACAAGCACAGCCCGACGCTGGCTTGGTACCAGAGGCGGCTGACCTTCGGCTCTTCCTTTTGCGCTGAACACTGCATCGTGCCCAGGCAGGAAGGAGGGGAAGAGGAGTCACAGCTGCAGCTAGGCACGCTGCAAGCGGTCCCCCACAAGTACGCAGAATTTTTGGAGGTTTTCTGCGAGAAAGAGGCAGACAGGCTACCCCCCCACAGACCATATGACTGCAAGATTGACCTGCTGCCGGGGGCGGCGCTACCCAAAGGGAAGCTGTATTCCATGTCTGAGGACGAACTGCAGGAACTCAAAGAGTTCATAGATCATAATTTGGAGCGCGGTTTCATCCGAGAGTCCAAGGCAGCGGGGGGCAGTCCGGTATTCTTTGTTAAGAAGCGGGACACGCCCCAAAAAAGACTTGTAGTGGACTTTCGCATCTTGAACAGTGTGACCAAGCCATCGGACTTCCCCATGCCCCGAATCGACGACCTCCTCGCAAAGGTACGGAAGGGCAGAGTGTTCACCAAGTTGGACCTGCGAGGGGCATACAACCTCATTCGCATGCGGGAGGGAGATGAGTGGAAGACAGCCATGTTCACGCCCCTGGGCACCTACGAATATAGAGTTATGCCTTTTGGATTGCAAAATGGCTCCCACGTTTTTCAAGCTTTCATGCATCACGTGTTGGCGGGGCTCCTCTACAAGACGTGCGTCTGTTTCTTGGATGACATCCTGATCTTTTCGGAATCGCAGCAGGAGCATGACAGACACGTCAAGGAAGTGCTGAGCAGGCTACAGCAACATAGGCTTTACGCCAAGCTGGAGAAGTGCCAATTCGACGTGACGGAGGTGGATTTCCTGGGCTACAAGTTGTCTGATAAAGGGCTCGCCATGGACAGCGCCAAGGTCCGAGCAGTGTTGGATTGGAAAAGCCCACGCAACCGGAAGGAGGTCCAACGGTTTGTCGGCTTCGCGAACTTCTATCGCAAGTTTATCAAAGGCTTTGCGATGCAGACAGCGGCCATCACGGACACGCTCAGCTCCAAGAAAAAGAAGTTCATCTGGACAGAGCAGGCGGAGCAGTCCTTTCAGGCACTCAAGCGTCTCTTCGCGTCGGAAGAGCAGCTGCTTCATGTCAACCCCAGCAGGCCGATGAGGGTGGAGACAGACGCTTCGGACAGAGCCGTGGGAGCAGTCCTGCTGCAGAAAGACCCGCAGGGGGTTTGGAGGCCGGGAGCGTTTTACTCAAGGAAGCTCAGCAAGTCCGAACAGAACTACACCATCTGGGACAGGGAGTTGCTGGCCATTCATGCAGCGTTCAAAGCGTGGAGGCACTTCCTGATCGGCGCCAAGCACACGGTGCAGGTCTGCACGGACCACAAGAATCTAGAGCACTGGCGCACGGCACAGTTCCTGAACCAGAGGCAGATACGTTGGGCTGAGTTCTTTGCGAATTTCGACTTCCGAATAGAGTATGTCCCGGGGGACACCAACATCATGGCGGATGCTCTCTCCCGTAAGCCACAGTATCTGGAGGAGGCAACGCCAGCGGCCGCCATGCACATCTTCGCACCGACAGTGTGGGCGTGCGCGGCGGCAACAGTTGACCTGGATGCGGTGCGACGAGCGTTGCAGGATGACTCCTTCGCGCAAGCAAAGATGGCAGAGGTGCACAGGGGCACGGCAGCGACCGACGAGTTCCAGCTGCGAGATGGTTTGCTCATCCGTAAAGGGGCCATCTACGTGCCGGGAGACGAACTTCGCGCCAAGGTACTGCAGCAGCTGCACGACGCGCCCACTGCCGGGCACTTTGGCAAGGAGAAGACGGTGGAATTAGTAGCCAGAGACTTCTGGTGGCCCGGAATGAGAGGGGAAGTCGCGGACTACGTGGCGAGGTGTGACACCTGCCAGAGGTCCAAACCAGTGCACAGACCGCCGGCCGGACTGCTGGAACCGCTGCAAACTCCGTTCGAGCCATGGGAGAGAGTGGCCCTGGACTTTGTCACGGATCTGCCCAGCTCGAGGGGCAAGACGGCTGTGCTGGTGGTGGTGGATTTGTTCTCCAAGATGGCACATTTCATTCCGTGTGCGAAGGTGGCCACGGCGGAACAAACCGCCAAACTGTTCATAGACCACGTGTTCAAGGTTCACGGTCTGCCGCGGTCTATTCTGTCCGACCGAGGGCGACAGTTCATCTCGAACTTCTGGCAGAGGCTGATGGGCTTCCTGAACGTCAAGATCAACCTGGCGTCGGCTAGACACCCGCAGACCAACGGGCAAGCGGAGCGGGTCAATGCCATCATGCAGCAGTACCTGAGATGTTATGCGAATCAGCAGCCTGCGACGTGGGTGGATTACCTGCCTCTCGCCGAGTTCGCCTACAACAACACGAAGCACGTGTCCACGGGGGTCACGCCGTTCTTCGCCAACAACGGGAGGCACCCTAGAACCTTCCCGGGACTGGAAAGAATGGGGGAGGGGGAGCCGCAGACAGCAGATGCGTTCGCGTCGGAGTTGCAGGAGGTCCACGATCAGCTGCGGCGGCACCTGGAGCTGGCTAAACACGCATACAAGGTACAAGCGGACAAACACAGAAGGGTTGTCGAAGAGATCCATGTGGGAGACTGGGTCTGGTTAGCAGCCCACGCAGTGCCGGCCAGGTCGTTGGCGAAGAAGAAACTAGGGCATAAACAACTGGGGCCCTACCAAGTCGACGAACAGGTCAACCCGGTGGCTTTCCGGCTGGCTCTTCCGGAGGGTTCCAGAATGCATCCGGTGTTCCACAGATCGGTGCTCACTCCCTACAAGGCACCTCACAGGTTTCAGGAACCAGGAACGGCACCGGGTCCGCTCCGAGAGAGAACCGGGCAAGGGGGAGTGGCACAGGAGGAGCGCATCAACGAAGTCACGGAGATTTTGGACTCCAGATGGGGGGAAGAGGGGGTAGAATACCTTCTCGCCAAGGAGGGCACCCCGGCCAGTGCCAACAGCTGGGTGCTGGGCTACGCTTTAGACGAACCTCTGCTCAAAGAAGAGTTTCATGCCCTCTTCCCACATAGGCCAATGCCAGCAGACTTTTTCGACGACTGGCTTTTCACGCCCACGCTTTCAGCCAGCACGTTCCGGGGGTTCGACTCGGACGAGGAACCGACACGAGACGCCCGTTCCCCAGAGGGGTCACCCTCGGGATCTGCTTCAGAACCCTCGTATTGGTGGGATGATCGACCAGAGGAGCAGTTCCGCAGAAGGTGGCTGGAGGGTCCAGGACGAGCAACGTCTCCTGAAGGCAACGAAGGAGAGACGGACATGGACGTTTTCGGGGACGACCCGGGTTTCGAGCACGGCGGCACAGAGATGGAAGCGGAGGTGACCGTCGTCAACGAGAGCAGGGAGGAAGAACCGGAAGACTTCGGATGGCGGCCCGCCACGGGAAGCGAACTGTATCCGACATTCGTCCCCCTGACACGGCAGCACCCAGATCCCGCACCGGAAGGAGGGGAGGGGGGAAGAGGGGGCTTCGAGGGGGGGATGGATGTCAGGGGTTCAGGAGCAGAGGCAAGGGCAAGGGAGGAAACAGAGAGCGAGGGAGAGGAGGCAGAAGAAAAGATGAGTGATGACGACGACCCGAGATCTCCGAGTCTTTCCAGTGAATCAGAAGATTCACAGAAAGGAGCACCAGTGGCCAGGGCAAGGGGGGAGCCTAGGGGGACACCCCAGGAAGATAGAGCCAGAGGGGACTCAGAGGGGAGCAGTTGGAAATCAGGACCAGCGTCACCGCCAGAGAGCAGGGAAGAGGAAGGGCGCCAGGGATCAAGCGCTGGCAGCTCACAACAGGGGGGAGGGCACGAGTCAGGAGTGGCCACACCTCCATCGGGGAGCGAAGAAACGGTCAGACGGAAGGTGGAAGGTTTGGCGCGCGTGCCAAGTTCAAATGCACAGGAAGGTGGCGCAGTAGGCAGCCCGGAAAGGGAGCCAGGTCCTAAAGCCCGCCGAAAGGAGGGAGAAGAGTCAGGGGGGTCAGCGTCAGCGTCAGAGGAATCCCGGAAGGAAGAGACCCCGGGGGGCAGAGGGACCCAGAGAAGAACAGTCAGGCGGAAAAGGTGGAGCAAGGCTAGGATATTAAGTTGGTGTACAAAGGGCGGAGACTCAGATGGGGCTTCGCCGATCTAACCATGAGACGTAGAGTTGCACGCAGCAGCTTGAGAATGGAAACTGTAACTCAATAAAGACTTTAATTTAATGATCGCTGGCTAGCGTGATCCTCTGTGAGCTAGGATCTGGAAGCAGCTCTGACAATGGTAGTAAAAGGGGGGCAGGTGATTGTGCAACTAGGTTGATTTAGGAGGAGATGGTCTTTCCAAAATCCTGGTCCTATGCTGCTTAGAACATTATCATTATGGGTACTTTGAATTGTGCCTGCAAATGTACTGGCCAATGAGATAGTTTGAGCAGTGGAGTCCCCTTCTCCAGGAAACTGACCCTGGTCCACAGCCTGACCACAGCATCCCAGGCTAGATGCAGTTTCCAAATACTTTTGAGAGACAGCCCCACATTAATGGACAAGTCCAAACTTAGTGTTCAAATTTAAGCATTTCAGTGTGATGGGATACACATAGGATATTTGCCTGGCTGAGTGAGAAACTTTTTGTGTGTGTTGATCAGCTCTGCCTGGGTCTTCTGGCCCCAGTGAGATATTGATATGACATGTCAGAGACAGCAGATGCGTCCCAGAGAGAGAAGAGCAGGTTTCTTTCTCTGCAGGAACTCGATTATCAGCTGCTTGCCGAAGTTTATTTCATAATTAGAAAGCTGGCTGCCGGCTTTAATTGCGCTTTCTGTGGGCTCCCTGACAATCACAGCTTTGCCTTGCCTTGTGCTTTGGGGAGTTGCCCCTTTGGGATTTGGCACAAGGTGGAAAGTACCGTGTCCAGATAAACACAGGTTGCCGTTAATACCATGTAAAATCTAAACACTGTTTACAATGCAGGACAGAAAATTGCACAGCAAAGTTTAAAATAAACTAACTAGTTGCAATACTGAATGTCAAGTACAATTATGATCGCTGGATCTGTGACAATCACTCCTAATTGCAACTGCACATGGCATATGAGGGCTCTCCATCAATTATCTCTAATTGCAGGGTCTTGACGTGGCTTTTGCTCTGGGGAGATGCCCCTTGGAGAGGGCACTCCAGGTGGCAAGAGCAGCATTCAGTTAGACAGTTTGACACTAGAGCACTTGCCAAGGCAGAAAGGAACTTTGATTTAATCATATGCCCTGAAATGTTGGATTCTGTTGCTTTAATGCATTAGGGCAAGGCTGGGGAAGCAGCCCCAGGGACTGAACTGGACTCTATCTGGTCCTTGAAACTCTCCCCAAGCCACAACCCTCATGGGCCCTGATTCACAGGCTATATCCAATGCTAGTTATACTCAGAGTAGACCCAGTCCCAAAAATGAGCATTATTTTCAGTGGGTCTAAGCAGACCTACTAGCATTAGATACAATCCTGAGTGTTTCTGGCTGGACAGTTTCAGAGCTGTCAGGGCTCATCTTGGACTGGCAGGCTCAGTTGGAGCAGTCAGGGGGTGAATTGTCATAAATTGGATTAGAGGTGGCGGGGGGACCTCTCCTTAACACCCCAACATTGACTGACTTGCAGGGAGCTCAATTGTACTTGGTTATGTCATGCCCACTATTCCTGCTAAGAACTGGCTGGCATGGCCAAAACCTGCAGAAAGCAAGTTGAAACTTTCAATCCTGCTTGGTTTGGGTGTGCTAGTGAGTCCCACCTGGGAACTGGCTGGCTCTTCCAAATCCTGCAGAAAGTGGGACACGACACACACACACACACACACACACACACACACACACACACTGTGCCACAGCTGATGTGAAGGAGTTCAATCCCTCCTTATTCTACCCTGGCTTCTTGCAAGCCACCTAGATTTATTGGCTGAGTACATGGAGGGCTGAGTTTTCCCTTTGGGTTGCAGACTCTTGCATTGGATAGAGTGGCTGGGAATGGGAGGGGGGGTTGAAAGGCTGCAGTGAGGATGCAGAACACACCCTGTCGCTCTTTTAGCCCTGCTGCAAATAATGATGAAGTTGATGGTGCTTCTCATTTGGGTGGTGCAGTGACGGTCAAGTAGCTCATGTGCCCTAAGTTCGGAGTATGGGGTCCCTTTTACCCTTTTACCTCAGGGGTCCCTTTAGCTTTACCTTTTACCCTAACCCCACAGAATGGAGGACGGAAGTACACATCAGCCGATGTGTTGGGGGGGGGGGAGTTTAATCCTGCTTTGGCAATATGTTCCCCCACCATCCTGGGCCAGCATTAATTGGTGGCCTGGAGAGTCCATTTGGCAATCATGCGGCATCTTTATGATGTCAGATGATTGGCAGGTGGGTGGGACCTCCCACTGCCAAAGTTGGCCTGCAAATGCAGAGGAGATAAAGATCTGCCCCCCCCCCCCGGACGAAAAGACTCTCTGACCCGTTTCAACGTATCCTGCATACCAGCCGTCTCCAAGCATATCAGAACAAACATGTTCAGGGGTTCTGGGGGGAAATATCTGATCCATGCTATGAGCCATAGTGTGTGGCCATTGTGGCCTAGTTGTAGTGAAAAAAGTTAAATATCTGGGTGTTAATTTGTCGGTGAAAAACTTGAATTTATATAAAGCTAATTATGAGAAATTATGGAGTGAAATTAAGAGAGATCTTGAGAGTTGGTCAAACCTAAAATTGTCATTAATGGGCCGGATATCAGTGGTTAAGATGAATGTATTGCCAAAGATGCTGTTTTTGTTTCAAGCCCTCCCAATCATTGATAATGTGAAATGTTTTAAAGAATGGCAGAAAGACTCTCCTGTGTGAGTGTCTGAGGGCCCTGCTCTTGCCGCTTACCACCTGGCCCAGGGCAGGACCTGAAGCCTCACAAGGACTGCTGTGCTCTGCTGCCCAGAAGGACTCCCCTGTGTGAGTGCCTGAGGGCCCTGCTCCTGCCGCTTACCACCTGGCCCAGGGCGGGACCTGAAGCCTCACAGGGACTGCTGTGCTCTTCTGCCCAGGAGGACTCTCCTGTGTGAGTGTCTGGGGGCCCTGCTCCTGCTGCTTACCACCTGGCCCAGGGCGGGGCCTGAAGCCTCAAAAGGACTGCTTGCTGCTTGCTGCCCAGGAGGACTCTCCTGTGT
Source organism: Podarcis pityusensis (assembly GCF_964106645.2). NCBI lineage: Eukaryota > Metazoa > Chordata > Lepidosauria > Squamata > Lacertidae > Podarcis > Podarcis pityusensis. The sequence goes on from NC_138038.1 coordinate 111,264, forward strand.
GAGTTCCTGAGGGCCCTGCTCTTGCCACTCGCCACCTGGCCCAGGGCGGGGCCTGATGCCTCACAGGAACTGCTGTGTTCTGCTGCCCAGGAGGACTCTCCTGTGTGAGTGTCTGAGGGCCCTGCTCCTTCCTGCCACTTACCACCTGGCCCAGGGCGGGACCTGAAGCCTCACAAGGACTGCTGTGCTCTGCTGCCCAGGAGGACTTCCCTGTGTGAGTGTCTGGGGGCCCTGCTCCTGCTGCTTACCACCTGGCCCAGGGCGGGGCCTGAAGCCTCAAAAGGACTGCTTGCTGCTTGCTGCCCAGGAGGACTCTCCTGTGTGAGTTCCTGAGGGCCCTGCTCTTGCCACTCGCCACCTGGCCCAGGGCGGGGCCTGATGCCTCACAGGAACTGCTGTGTTCTGCTGCCCAGGAGGACTCTCCTGTGTGAGTGTCTGAGGGCCCTGCTCCTTCCTGCCACTTACCACCTGGCCCAGGGCGGGACCTGAAGCCTCACAAGGACTGCTGTGCTCTGCTGCCCAGGAGGACTTCCCTGTGTGAGTGTCTGAGGGCCCTGCTCTTGCCACTTACCATCTGGCCCAGGGCGTGCCCTGAAGCCTCACAAGGACTGCTGTGCTCTACTGCCCAGGAGGGATCTCCTGTGTGAGTGTCTGAGGGCCCTGCTCCTGCCACTTACCACCTGGCCCAGGGCAGGGTCTGAGAGGCCTCACAGGGATGGTTGCTGTCACCGCTGCTGCGGCCCAGGGGGATCCGGAGGGGCGCAGGGTTCTTTTTAAAATGTTTTAAAATTTTCCTTTTCCTTCCCCCCCCCCTTTTTTTTTGTATATGCGAGGATGGGGTTGGGGGTGGGATGGATGTTTAGTTGGGAATTTGTTTGATTTTGATGGATTTGTAATTTTTACAGTTTTTTATTTGTATTGTTTTTTGTTTTCTGGGGTTTCTTTTTGTTTTTTTTATTGTTTTAAGGTCTTATTTTGTTCTTAAGGGGAGGGGTCAGGGCTGCCGGGGAGTGGGTCCCAGCCAACAAAATGGCTGGGGCATGTTCCACAGAGGGGGGATGCGCTGGGGCAACTGATCTCAGTGATCACGGGTAGGAGGAGGAGTTACGCTAAGACCAGACCATGTCATTACAGAGGAGGCATGTTTAGTCGTTGTCTGAGGACTATCCCTGCCTCCGGGTCTGGTCCTGACCGGACGGATACTAGAATCAGCAAGGGATACCCACATGACCTGAAGGTGCTGCTGTGCAATGTCAGGTCAATGATTCATAAGACCACTGCCATCCATGACTTGATCATGGATGGAGGATTTGACCTGGCATGTGTAACAGAGACTTGGTTGGATGAAGCAGATGGGCCTGTCCTTGCCGCTGCTTGTCCACCAGGTTTCTCTTATGCACAGCAACCCAGGCCTTGTGGGCGGGGAGGGGGGGGTTGCAGTGATTTTTAGGAAGTCATTAGTTTGCACCAGGCGTCCTATTGGGAAGACCCAGTTCTCTGAGTGCACGTTCTGGAAGTTGGGCAATAGGGGCAGTACAGGATTCCTTTTGGTGTACCGACCTCCCCGCTGCACCAAGGATTCCCTGCCCGAGCTGCTTCAGGTCGTGGCGGATGTTCTCCTGGAGACACCTAGTTTGGTTGTCCTAGGGGATTTTAATATCCATGCCGACACGACCTTACAAGGGGCTACTCGGGACTTCGTGGAAAGCATGGCCTCCATGGGGCTGTCCCTGAATAAGTTTGGCCCAACCCATAGCCGTGGACATGCCTTGGATGGATGTTGGTGATCGGACACTAAGTAAAAGCAAAACGAAAGAAGTGCCATAGTCAGACCACTTCCTGGTGCAACTTGACTTCTCCGCGACCCTTCCCCTCTGCAGGGAGGTGGGACCGATTCGGATGGTCCGCCCCCGCCACTTAATGGATCCAAATGGTTTCCAGAGAGTAGTAGGGGATGTTTTATCCCATGTTGATGGCCTTTCAGCTGATTCCCTGGTGGCCCGCTGGAATGTGGAGTTAACCAGGACTATTGACTGTTTGGCTCCGAAGCGCCCTCTCCGATTGTATGGAGCCTGGACAGCCCCGTGGTTTTCCAGGATCTGAGGGCAATGAAACAATCGTTGAGATGGCTAGAGCACCAGTGGTGGATGACCCATTCTGAAGCTGACCGGACACAGGTTAGAGCTCAATGTCGAGACTACCAAGTGGCGGTAGCGATGGCAAAGAAGACTTTCTTCACCGCCTCTATTGCATCTGCAGAAAACAGCAGCAGGAGACTTTTTCAGGTGGTCCGCAATTTAGTGGAACCACCAGCTACACCAGGGCCCAGTACGGGCCACATGATCTCCTGCAATGATTTTGCAAAGTTTTTTGCAGATAAAGTCGCTCAGATTCGGGAAGAGGTAGACGCCACTGTGGGAGCAGGGCCGGGGCGGGAGAGTGCTAGAGTCCTGTCTAGTCAAATTGCGTGGGATCAATTCCAATCTGTTACCTCCGAGGATGTGGACAGGCTGCTTGGACGAGTGAAACCAACCACCTGTCTCCTTGATCCTTGCCCATCCTGGCTTATAAAAGCTAGCCGGGAAGGGCTGGGCGATGGGCTTCGTGGGGTGGTGAATGCTTCCCTCTGTGAGGGAGCCTTCCCAGACCCGCTGAAAGAGGCGGTTATTAAACCGCTTCTTAAAAAACCATCTTTAGATGCGGCCACGATGGCCAACTATCGCCCAATCTCAAATCTTCCATTCTTGGGCAAGGTGATTGAGCGAGTGGTTGCTGAACAACTCCAGGCACGCCTGGAAGAAGCGGACCATTTGGATCCCTTCCAGTCGGGATTCAGGCCTCATCACGGGACTGAAACTGCCTTGGTCGCACTGGTTGATTATCTCCGGCGGGCTAGGGACAAAGGTGAGAGCTGTTTCCTAGTTCTGCTGGATCTCTCAGCGGCGTTTGATACCATCAACCATAACATCCTTCTGGACCGTCTTGAGGGGCTGGGAGCTGGGGGCACTGTCATACAGTGGTTCCGCTCCTTCCTCCTGGGCCGTGTTCAGAAGTGGGGGGGGGGGTGAGTGTTCAGACCCCTGGGCGAGATTGTGGGGTGCCTCGGGGTTCTGTCCTCTCCCCCATGCTTTTCAGCATCTACATGCAGCCGCTGGGAGAGATCATCAGGGGTTTGGGCTGGGTGTTCATCAGTATGCGGATGATACCCAGCTCTACCTCTCTTTCAAATCAGAACCAGTGAAGGCGGTGATGGGCCTGTGTGAGTGTCTGGAGGCGGTTGGAGGATGGATGGCAGCTAACAGATTGAGATTGAATCTTGACAAGACAGAAGTACTGTTTCTGTGGGACAGGAGGCGGGCAGGTGTGGAGGATTCCCTGGTCCTGAATGGGGTAACTGTGCCCCTGAAGGACTAGGTGTGCAGCCTGGGAGTCATTTTGGACTCACAGCTGTCCATGGAGGCACAGGTTAAATCCATGTCCAGGGCAGCTGTGTACCAGCTCCATCTGGTACGCAGGCTGAGACCCTATCTGCCTGTGGACTGCCTTGCCAGAGTGGTGCATGCTCTGGTTATCTCCCGCTTGGACTACTGCAATGTGCTCTACGTGGGGCTACCTTTGAAGGTGACCTGGAAACTACAACTAATCCAGAATGCAGCAGCCAGACTGGTGACTGGGAGCGGCCGCCGAGACCATATAACACCGGTCTTGAAAGGCCTACATTGGCTCCCAGTGCATTTCCGAGCACAATTCAAAGTGTTGGTGCTGACCTTTAAAGCCCTAAACGGCCTCGGTCCAGTATACCTGAAGGAGCGTCTCCACCCCCATCGTTCTACCTGGACACCGAGGGCCTTCTGGCGGTTCCCTCACTGCGAGAAACCAAGTTACAGGGAACCAGGCAGAGGGCCTTCTCGGTAGTGGCGCCCTCCCTGTGGAACAGCCTCCCACCAGATGTCAAAGAGAACAACAACTACCAGACTTTTAGAAGACATCTGAAGGCAGCCCTGTTTAGGGACGCTTTTAATGTTTGATGTATCACAGTATTTTAATATTCTTTTGGAAGCTGCCCAGTGTGGCTGGGGAAGCCCAGCCAGATGGGCGGGGTATAAATAATAAATTATTATTATTATTATGACTTCTCGAAGAGTCAGTAGGATTCGAAGCCATTGCCAGACAACAGTAACTACAGGTCGGCGATTGGTAAACTTTTGTATTTAGTTACCACATGTAGACCAGACTTAGCTAATGCTGTGGGGATTCTTAGCAGAAAAGTGAATTCTTCCACTGAGCATGATTGGGCAGGTGTAAAGAGGGTGGTGCGGTATTTGAAGGGTACCATGAATTGCAAATTAAGGTTACCAGCCATCAGAGACCCTAAGTTGGTTGGGTATACTGATTGGGCTGGGGATAATGCTGACTATAAATCAACAAGTGGTCATGTTTTTATGTTTGGGGATGGACCTGTTGCGTGGGGCAGTTATAAACAGAGCTGTGTAGCATTATCTTCCACAGAATCAGAATACGTTGCAGCAACAGAAGCCGGCAGAGAGATCGCCTGGCTTGATCAACTCATAAAAGACTTTGGGTTGATAAGAAAAGGACCTGTCAGCTTGCTAGAGGACGATCAGAGATGCCTGAAGCTGACGCAGAGTGAGAAGTTCCTAGCCAGAACAAAACACATTGGGGTGAAATACCACTATATACGCCAGATGATCCAGGATAGTGGAACTATCCTACTGCAGCACCGAAGAGATGACTGCTGACATCCTGACAAAGCCCCTACCAAGAGAGAGTTTCCAGAATCTACGTGTCAAGCTGGGACTCTGGGTGGTTGAATAAAGTTGTTTATGTTTTGTGTATATTGTATTGCCTGAGAAGGGGTATGTGGGATGTAAAACCCAGGAGCAGTCAATTACAACATTCTTAGAGTACATGTTGAGACATGGGGAGGGATGTTTTCCAGCCAGCAGGTAAACTTTCTGGGACAGACTTCCTTCGCATGTGACCAGAGGTGGGTGTGGCCTCACCTTTGCAGGTAACAACAAAAGCACAGGGCAGAGGCAGGCATCTCTTCCTTGCTTCTCTTCCATCACTCTAGCAACATCTAAAGATGCCCTCTTGGCTCCCAGTCAAGAGAGCAGAAAGGGACTATCTTCTTATAAGTTAGATTCTAAATGTATATTACCTTATTGAGCTGTCTGCTTTCTTGAGGCATCAGATCAAGGTCTGAGTTTTAAAATGAGCTTAAAAAATATATTTGCAAATGTTTGTATGTCTCATGCCAGGCATAAAGCAGCTGGCTGGGTGCTTTGGCAGATGTTTATCTTCCTAAACAGGGCCCCTCTGATCTATAAGCAGTGCCTCAGGGTTGTAAAAGGAAATTACAGGCTGGGAGCAAAAGGTCACACTGACCATACAAATTACAGAATACAATCAAGCTGCAAAAAACACTAATTAAGAGTTGGTAAATAGTGAAATTTATTGTTTAACAGATAATATACCATGTACCTCCCATTAGACTTGAGCCACATCTTCCTAAGGTTAAAGGGCAAAAGCTAAATAGAAACAGCAGATGGCTTGAAAGGGGGGTGTAGATCTAAGGGGTTGCTTCTGGGCACTGTTTTTATTAAGTTCTTTTTTACTTTGAAAAGACCTTTCCTTCAAAAAATCTATCTATGTTATGTATGAAATATATTGGCTTAAATGTAATTATGCAAAGGATTTAGAAAGTAAGAAATGTTAGATTCTTATGTTAGATTCTTATTTCATTGATAGTGTGTGAGAAGGTGAACCCAAGATCTCTGTTTAAGATAAATTAGCCATCTGTTTTGGAGTGAATAGGGCGATAGGGCAAAAAGGTTATCTGGTAATTAAGGTGCCTGGTCGAGGTAAATGTAAGATATATGGCTACTTGTCTGCCATTTATGGATAGAAGGAAATATAGCTCTTTGTCTCCCATAAAAGGTAATAGGAAATGGGAGTATCTTTTATGATTGGTTCTAGCAAACAGCCAATAGGAATTTCAACCAGGCTGATTGGACAGAGGCAGCCAAAGGAGGAGCAAGGGGGCTGGGCTGAGGAAATATAAGTGCTGGCCATCAGGGCTGGAGTGGGCAGAGCTTTGGTATCCATATACCACTGTGTCTCTCATTAAGAGAAAGAAATAGAGAAAGAAATAGAGGGAGTGTAGGGGTGAGAGAGACAGAGAGAGGTAGAGAGAAGGGAGGGAGGGAGGGAGGGAGGGAGGGAGGGAGGGAGGGAAGAAGGAAGGGAAGAAGGAAGGAAGGAAGGAAGGAAGGAAGGAAGGAAGGAAGGAAGGGGATAGAGAGGATAGGGAGAAATAGAGAGAGAAGGAAGGAAGGAAGGAAGGAAGGAAGGAAGGAAGGAAGGAAGGAGAGAACAGGGAGAAAGAGAGAGGAGGGAAAGATATATATGGAAAGAAGGACAGAAGAAAGGGAGGAAGAGAGGAGGGAGGGAGGAAGGACAGATCGGGAAGAGAAAGAGAGAGGAGTGAGAGAGATATATGGAAAGAAGGAAGGAAGGAAGGAAGGAAGGAAGGAAGGAAGGAAGGAAGGAAGGAAGGAAGGAAGGAAGGGAAAAGATGGAGAGGGAGAGAAACAAAGAGAGAGAGGAAGACAGAGAGTGTAGGGGAGAGAAAGACAGAGAGGGAGAGGGAGAGAGAGAGAAGGAAGCAAGGAAGGAAGGAAGGAAGGAAGGGGATAGAGATGATAGGGAGAAATAGAGAGAGAACGAAGGAAGAGACGGAGCGAGGGAGAGAGAGAAGGGAAGGAAGGAAGGAAGGAAGGAAGGAAGGAAGGAAGGAAGGAAGGAAGGAAAGAAGGAAGAAGATGGAGAGGGAGAGAAACGAGGAGAGAGAGTGTAGGGGAGAGAGCGACAGAGAGGGACAGGGAGAGAGAGGGATGGAAGCAAGGAAGGAAAGATGAAGGAAGGGGATAGAGATGATAGGGAGAAATAGAGAGAGAACGAAGGAAGAGAGAGAAGGGAAGGAAGGAAGGAAGGAAGGAAGGAAGGAAGGAAGGAAGGAAGGAAGGAAGGAAAGACAAACATGGAAGAGAGAGAGAGATGGAGGGACAGATGTATATGGAGAGAGAAAGGTAGAGAGAAAAGGGAGAGAGAAAGATTGGTGAGGTACAGAGAGAGAGTAGTAAGGAAGGGAGGGTGTGAAAGAGAGGCAGACTGAGAGGGAGAGGGAGAGGGAGAGGGAGAGGGAGAGGGAGAGAAGGAAGGAAGGAAGGAAGGAAGGCAGGAACCAAGGGGTTCAGAGAGAGAAGGAATGGTTGAGACAGAGTCAAAGAGAAAGATAGAAAAACAGAGAGAGGGAGGGAGGGAGGGAGGGAGGTACTGAGAGAGAGAGAAGGAATTATTAAGAGAGAAACAGAGTCAAGGAGAGAAAAAGAGAGAAAGGGGAGGGAGGGAGGACAAACAAGGAAGAGAGAGAGAGAAGGAGGGACAGATGTATATGGAGAGAGAAAGGTAGAGAGAAAAGGGAGAGAGAAAGAATGGAGAGGTAGAGAGAGAGAGTAGTAAGGAACGAAAGAAGGAAGAGGGTGTGAAAGAGAGGCAGATTGAGAGGGAGAGAGAGAGAAGGAAGGAAGGAAGGAAGGAAGGAAGGAAGGAAGGAAGGAAGGAGAAGGAAGAGAAAAAAGGAGGGACAGATATATATGGAAAGAGGAAGGAAGGAAGGAAGGAAGGAAGGAAGGAAGGAAGGAAGGAAGGAAGGAAGGAAGGAAGGAAGGAAGGGATTGAGAGAGAGAGAAGGAATGGGTGAGAGAGAGACAAAGAGAAAGATAGAAAGGAAGGAAGGAAGGAAGGAAGGAAGGAAGGAAGGAAGGAAGGAAGGAACCCAGGGATTGAGGGAGGGAAGGAATGGTTGAGAGAGACAGAAAGAGAGAGGGGGGAGGGAAGGAAGGACGGAAGGAAGGAGGGAAGGAAGGAAGGAAGCAAGGAAGGGGATAGAACCTCTATAATAATTACTCTGGTAATTCCCCTCTTGTTCCCTCTTAAAATACAAGACACGACACAGTCTTTATAAAAGTATAAAAGAGTTTACTCACGTTCTGTTCACAATATGATCCCAGAAGGCAGACAGCTTTAAAAGGTTACATACATTCAGAATCTATCTTATAGCAAGATAGTCCTATCCTCCTCTCTTGGCTGAGAGCCAAGAGGGCATGTTGCTCCTTCAGGAGATGAAGATGAGAGAGAGAGAGAGAGAGAGAGAGAGAGAGAGAGAGAGAGAGAGAGAGAGAGATGGCTGTCTGCCCTGTGCTTTTATCATTTACCTGCACAGGTGAGGTCACACCCACCTCTGGTCACATGCGGAGGAAGTCCGTCCCCAAGAAGTTTACCTGTTTGCTGGACAGACATCCCTCCCCATGTTCTAACATGTACACTCTAGGAATGTTGTCATTGACTGCTCCTGTGTTTACATCCCTTCTCAGGCAATACGACATTATACAAAACATACCGTATTTTTCGCTCTATAACACGCTCCCAACCATAACACGCACATAGTTTTTAGAGGAGGAAAACAAGAAAAAAAATATTCTAAATGAAACAGTGGATGTATGATTTTTGTGGTTCATGCTGTGGCCACAGACATGTGATCTGACGGTGAGTTTGGGGTAGCCCAATGCAAAGATCCTGAGGATCCATGTGGATCCGTGCTTTGCAACCACGTTTTTGCACCACTGCGGCCCCAGGCAATAGTGGGTGCATGATTTTTTTGGTGCAAGCTGTAGCCATGGACATGCTATGTGATCTGATGGTGAATTTGGGGTGACCCAGTGCAAAAATCCAGAGGATCCATGTGGATCCGTGCTTTGTAACCACGTGAATGAAGGAACTGTCAGTAATGTATGGTATCTCCAATACAGTGATGAAGGAAGGGGGGGGGGAGCTCACACTTGTCCTAGGCAAAGCAGCCAACTCCTATAGGCCTAGGTGCCTTCACCCCCCATTAAATATTTGAGGGAGTCATCCTCCCCCCATGCTGATGGGCATTGCCATTCATATAAGGTACCAGTGTGCATGCACTTTGTCTTGAGATCATTGCAGTCTGTGAGATGGGGCTTACCTGTACCTGCCCCCCCCCAATATTTTATTGAAGTTGGAAGAGGAAGGGAGGGAGGGAGGGAGGGAGGGAAGAGAGATGGAGAGCTCACATTTGTCCTAGGCAAAGCAGCCAACTCCTATGGGCCTAGGTGCCTTCACCCCCCCATTAAATATTTAAGGGAGTCATCCCCCACCCCCCACTGTGGTATGTGAGTGGGGCTTACCTGGCTGTCCCCCCAATATTTTTTGAAGTTGGAAGAGGGAGGGAGGGAGGGAAGGAAGAGAGAGGGGGAACTCACATTTGTGCAGCTGCCTTGCCTCCAACCGGAGCAAAAAGAGGAGGAGGAGACTCAGGGACACGAGCCTTGTAAGCCGCTTTGTTTGAATTTACCAGTGAGATGCTGGGGGAGGAACAGAAGAGGATGCCCTCTTTGTCCCTCCTTCCGGCTCATTGTAAAGAAAGCAGAGTAAGAGCCGCTTACATTTGTGTAAGGGAGAGCCATAGAGCAGGCAGACATTGAGAAAGAGAGGCTGTCTCCCTTTCCCCACCTTGGCTTTTACAAGCTGCGCGCAGCTCTTGCTGGCTTCCGAGCTGCCTCCCTTCTCCCACCTCGCCAAAAAGCCATAGAGCAGGCAGACAGGAGGAAGAGAGGCTGTCTCCCGACACTCAGCTGTTGCTCAGCTGTTGCCGGCTTCTCTCTTTTTTTTTTTAATAATATTTATTAAAGTTTCAAAAGAAGAAAAATCACATTAATAAGAAAATTAACAATAAAAAGGAAAAATACAAAGTACAAAAAAGAAAAAACAGTTAAAAACAATTCCATCTTTTCATCACTTCTTTTACGTTTACTTGTTTCCCGGACCTCCTCATACCTCCCTCTTTTGTATTCCAGTTCAATTTGTTAATCCAACAATTCCTTTCCCTCCTTTTTAATCCTAATCTTTAATCTTGATATATTATAACATTAAATTTTTACATATTAAAAACCAATTTTTCCATATTCTTTTGTACCTGTACAGCTAGAAACCACTTAACTTCAATCCAACATCATTCTAACATTCATTAATTTTGCAATATTTCTGTAAATAGTCTTTAAATTTCTTCCAATCTTCTTCCACCGACTCTTCTCCCTGGTCACGGATTCTGCCAGTCATTTCCGCCAATTCCATGTAGTCCATCAATTTCATCTGCCATTCCTCCAGTGTGGAGGCTGTTGGCGGCTTCTCAGCCAGCCAAGCGGAGGAAGAGAGGCTGCCGAACAGCCAGCAAGAGTGGCTACTCCTGCCTGCATTCACTCCATAACGCGCACACACATTTCCCTTTACCTTTTAGGGGGGGAAAACTGAGTGTTATGGTGCAAAAAGTATGGTAAACAACTTTATTCAACCACCCAGAGTCCCAGCTTGACACGTAGATTCTGGAAACTCTCTCTTGGTAGGGGTTTCGTCAGGATGTCAGCAGTCATCTCTTGGGTGCTGCAGTAGTTCCACAAGTCCATCCTGGATCATCTGGCATATATAGTGGTATTTAACCCCAATGTGTTTTGTTCTGGCCAGGAACTTCTCACTCTGCGTCAGCTTCAGGCAACTTTGATTGTCCTCCAGCAAGCTGACAGGCCCTTTTCTCACCAACCCAAAGTCCTTTATGAGTTGATCAAGCCAGGCGATCTCGCTGCAGGCTTCTGTTGCTGCAACGTATTCTGCTTCTGTGGAAGATAATGCTACACAGCTCTGTTGATAACTGCCCCATGCGACAGGTCCATCACCAAACATGAAAACATGACCACTTGTTGATTTATAATCAGCATTATCCCCAGCCCAATCCGCATCAGTATACCCAACCAACTTAGGGTCTCTGATGGCTGGTAACCTTAATTTACAATTCATGGTACCCTTTAAATACCGCACCACCCTCTTTACACCTACCCAATCATGCTCAGTGGGAGAATTCACTTTTCTGCTAAGAATCCCCACAGCATTAACTAAGTCAGGTCTACATGTGGTAACTAAATACAAATGTTTACCAATTGCCGACCTGTAGTCATTGTTGTCTGGCAACTGCTTCGAATCCTGCTGATTCTTCAGGAAGTCAGTAGCCATTGGTGTAGCAACTGGATGTGTGTCTTGCATCTGCATGTGCTCAACTAGCTCGTGGATCTTCTGTCTTTGGCTGAGAAGAAATGAGCTGTCCTCTTCTCTTTCCACCTGGATCCCGAGGTAGTACTGGACATCTCCTAGCTCCTTGACCTCCACCTCTTTGCTAAGATGTTTTACTATCTCTGTATAGTCTTTCTCACTTGCTTTGTCAATAATCAGGTTATCAACAAATGCTAGGATATATGAGAATTGTCCATAGCAGATCATTAAGCAAACAGTCTGTGAGCACCTAGAAAGGAATGCTGTGATCACCAATAGTCAGCATGAATTTCTGAAAAATAAGTCATGTCAGACTAACCTGATCTCGTTTTTTGGGGAATTACAAGCCTGGTAGATGAAGGGAACACAGTGGATGTAGCCTACCTTGATTTCAGCAAGGCATTTGACAAGGTGCCCCATGATATTCTTGTAAAGAAGCTGGTAAAATGCGGTCTTGACTATGCTACCACTCAGTGGATTTGTAACTGGCTGACTGACCGAACCCAAAGGGTGCTCATCAATGGTTCCTCTTCATCCTGGAGAAGAGTGACTAGTGGGGTGCCACAGGGTTCTGTCTTGGGCCCGGTCTTATTCAACATCTTTATCAATGACTTGGATGATGGACTCAAGGGCATCCTGATCAAATTTGCAGATGACACCTGTCAGGGGTTCAGGAGCAGAGGCAAGGGCAAGGGAGGAAACAGAGAGCGAGGGAGAGGAGGCAGAAGAAAAGATGAGTGATGACGACGACCCGAGATCTCCGAGTCTTTCCAGTGAATCAGAAGATTCACAGAAAGGAGCACCAGTGGCCAGGGCAAGGGGGGAGCCTAGGGGGACGCCCCAGGAAGATAGAGCCAGAGGGGACTCAGAGGGGAGCAGTTGGAAATCAGGACCAGCGTCACCGCCAGAGAGCAGGGAAGAGGAAGGGCGCCAGGGATCAAGCGCTGGCAGCTCACAACAGGGGGGAGGGCACGAGTCAGGAGTGGCCACACCTCCATCGGGGAGCGAAGAAACGGTCAGACGGAAGGTGGAAGGTTGGGCGCGTGTGCCAAGTTCAAATGCACAGGAAGGTGGCGCAGTAGGCAGCCCGGAAAGGGAGCCAGGTCCTAAAGCCCGCCGAAAGGAGGGAGAAGAGTCAGGGGGGTCAGCGTCAGCGTCAGAGGAATCCCGGAAGGAAGAGACCCCGGGGGGCAGAGGGACCCAGAGAAGAACAGTCAGGCGGAAAAGGTGGAGCAAGGCTAGGATATTAAGTTGGTGTACAAGGGGCGGAGACTCAGATGGAGCTTCGCCGATCTAACCATTAGACGTAGGGTTGCACGCAGCAGCTTGAGAATGGAAACTGTAACTCAATAAAGACTTTTATTTAATGATCGCTGGCTAGCGTGATCCTCTGTGTGCTAGGATCTGGAAGCAGCTCTGACAGTAAGCTCCATCCCCAGATTGTGGGCATCTACGTCCTCGCGGAGAGGAGAGAAAGCGGGTGCCTACTAGCGAGCTCACGAACGGCAGACAACATGACGGCCGAACAGCAGATAGTGGAACTCAGAGAAGCAGTGACACGACTGAATGCCGAGGCTCTTGCATCCAGGAAGAGAGAGGAGGACGCAGCTGCCGCCTACAGGGATCTCCAGGTCAGGTTGGAAGTGCTTACGAAGCAAGGGCAACTGACACCCAAACCGGAGGGGATTGGGTTGGGGAGACGAACAGGCGGTCTGGTCTCTCACTTCGATGGGAATTTGCAACAGTACCCCAACTTTAGAGCAGATGTAATGTGTGCACTGCAACTGCTGAACAAAGACTTTAGAGATGAGCAAGAGAAGGTGGGATTCATCATGTCCCATTTGCATGGAGATGCTAAAGCATGGCTGCGCAATTTGTGGAGAGATAAGGATCCGGCGCTCCAAAATGCGGATGCCTTTATTAAAGCGATGGATGGGTGCTTTTTATCAAGCATTGACGTGGATCTTGCTCGGCAGGAGATACATGGACTGAAGCAAGGGAGGGCCAGCGTAAGGCAGTACCATGCCCGCTTTTTCGCTTTGGTCAGTGCCCTGGAATGGGACAGAGATTCGGCTCCTGTAAGAGACCTGTTTTGGGAGGGATTGCACGGCTCGGTTAAAGATGAAATTGCGAGGGGGGAGAGACCCCGGACCACGCAGGAGATCGTTCAGAGGGCGCTGGCGGTGGGGGTGCGGCTGGAAGGACGTCCGTGGAGCAGGGACGAAGGGCGTGGAGGGCGCGAACCAGCCAGGGGCTCCTCCTTCCTTCCCAGAGAAGCAGCGCGTGCGCAATCCACGCCTCCGCCAGGAGGAGGAGCGGAACCTATGGAGGTTGGAGGTGCAAGGGCTCAGTCAGCAGCCAGAGCCCTAGCACCGGCAGCAGTGAAAGCGAAGCCTCCTAGAGGGAACAGGAAGTGTTACATCTGCGATGATCCACAGCATATGGCGAAAGAGTGTCCCCAGAGGCTCCACAAGCACACTGCAGCCTCAGCAATGGTAACTGCAGCAACGCAGCAAGGACAACCACAGCAGGGAAACGAAGGAGTCTGGTTGGAGGAAGAGGCACTGGGGCCCAGCCAGACGTGTCAGTGAAGCAGTCCCCAGAGATTTTACAGCCCATGGACCCCCTCCCGCCCAAACCGGTAGTGAGGCTCACCGCGTCGCTCCAGCTGCCCAATGGAATCACCATGGACGTGCCAATCACCATTGACTCCGGAAGCAATGCGGACTTTATAGGGCAGGACTTTGTCGACCGGCACGCTATACAGTTGCTGCCTGCCACGCTGCCCCTGCAGGTTGTCACGGTGGATGGCAGGGAGCTGCTAGGGGGGCAAGTGGTGAAGCAGACGCCACCAATGGTGATGCGACTTGGGAATCACAGGGAAATCATCAGCTTCAATGTCACTCAACTATCGGACACGCCCATTGTATTGGGCATGAGTTGGCTGGACAAGCACAGCCCGACGCTGGCTTGGTACCAGAGGCAGCTGACCTTCGGCTCTTCCTTTTGCGCTGAACACTGCATCGTGCCCAGGCAGGAAGGAGGGGAAGAGGAGTCACAGCTGCAGCTAGGCACGCTGCAAGCGGTTCCCCACAAGTACGCAGAATTTTTGGAGGTTTTCTGCGAGAAAGAGGCAGACAGGCTACCCCCCCACAGACCATATGACTGCAAAATTGACCTGCTGCCGGGGGCAGGTTTGCCCAAAGGGAAGCTGTATTCCATGTCTGAGGACGAACTGCAGGAACTCAAAGAGTTCATAGATCATAATTTGGAGCGCGGTTTCATCCGAGAGTCCAAGGCAGCGGGGGGCAGTCCGGTATTCTTTGTTAAGAAGCGGGACACGCCCCAAAAAAGACTTGTAGTGGACTTTCGCATCTTGAACAGTGTGACCAAGCCATCGGACTTCCCCATGCCCCGAATCGACGACCTCCTCGCAAAGGTACGGAAGGGCAGAGTGTTCACCAAGTTGGACCTGCGAGGGGCATACAACCTCATTCGCATGCGGGAGGGAGATGAGTGGAAGACAGCCATGTTCACGCCCCTGGGCACCTACGAATATAGAGTTATGCCTTTTGGATTGCAAAATGGCTCCCACGTTTTTCAAGCTTTCATGCATCACGTGTTGGCGGGGCTCCTCTACAAGACGTGCGTCTGTTTCTTGGATGACATCCTGATCTTTTCGGAATCGCAGCAGGAGCATGACAGACACGTCAAGGAAGTGCTGAGCAGGCTACAGCAACATAGGCTTTACGCCAAGCTGGAGAAGTGCCAATTCGACGTGACCGAGGTGGATTTCCTGGGCTACAAGTTGTCTGATAAAGGGCTCGCCATGGACAGCGCCAAGGTCCGAGCAGTGTTGGATTGGAAAAGCCCACGCAACCGGAAGGAGGTCCAACGGTTTGTCGGCTTCGCGAACTTCTATCGCAAGTTTATCAAAGGCTTTGCGATGCAGACAGCGGCCATCACGGACACGCTCAGCTCCAAGAAAAAGAAGTTCATCTGGACAGAGCAGGCGGAGCAGTCCTTTCAGGCACTCAAGCGTCTCTTCGCGTCGGAAGAGCAGCTGCTTCATGTCAACCCCAGCAGGCCGATGAGGGTGGAGACAGACGCTTCGGACAGAGCCGTGGGAGCAGTCCTGCTGCAGAAAGACCCGCAGGGGGTTTGGAGGCCGGGAGCGTTTTACTCAAGGAAGCTCAGCAAGTCCGAACAGAACTACACCATCTGGGACAGGGAGTTGCTGGCCATTCATGCAGCGTTCAAAGCGTGGAGGCACTTCCTGATCGGCGCCAAGCACACGGTGCAGGTCTGCACGGACCACAAGAATCTAGAGCACTGGCGCACGGCACAGTTCCTGAACCAGAGGCAAATACGTTGGGCTGAGTTCTTTGCGAATTTCGACTTCCGAATAGAGTATGTCCCGGGGGACACCAACATCATGGCGGATGCTCTCTCCCGTAAGCCACAGTATCTGGAGGAGGCAACGCCAGCGGCCGCCATGCACATCTTCGCACCGACAGTGTGGGCGTGCGCGGCGGCAACAGTTGACCTGGATGCGGTGCGACGAGCGTTGCAGGATGACTCCTTCGCGCAAGCAAAGATGGCAGAGGTGCACAGGGGCACGGCAGCGACCGACGAGTTCCAGCTGCGAGATGGTTTGCTCATCCGTAAAGGGGCCATCTACGTGCCGGGAGACGAACTTCGCGCCAAGGTACTGCAGCAGCTGCACGACGCGCCCACTGCCGGGCACTTTGGCAAGGAGAAGACGGTGGAATTAGTAGCCAGAGACTTCTGGTGGCCCGGAATGAGAGGGGAAGTCGCGGACTACGTGGCGAGGTGTGACACCTGCCAGAGGTCCAAACCAGTGCACAGACCGCCGGCCGGACTGCTGGAACCGCTGCAAACTCCGTTCGAGCCATGGGAGAGAGTGGCCCTGGACTTTGTCATGGATCTGCCCAGCTCGAGGGGCAAGACGGCTGTGCTGGTGGTGGTGGATTTGTTCTCCAAGATGGCACATTTCATTCCGTGTGCGAAGGTGGCCACGGCGGAACAAACCGCCAAACTGTTCATAGACCACGTGTTCAAGGTTCACGGTCTGCCGCGGTCTATTCTGTCCGACCGAGGGCGACAGTTCATCTCAAACTTCTGGCAGAGGCTGATGGGCTTCCTGAACGTCAAGATCAACCTGGCGTCGGCTAGACACCCGCAGACCAACGGGCAAGCGGAGCGGGTCAATGCCATCATGCAGCAGTACCTGAGATGTTATGCGAATCAACAGCCTGCGACGTGGGTGGATTACCTGCCTCTCGCCGAGTTCGCCTACAACAACACGAAGCACGTGTCCACGGGGGTCACGCCGTTCTTCGCCAACAACGGGAGGCACCCTAGAACCTTCCCGGGACTGGAAAGAATGGGGGAGGGGGAGCCGCAGACAGCAGATGCGTTCGCGTCGGAGTTGCAGGAGGTCCACGATCAGCTGCGGCGGCACCTGGAGCTGGCTAAACACGCATACAAGGTACAAGCGGACAAACACAGAAGGGTTGGCGAAGAGATCCATGTGGGAGACTGGGTCTGGTTAGCAGCCCACGCAGTGCCGGCCAGGTCGTTGGCGAAGAAGAAACTAGGGCATAAACAACTGGGGCCCTACCAAGTCGACGAACAGGTCAACCCGGTGGCTTTCAGGCTGGCTCTTCCGGAGGGTTCCAGAATGCATCCGGTGTTCCACAGATCGGTGCTCACTCCCTACAAGGCACCTCACAGGTTTCAGGAACCAGGAACGGCACCGGGTCCGCTCCGAGAGAGAACCGGGCAAGGGGGAGTGGCACAGGAGGAGCGCATCAACGAAGTCACGGAGATTTTGGACTCCAGATGGGGGGAAGAGGGGGTAGAATACCTTCTCGCCAAGGAGGGCACCCCGGCCAGTGCCAACAGCTGGGTGCCGGGCTACGCTTTAGACGAACCTCTGCTCAAAGAAGAGTTTCATGCCCTCTTCCCACATAGGCCAATGCCAGCAGACTTTTTCGACGACTGGCTTTTCACGCCCACGCTTTCAGCCAGCACGTTCCGGGGGTTCGACTCGGACGAGGAACCGACACGAGACGCCCGTTCCCCAGAGGGGTCACCCTCGGGATCTGCTTCAGAACCCTCGTATTGGTGGGATGATCGACCAGAGGAGCAGTTCCGCAGAAGGTGGCTGGAGGGTCCAGGACGAGCAACGTCTCCAGAAGGCAACGAGGGAGAGACGGACATGGACGTTTTCGGGGACGACCCGGGTTTCGAGCACGGCGGCACAGAGATGGAAGCGGAGGTGACCGTCGTCAACGAGAGCAGGGAGGAAGAACCGGAAGACTTCGGAAGGCGGCCCGCCACGGGAAGCGAACTGTATCCGACATTCGTCCCCCTGACACGGCAGCACCCAGATCCCGCACCGGAAGGAGGGGAGGGGGGAAGAGGGGGCTTCGAGGGGGGGATGGATGTCAGGGGTTCAGGAGCAGAGGCAAGGGCAAGGGAGGAAACAGAGAGCGAGGGAGAGGAGGCAGAAGAAAAGATGAGTGATGACGACGACCCGAGATCTCCGAGTCTTTCCAGTGAATCAGAAGATTCACAGAAAGGAGCACCAGTGGCCAGGGCAAGGGGGGAGCCTAGGGGGACGCCCCAGGAAGATAGAGCCAGAGGGGACTCAGAGGGGAGCAGTTGGAAATCAGGACCAGCGTCACCGCCAGAGAGCAGGGAAGAGGAAGGGCGCCAGGGATCAAGCGCTGGCAGCTCACAACAGGGGGGAGGGCACGAGTCAGGAGTGGCCACACCTCCATCGGGGAGCGAAGAAACGGTCAGACGGAAGGTGGAAGGTTGGGCGCGCGTGCCAAGTTCAAATGCACAGGAAGGTGGCGCAGTAGGCAGCCCGGAAAGGGAGCCAGGTCCTAAAGCCCGCCGAAAGGAGGGAGAAGAGTCAGGGGGGTCAGCGTCAGCGTCAGAGGAATCCCGGAAGGAAGAGACCCCGGGGGGCAGAGGGACCCAGAGAAGAACAGTCAGGCGGAAAAGGTGGAGCAAGGCTAGGATATTAAGTTGGTGTACAAGGGGCGGAGACTCAGATGGAGCTTCGCCGATCTAACCATTAGACGTAGGGTTGCACGCAGCAGCTTGAGAATGGAAACTGTAACTCAATAAAGACTTTTATTTAATGATCGCTGGCTAGCGTGATCCTCTGTGTGCTAGGATCTGGAAGCAGCTCTGACAACACCAAACTGGGAGGGGTGGCTAACACCCCAGAGGACAGGATCACACTTCAAAACAACCTTGACAGATTAGAGAACTGGGCCAAAACAAACAAGATGAATTTTAACAGGGAGAAATGTAAAGTATTGTACTTGGGCAAAAAAAAATGAGAGGCACAAATGCAAGATGGGTGACACCTGGCTTGAGAGCAGTACATGTGAAAAGGATCTAGGAGTCTTGGTTGACCACAAACTTGACATGAGCCAACAGTGTGACGCGGCAGCTAAAAAAGCCAATGCAATTCTGGGCTGCATCAATAGGAGTATAGCATCTAGATCAAGGGAAGTAATAGTGCCACTGTATTCTACCCTGGTCAGATCTCACCTGGAGTACTGTGTCCAGTTCTGGGCACCACAGTTCAAGAAGGACACTGACAAACTGGAACGTGTCCAGAGGAGGGCAACCAAAATGGTCAAAGGCCTGGAAACGATGCCTTATGAGGAACGGCTAAGGGAGCTGGGCATGTTTAGCCTGGAGAAGAGGAGGTTAAGGGGTGATATGATAGCCATGTTCAAATATATAAAAGGATGTCACATAGAGGAGGGAGAAAGATTGTTTTCTGCTGCTCCAGAGAAGCGGACACGGAGCAATGGATCCAAACTACAAGAAAGAAGATTCCACCTAAACATTAGGAAGAACTTCCTGACAGTAAGAGCTGTTTGACAGTGGAATTTGCTGCCAAGGAGTGTGGTGGAGTCTCCTTCTCTGGAGGTCTTTAAGCAGAGGCTTGACAACCATATGTCAGGAGTGCTCTGATGGTGTTTCCTGCTTGGCAGGGGGTTGGACTCGATGGCCCTTGTGGTCTCTTCCAACTCTATGATTCTATGATTCTATTCTATGATTCTATGATCCGTTTGTGCGCCAGGTGTTTTGGCAGTGCAATATCCCATACTTTCGCAGGCCACTCCTCTCAGGAAGGTGGTGAATTGGATTTCCAATGGGAAGCCACTGGCATTCTGGCTGCAGTAAGTAGCATAAACGCAAGAGATTTGCGCATGATGGGTGAGTTGGTACCAGGCTCCAAGGACAGGAGTGCCAGGGCTGGGTCTGGAGACAGTACCTGAGAGGTGATGGTAGAAATAGTGTCAAAAATTTGGGTCCAGAATCTCTGAACTGAAGCAATCTCACCACATATGAAGCAATGTTCCAGTGTGACCACAACCCCAACAACATAAATTAAAGCAACCGTTGCCATTTCTGGATAAGCACAGTGTAATCCTTTTTAATATATATATATATATATATATATATATATATATATATATATTAGTTTTCCATTTAACAATCCAATCATATCACATTAATTACTCCAAATTAAACCAATACATATCATAAAAATCCAAATATTTTGCCGAATTTTAAATTTTTGTTGGGGGTACCCATGCTTCAAGTTTAGAAAGGGTCCAATCATCTCATATTTCTGCTGCTTTAATATTTCACAAGTCCCAGCTTCCACTCTTCTTGTTGTTATCATTTTCCTTCTTAATAACCTCTGAGTTGTTTCTACAAGCGAGATGAAGCAAACAATATTATGTTTCTGTGTGGGCTTACACGTTGATCCAAAAGTCTTATTCGCGCGGCAGGCGCCATTTCGACAGTTCCGATGAAATAAAGTCTAAGCGTCTGCTCATTAATTTTCCCAGACCAGTTGCTCCATAAATCAGTCTTTCCAGGGGGGATATTGCCAGAGAAGGGGGGAAGGAAGGGAGGAAGGAAGGAAGGAAGGAAGGAAATAAGGAATGGATTGAGAGAGAGAGAAGGAATGGGTGAGATTGAGACAAAGAGAGAGAAAGAAAAATAGAGAGAGGGAGGGAAGGGAGGGAGGGAGGGAGGGAGGGAGGGAGGGAGGGAGGGAGAGAAAAGGAATTCCTGAGAGAGAAACGGAGAGAAGGAGAGAAAAAGAGAGATAGGGAAGGAAGGAAGGAAGGAAGGAAGGAAGGAAGGAAGGAAGGAAGGAAGGAAGGAAGGTCAAACAAGGAAGAGAGAGAGAGAAGGTGGGACAGATGTATATGGAGAGAGAAAGGTAGAGAGAGAAGAGAAAGAGAAAGAATGGAGAGGTACAGAGAGAGATTAGGAAGGAAGGAAGGAAGGAAGGAAGGAAGGAAGGAAGGGGGTGTGAAAGAGAGGAAGATTGAAAGGGAGAGAGAGAGAAGGAAGGACGGAAGGAAGGAAGGAAAGAAGGAAAGAAGGAAGGAAGGAAGGAAGGAAGGAAGGATAAAGAGGAAAAGGGGAGAGAGAGACAGAGGGGGTGGAAGGAAGGAAGAGATTCAGAGAGAGAGAATTCTTGAAAGAGAGACAGAGAGAAGGAGAGAAAAAGAGAGAAAGGGAAGGAAGGAAGGAAGGAAAGAAGGAAGGAAGGAAGGACAAACAAGGAAGAGAGAAAAGGAGGTACAGATATGTGTGGAAGGAAGGAAGGAAGGAAGGAAGGAAGGAAGGAAGGAAGGAATTAAGGAAGGGGATAGAGAGGTAGAGGGACAGATACGAAGAGAGAGAGAAAGAGAGTGAGTGTATGGGAGAGAGAGACAGAGAGAGGGAGATAGAGAGAAGGAAGGAAGGAAGGAAGGAAGGAAGGAAGGAAGGAAGGAAGGACGAAAAAAGGAAGGAAGGACAGACAGAGAAGAGAACGAATGAGAGAAAGAGAAATATGGAAAGAGGGACGGAAAGTAAGGGAGGGAGGGAGGGAGGAAAGATGGAAGAAAGTATGGAAGGAAGGGATTGAGAGAGAGAGAACGAATTCTTGAGAGAGAGACAGAGAGAAGGAGAGAAAAAGAGAGAAAGGGAAGGAAGGAAAGACAAGGAAGAGAGAGAGAGAAGGAGGGACAGATGTATATGGAGAGAGAGGTAGAGAGAGAAGGGAAAGATAGATAATGGAGAGGTACAGAGAGAGAATAGTAAGGAAGGAAGAGCGAGTGAAAGTGAGGCATATTGAGAGGGAGAGGGAGAGAGAGAGAGAAGGAAGGTAGAGAGAGGAAGACAGAGAGATAGAAGGAAGGAAGGAAGGAAGGAAGGAAGGAAGGAAGGAAGGAAGGAAGGAAGGAAGGAAGGAAGGAAGGAATTGAGAGAGAGAGAAGGAATGGGTGAGAGAGAGACAAAGAGAAAGATAGAAAAAGAGAGAAAGGGAAGGAAGGACGGAAGGAAGGAAGGAAGGAAGGAGGAAGGAAGGGAGGGAGGGAGGGAGGACAGAAAGGGAAGAGAAAGAGAGAAGGAGAAGAAATATGGAAAGAGGGAAGGAAGGAAGGAAGGAAGGAAGGAAGGAAGGAAGGAAGGAAGGAAGGAAGGAAGGAAGAGAGGGAGAGGAAGAGAGAGGAAGAGAGAGAGAGAGAGAGAATTGGCTTCCGGTTGATCGTGGAGCGAAAACGCAAGCGGGAATCTTCTCGTGGGAGAGATTCCGAGGTTTAGGAGGAAAAAAGGGTCACTGCAAGGGTGCCGCAGCCCCCAGATCCCCTCTGGAGGGAATTCCAAGGGGTCAGGATCCTGGCAAAGCCTTTTTGCGGATCATCCGGTCGTCAGGTAGCCCCTAAAGGCGTGAAGCGTATGGCGGAGTGAAGAAGCAGGCTACAGGAAGCCATTTTCTATTCCCCAAAGCGCAGCCCCAGGCTTGCACGGAGAAGCGATCGATTCTCAATCAACAAGAAAATTCGGACCTAAACTGAGGTATTTACTGAAATTTATAATTGGGAAAGGATTCAAACAGATGAAGTGGTAAAAAGGAGGTCAGCTTCATCTGAAATCTGAGCTATACGCAGGAGGTATTCACAGAAGGCAAGGGAGTGGAGTGTGATTTACTGCAAGCGGGTTTTTTAAATTATTTATTTAATGCGATTGGACATCTATTTAGAAAATAAGGATTGAGAGTATAAAAAGAGGAACAAAAAGATATTAACAATAAGTTTTGAGGTTTTTCGGTGGTGGAACTGGTGGGACCGTGGGAAAAGGATTGTTAAGAGTTTTTTAGTTTCGGTTTTAAAAGTAACTGCGCAACAGATTTAAAAGACTTTTATCTCTATTTTTACTGTGACAATTTTTCTTCTGGCAGCAATTAAGGGTAAGGAGAGGTTAAAGAAAGATAGACTGGACTATTTTCTCTACTACATATAGTTTAAAGGGCATTTGCTGAAGATATAAGAACTTTAAAAAGGCTACCCCCCCCCTACCTCTAAGGTTCTACATGATATGAAAGGACTGTTTATTTTATTTGGTAGTTGCTGCTTTCCTGGTGAGGCATCTGTGTCTTTTATGTTCAGTTGATATATGCCTCTGGCACGATAATTTAAAAGGCTTAAAAGGTTGCACTTGGAGGTTTTTTTTGAGAGACATACTTTTTCCACTCCCTGTAACTACTTGATGGATTAGCCAAATAAGTCGCAAGAAGACAAATTACAGACCTTTAAGCTTTAAACTTTTTGAGGAAAATTTGGCTTGATTTGTATTGACTAGCCATTCAAGCGGCAAGAAGATATTTTTCTTTTTTTAAAGGGGATGGTTTTGAATTTATAATACTCTACTTTCTTTTTATTTTTTATTTTTGGTTTTACCTCGGGTCTCGTTTTAAGAGTGGAAATAGCCAAGCAAGTGGCAAGAAGATTTATCTGAATTGAATTGATTGACTTGGGATTTAAATTAAAAATGTCTCACTCACAGAAAAAAATAAGTGAGGGAGTGACACCAGGAGACAGGAAGGGTTGAAGACAGGAGTCAGAACTTAAAGGGGATATATTGAAAATGTTTGCTGAAATTAAAAAGGACATAAAACAAAGTGAAAAAATATAGAATCTAAATTAGAACAGGTGGACAAAAAAATAGGACAAATGGATAAAAAAATAGAAGTGACGGTGAATGAATTGAAGGGACAAATAAAGGAGGTTACTAAAAGGATACAAAGCTTGGAAGAAGGGATGAAAAGAACAAAGTTAGAAGTGAAAGAGGTTAAAAGAGAGGAGGAAAGGATTAAACCGGGGATGTCAGAAATTAATAAATTGCAGGAGGAGGTGTGGGATGTGATTGCTATGAATGAACTGAGGCAGAGGGAAGTTAATTTAAGGTTGAGGGCGGTGCCGGAATTGCAAGGGGAAAATATTAAAGTGAAATTGATCAGAGAGATAGCACAATGGTTAGTGATGGAAACGGAGGAGGTGGCAGAAACGGTGCAAAATGCATTCCGAATAAAGACTAGAACGACCAAAGCAAGGAAATTTCCAGGAGGTTGTTTGATGATATTTAAAGATAGAGATATGAGAAATCTGATATTACAGAAGAACAGAGAGAAGAGATTGAGTATAGATGGAAATTACATAATTATTTTTAAAGACATCCCACTTCGCTTGTTGAAAAGGAGAGACCCATTTAAACCATTGGTGCAAATATTGAAGAAAAACCAGATTGAATTTAAGTGGGAATTCCCACAAGGGATTTCCTTTTTCTATAAAGGCAAGAAACAAGTCCAGAGGAGACAAGCAAATTTTTGAGAAGATACAAGGAGTTAGGAACAGGAGAAGAAGAAGCAAGAGGTGCGGAGGCAGGAGCAGGAGCAGCAGCAGAAGTTGGAGATCAAGCAGAACCTGAAGAGGAGGAAGGGGATGATCAGAGAAAGAGCGAAGAGGAAGAAGAAAAAGAAGAAAAAGAGGAAGAGGAAGAAAGGTTATAAAATTCTAATATATTAAAATTATAAAAGGAGTTCCGCTTTAGCACGGACATCAAAGAGAAGCGCGGAACGACCACTCCGGGAGTTCCGAGCAGTGCGGGGGTCTTTTAGGGGGTTTGTAAAGGCTCTACAGACCTCAAAACCTCAAGGGGGTACCTTGAAGGACGGAATACCCAGCGGTGCCCAGACGTGCTCTCCTGTTTCGTGGATTTTTAAGCAAGAATCCGAGGGCCGGATAGAGCTGCAGGCACGAAGGGGAAGCACCTCAGACCCTGCACTGTGCAGTCTCAGGCTTCTGATGGCAAGTGCTAAATTTCCATGAAGAAAATTGAATTCCTAGAAGCACGATACAGTTAAAAACTGACTACTGGAAGGAATTCAAGGAATTTGGACAGCTGAGGACGTAAAGAGGGAGTCCGTCCCGGCCATGGTGTCAAAGATGGCGCAGGAACAAAGACATGAGAGCAAGACGGAAGTGAAGTTTTCTGCTGAGTAAGTGTAAGCTAAAAAGACCTCAGAAGCAGTGCACTGAGGCAAGTACTATCCTATAACGCTGGAAGAAGGATAGAGTTTAAAAGGAACTTTGTTTCTCCCCCTTTTCTTTTGCAAAGGCTTGAGGACTTGGCTGAGAAACAGTAATGTACTTTTGAGCTCAATCCAGAGACTTAGTTACTTTGTACAAATCTCTAAAGCATAAAGTGAAAGGAAAAGGTTTGCAACAACACAGGGAACTGGAACACCTCTGCTGCCTAATAGATAGAGGTTTGAAATTAAACTGTGACTATTGCTATACCCCTTGGAGGACGACACCTTATATCTCTTTACCCCTTGGAGTACGATAAGAGGAAAGAAGATAAATTGGGGGAAACATCCTATATCAATACTTTGTGAGGATTAAGCCTCAGGTGGCTGGAAATTTACGTTCTGATCCCCTGAGCAGATTACAGTGGGCCACAGCTATATTTGGAGTTATAAGGACTTTTATGGACCTGTATGGTTTTTTTATTTGAGCTTATATTGGAATCTATATTTGAACTTCTATGTGGGATTGAGTATATAAGAGATGGAATAAAAGAAGTGGACAGAAGAGGACAGAAGAGGACCCCCAAACTGAATAGTATTTGATGGCCAATATATGAACTAAACATTTTGGACTGAGTTGTGAAGGTGACATCTAAATGGTAACACTACATGCGATAATGTCTATATATCTTTGATGTACATCACTCCCTGTTTCTCTCCCCTCTCCTTTCTTCAAAATAATATTTGAGTACAGTTGTCATATAGCTGATATATGCTTAAAGGGGTGAATTTCTGGAGTGCTTGGTTAAGAAACGAACTGAAAATCACCGTGAGGTGAAGGGAAAGAAAGCCCCCTAGAGGCCATAGTTTGAATTTTAATCTCTGATAAATACGACCTCTAGCTCTCTCTGGTGTAATTACCCCCCCCCCCCCGGTGGTGAAAGTACTTAATATTGATTTTCTTGTCTAAAAATGTCAGGGGGAAATGGGAAAAAATTGGAGGAACTCCAGGTGATAGAAGACAGTCAAAACAGGAGGAAATTAAGGATTTAGACATTCTCTGGTTAAAAATAAAGGAAGAATTTAAACAAAATGGACAATATATGGAGAAAAAATTGGTGGAAATGCAAGAAACTCTAGATAAGAAAATAGAAGGAGTGGTGGGGGAATTGTCAAGTAAAATTAAATATTTGACAGTTAGATCTAAAACAACAGAAGAGCTAGTCAAACGAACTCAGAAAGAAGTTAGGGAAAATAGAAAAGAGACAGACAGAATAAAAGAGGACCTGGTTGAGGTCAGTAAAATGGAAGAACAGATCTGGGACAATTTGGCTCTGATGGATATGAGGCAGAAACAGAAAAATTTAAAATTCAGAGGTGTTGTAGAAGAGCCAAATGAGGATATTAAAACAAAAATGATTAAGGAATTGGCAAGATGGCTGGATCTGAAGGAAGAAGAAATTGAGTACACAATAGAGAATGTGTTTAGAATTAAGGTGAGCTCTGTAAAAGCCAAAACCAAAAAATTACCTGGAGATTGTTTGATAATTTTTAAGAAGAAGAAGAAGAAGAAGAAGAAGAAGAAGAAGAGGAGGAGTTTGGATTTGATATCCCGCCTTTCACTCCCTTTAAGGAGTCTCAAAGCGGCTAACATTCTCCTTTCCCTTCCTCCCCCACAACAAACACTCTGTGAGGTAAGTGGGGCTGAGAGACTTCACGGAAGTGTGACTGGCCCAAGGTCACCCAGCAGCTGCACGTGGAGGAACAGAGACGCAAACCCGGTTCCCCAGATTAGGAGACTACCGCTCTTAACCACTACACCACACTGGCTCTCATTAGAGATGCGGAATGCAATTTTGAAAATGAGTTATAATAACAGTTTATTAATTGATGGAAGACCAATTATCATATTTAAAGAGATCCCGATTAGATTCCTTCGAAAAAGAGTTGGATACAAACAACTGGTGACTTCACTGAAGAAAAATGGAATCCAACATAAGTGGGAGTTCCCTGAAGGAATCTCTTTTTATTACAAGGATAAAAAATTCAGATTAACAGATCTACAAGAAGTGAAGAAATTCTCCAGAATATATGAGAAGGAATTAGGCAAGATGGAAGGAAGCTTTGTTGAGCCCAGATTTACCAGAGCAGACCTCTATGGGGAAGATGAAAACAAAAAGAAGAAAAAGAAAGCACGAAATAAAGAAGTGGAAGAAGAAGGGGAGGGAGAGGAAGGGGAAGGAGAAGGAGGAGAAGAGGAAGAAGAGGAAGAGGACGAACAGGACATTAGCAAAACCACTCGAATTTAACTTTCTCTCTCTACATATTAAAGAGAGAAATGACGTTGAAACTGATTACTTGGAATATTCATGGGCTTAATGAAAAATCTAAACGAAATAAAGTTGAACATGTCTTGAAAAAAAAGAATGTTGATGTAATCTGTTTACAGGAAACTCACGTTGCTAAAAAACATAGACATGTTTTGATTAATAGAAGATTGGGAAAAGAGTTTGTAACCTCCGATGTTAATAATGTTTAGGGAAGCTTTAGGGAAGCTTTTAATGTTTGATGTATCATAGTGTCAGGGGTTCAGGAGCAGAGGCAAGGGCAAGGGAGGAAACAGAGAGCGAGGGAGAGGAGGCAGAAGAAAAGATGAGTGATGACGACGACCCGAGATCTCCGAGTCTTTCCAGTGAATCAGAAGATTCACAGAAAGGAGCACCAGTGGCCAGGGCAAGGGGGGAGCCTAGGGGGACACCCCAGGAAGATAGAGCCAGAGGGGACTCAGAGGGGAGCAGTTGGAAATCAGGACCAGCGTCACCGCCAGAGAGCAGGGAAGAGGAAGGGCGCCAGGGATCAAGCGCTGGCAGCTCACAACAGGGGGGAGGGCACGAGTCAGGAGTGGCCACACCTCCATCGGGGAGCGAAGAAACGGTCAGACGGAAGGTGGAAGGTTGGGCGCGCGCGCCAAGTTCAAATGCACAGGAAGGTGGCGCAGTAGGCAGCCCGGAAAGGGAGCCAGGTCCTAAAGCCCGCCGAAAGGAGGGAGAAGAGTCAGGGGGGTCAGCGTCAGAGGAATCCTGGAAGGAAGAGACCCCGGGGGGCAGAGGGACCCAGAGAAGAACAGTCAGGCGGAAAAGGTGGAGCAAGGCTAGGATATTAAGTTGGTGTACAAGGGGCGGAGACTCAGACGGAGCTTCGCCGATCTAACCATTAGATGTAGGGTTGCACGCAGCAGCTTGAGAATGGAAACTGTAACTCAATAAAGACTTTTATTTAATGATCGCTGGCTAGCGTGATCCTCTGTGAGCTAGGATCTGGAAGCAACTCTGACAGTAAGCTCCGTCTCATAAATTGTGGGCATCTACAGCCTCGCGGAGAGGAGAGAAAGCGGGTGCCTACTAGCGAGCTCACGAACGGCAGACAACATGACGGCCAAACAGCAGATAGCGGAACTCAGAGAAGCAGTGTCGCGACTGAATGCCGAGGCTCTTGCATCCAGGAAGAGAGAGGAGGACGCAGCTGCCGCCTACAGGGATCTCCAGGTCAGGTTGGAAGTGCTTACGAAGCAAGGGCAACTGACACCCAAACCGGAGGGGATTGGGTTGGGGAGACGAACAGGCGGTCTGGTCTCTCACTTCGATGGGAATTTGCAACAGTACCCCAACTTTAGAGCAGATGTAATGTGTGCACTGCAACTGCTGAACAACGACTTTAGAGATGAGCAAGAGAAGGTGGGATTCATCATGTCCCATTTGCATGGAGATGCTAAAGCATGGCTGCGCAATTTGTGGAGAGATAAGGATCCGGCGCTCCAAAATGCGGATGCCTTTATTAAAGCGATGGATGGGTGCTTTTTATCAAGCATAGACGTGGATCTTGCTCGGAAGCAGATACATGGACTGAAGCAAGGGAGGGCCAGCGTAAGGCAGTACCATGCCCGCTTTTTCGCTTTGGTCAGTGCCCTGGAATGGGACAGAGATTCGGCTCCTGTAAGAGACCTGTTTTGGGAGGGATTGCACAGCTCGGTTAAAGATGAAATTGCGAGGGGGGAGAGACCCCGGACCACGCAGGAGATCGTTCAGAGGGCGCTGGCGGTGGGGGTGCGGCTGGAAGAACGTCCGTGGAGCAGGGACGAAGGGCGTGGGGGGCGCGAACCAGCCAGGGGCTCCTCCTTCCTTCCCAGAGAAGCAGCGCGTGCGCAATTCACGCCTCCGCCAGGAGGAGGAGCGGAACCTATGGAGGTTGGAGGTGCAAGGGCTCAGTCAGCAGCCAGAGCCCTAGCACCGGCACCAGTGAAAGCGAAGCCTCCTAGAGGGAACAGGAAGTGTTACATCTGCGATGATCCACAGCATATGGCGAAAGAGTGTCCCCAGAGGCTCCACAAGCACACTGCAGCCTCAGCAATGGTAACTGCAGCAACGCAGCAAGGAGAACCACAGCAGGGAAACGACGGAGTCTGGCTGGAGGAAGAGGCACTGGGGCCCAGCCAGACGTGTCTGTGAAGCAGTCCCCAGAGATTTTACAGCCCATGGACCCCCTCCCGCCCAAACCAGTAGTGAAGCTCACCGCATCTCTCCAGCTGCCCAATGGAATCACCATGGACGTGCCAATCACCATTGACTCAGGAAGCAATGCGGACTTTATAGGGCAGGACTTTGTCGACCGGCACGCCATACAGTTGCTGCCTGCCACGCTGCCCCTGCAGGTTGTCACGGTGGATGGCAGGGAGCTGCTAGGGGGGCAAGTGGTGAAGCAGACGCCACCAATGGTGATGCGACTTGGGAATCACAGGGAAATCATCAGCTTCAACGTCACTCAACTATCGGACACGCCCATTGTATTGGGCATGAGTTGGCTGGACAAGCACAGCCCGACGCTGGCTTGGTACCAGAGGCAGCTGACCTTCGGCTCTTCCTTTTGCGCTGAACACTGCATCGTGCCCCGGCAGGAAGGAGAGGAAGAGGAGTCACAGCTGGAGCTAGGCACGCTGCAAGCGGTCCCCCACAAGTACGCAGAATTTTTGGAGGTTTTCTGCGAGAAGGAGGCAGACAGGCTACCCCCCCACAGACCATATGACTGCAAAATTGACCTGCTGCCGGGGGCGGCGCTGCCCAAAGGGAAGCTGTATTCCATGTCTGAGGACGAACTGCAGGAACTCAAAGAGTTCATAGATCATAATTTGGAGCGCGGTTTCATCCGGGAGTCCAAGGCAGCGGGGGGCAGTCCTGTATTCTTTGTTAAGAAGCGGGACACGCCCCAAAAAAGACTTGTAGTGGACTATCGCACCTTGAACAGTGTGACCAAGCCATCGGACTTCCCCATGCCCAGAATCGACGACCTCCTCGCAAAGGTACGCAAGGGCAGCGTGTTCACCAAGTTGGACCTGCGAGGGGCGTACAACCTCATTCGCATGCGGGAAGGAGATGAGTGGAAGACAGCCATGTTCACGCCCCTGGGCACCTACGAATATAGAGTTATGCCGTTTGGATTGCAAAATGGCTCCCACGTTTTTCAAGCTTTCATGCATCACGTGTTGGCGGGGCTCCTCTACAAGACGTGCGTCTGTTTCTTGGATGACATCCTGATCTTTTCGGAATCGCAGCAGGAGCATGACAGGCACGTCAAGGAAGTGCTGAGCAGGCTACAGCAGCATAGGCTTTACGCCAAGCTGGAGAAGTGCCAATTCGACGTGACGGAGGTGGATTTCCTGGGCTACAAGTTGTCTGACAAGGGGCTCACCATGGACAGCGCCAAGGTTCGAGCAGTGTTGGATTGGAAAAGCCCACGCAACCGGAAGGAGGTCCAACAGTTTGTCGGCTTCGCGAACTTCTATCGCAAGTTTATCAAAGGCTTTGCCATGCAGACAGCGGCCATCACGGACACGCTCAGCTCCAAGAAAAAGAAGTTCATCTGGACAGAGCAGGCGGAGCAGGCCTTTCAGGCACTCAAGCGTCTCTTCGCGTCGGAAGAGCAGCTGCTTCATGTCAACCCCAGCAGGCCGATGAGGGTGGAGACAGACGCTTCGGACAGAGCCGTGGGAGCAGTCCTGCTGCAGAAAGACCCGCAGGGGGCTTGGAGGCCGGGAGCATTTTACTCCAGGAAGCTCAGCAAGTCTGAACGGAACTACACCATCTGGGACAGGGAGTTGCTGGCCATTCATGCAGCATTCAAAGCGTGGAGGCACTTCCTGATCGGCGCCAAGCACACGGTGCAGGTCTGCACGGACCACAAGAATCTGGAGCACTGGCGCACGGCACAGTTCCTGAACCAGAGGCAGATACGTTGGGCTGAGTTCTTTGCGAACTTCGACTTCCGAATAGAGTATGTCCCGGGGGACACCAACATCATGGCGGATGCTCTCTCCCGTAAGCCACAGTATCTGGAGGAGGCAACGCCAGCGGCCGCCATGCACATCTTCGCACCGACAGTGTGGGCGTGCGCTGCGGCAACAGTTGACCTGGAGGCGGTGCGACGAGCGTTGCAGGATGACTCCTTCGCGCAAGCAAAGATGGCAGAGGTGTACAGGGGCACGGCAGCGACCGACGAGTTCCAGCTGCGAGATGGATTGCTCATCCGTAAAGGGGCCATCTACGTGCCGGGAGACGAACTTCGCGCCAAGGTACTGCAGCAGCTGCACGACGCGCCCACTGCCGGGCACTTTGGCAAGGAGAAGACGGTGGAATTAGTCGCCAGAGACTTCTGGTGGCCCGGAATGAGAGGGGAAGTCGCGGACTACGTGGCGAGGTGTGACACCTGCCAGAGGGCCAAACCAGTGCACAGACCGCCGGCCGGACTGCTGGAACCGCTGCAAACTCCGTTCGAACCATGGGAGAGAGTGGCCCTGGACTTTGTCACGGATCTGCCCAGCTCGAGGGGCAAGACGGCTGTGCTGGTGGTGGTGGACTTGTTCTCCAAGATGGCACATTTCATTCCGTGTGCGAAGGTGGCCACGGCGGAACAAACCGCCAAACTGTTCATAGACCACGTGTTCAAGGTTCACGGTCTGCCGCGGTCTATTCTGTCCGACCGAGGGCGACAGTTCATCTCGAACTTCTGGCAGAAGCTGATGGGCTTCCTGAACGTCAAGATCAACCTGGCGTCGGCTAGACACCCGCAGACCAACAGGCAAGCGGAGCGAGTCAATGCCATCATGCAGCAGTACCTGAGATGTTATGCGAATCAACAGCCTGCGACGTGGGTGGATTACCTGCCTCTCGCCGAGTTCGCCTACAACAACACGAAGCACGTGTCCACGGGGGTCATGCCGTTCTTCGCCAACAACGGGAGGCACCCCAGAACCTTCCCGGGACTGGAAAGAATGGGGGAGGGGGAGCCGCAGACAGCAGATGCGTTCGCGTCGGAGTTGCAGGAGGTCCACGATCAGCTGCGGCGGCACCTGGAACTGGCTAAACACGCATACAAGGTACAAGCGGACAAACACAGAAGGGTTGGCGAAGAGATCCATGTGGGAGACTGGGTCTGGTTAGCAGCCCACGCAGTGCCGGCCAGGTCGTTGGCGAAGAAGAAACTAGGGCATAAACAACTGGGGCCCTACCAAGTCGAAGAGCAGGTCAACACGGTGGCTTTCAGGCTGGCGCTTCCGGAGGGTTCCAGGATGCATCCGGTGTTCCACAGATCGGTGCTCACTCCCTACAAGGCACCTCACAGGTTTCAGGAACCAGGAACGGCACCGAGTCCGCTCCGAGAGAGAACCGGGCAAGGGGGAGTGGCACAGGAGGAGCGCATCAACGAAGTCACGGAGATTTTGGACTCCAGATGGGGGGAAGAGGGGGTAGAATACTTTCTCGCCAAGGAGGGCACCCCGGCCAGTGCCAACAGCTGGGTGCCGGGCTACGCTTTAGACGAACCTCTGCTCAAAGAAGAGTTTCATGCCCTCTTCCCACATAGGCCCATGCCAGCAGACTTTTTCGACGACTGGCTTTTCACGCCCACGCTTTCAGCCAGCACGTTCCGGGGGTTCGACTCGGACGAGGAGCCGACACGAGACGCCAGTTCCCCGGAGGGGTCACCCTCGGGATCTGCTTCAGAACCCTCGTATTGGTGGGATGATCGACCAGAGGAGCAGTTCCGCAGAAAGTGGCTGGAGGGTCCAGAACGAGCAACGTCTCCAGAAGGAAGCGAGGGAGAGATGGACATGGACGTTTTCGGGGACGACCCGGGTTTCGAGCACGGCGGCACAGAGATGGAAGCGGAGGTGACCATCGTCGACGAGAGCAGGGAGGAAGAACCAGAAGACTTCAGATGGAGGCCCGCCACGGGGAGCGAACTGTATCCGACATTCGTCCCCCGGACACGGCAGCACCCAGCTCCCGCACCGGAAGGAGGGGAGGGGGGAAGAGGGGGCTTCGAGGGGGGATGGATGTCAGGGGTTCAGGAGCAGAGGCAAGGGCAAGGGAGGAAACAGAGAGCGAGGGGGAGGAGGCAGAAGAAAAGATGAGTGATGACGACGACCCGATATCTCCGAGTCTTTCCAGTGAATCAGAAGATTCACAGAAAGGAGCACCAGTGGCCAGGGCAAGGGGGGAGCCTAGGGGGACACCCCAGGAAGATAGAGCCAGAGGGGACTCAGAGGGGAGCAGTTGGAAATCGGGACCAGCGTCACCGTCAGAGAGCAGGGAAGAAGAAGGGCGCCAGGGATCAAGCGCTGGCAGCTCACAACAGGGGGGAGGGCACGAGTCAGGAGTGGCCACACCTCCATCGGGGAGCGAAGAAACGGTCAGACGGAAGGTGGAAGGTTGGGCGCGCGCGCCAAGTTCAAATGCACAGGAAGGTGGCGCAGTAGGCAGCCCGGAAAGGGAGCCAGGTCCTAAAGCCCGGCACAAGGAGACAGGAGGGTCCGGGGGGTCGGCGTCAGAAGAATCCCGGAAGGAAGAGACCCCGGGGGGCAGAGGGACCCAGAGAAGAACAGTCAGGCGGAAAAGGTGGAGCAGGGCTAGGATATTAAGTTGGTGTACAAGGGGCGGAGACTCAGACGGAGCTTCGCCGATCTAACCATGAGACGTAGAGTTGCACGCAGCAGATTGAGAATGGAAACTGTAACTCAATAAAGACTTTTATTTAATGATCGCTGGCTAGCGTGATCCTCTGTGAGCTAGGATCTGGAAGCAGCTCTGACAACATGATTTGTAAACCCTTTATGCACTTTTTCCTTACCATACCAAAGATAGGAGTGCCATCCAAATCTATTGTTGTGCCCCTCCAAATCTAACAAATCTGGGTTCTCCTGGGTTATCCACTCCTTTATCCAACATAAACACACTGCTTCATAATAGAGTTTCAGATCAGGTACAGCAAACCCCCCTCTTTCTTTCTTATCTGTCAGTATTTTAAATTTGATCCTTGGTCTTCTCCCTTGCCATATAAAATGCGAGAGAGTCTTTTGCCACTCTTTAAATTGTCTTAAACCTCTTATTATCGGGATTGTCTGGAACAAAAATAGCATTTTCGGTAATAAGTTCATTTTGATCGCTGACATTCTTCCAGTCATTGACAGCTTTAGTCTGTCCCATATTTCTAAATCTCTTTTAATCTCCTTCCAGACTGGTTGGTAATTGTCACTGAATAAGTTTATGTTCTTTGCCGACATCCAAATTCCCAAATATTTAACTTTTTTGACCACCTTGATTTCTGTTTCTTGTTCTAACCTTTCTACTTCACTTTTTTCTAAATTTTTGCCTAACATTTTCGTCTTTGTCTTATTCAGTTTAAATCCTGCCAGTTGCCCAAATTTTCCCATTTCTTCCAATGCTATTTTTACACTTTCTTGAGGTTCTTCTAAGGTTAATACCAAGTCATCCGCGTAGGCCTTATTTTGACCCCTTTTATCTCTGTTCTTCCTCTCAGGCAATTTATTAGTACTTCTAATACACTGATAAAAAGCAGCGGAGATAGTGGGCAGCCTTGTCTGGTACCCTTTGTAATGTCAAATGAGTCTGTTAAGGTGTTGTTCACAATTAATTTTGCTTTCTGCTCTGAGTAAATTTCCTCAATTCCTCTTAAAAAGGTGCCACAGATCCCCATCTTTTCTATACTCTTCTTCATAAATGACCAGGATACATTATCAAATGCTTTTTCAGCATTGATGAACATCAGTATGGCTGGCTTATCATTTCTTACTTCCAGGTATTCCAATATATTAATAATATGTCTCACCTTATCCTTCAATTGCCTACCTGGCAAGAAACCTCCCTGGTCTTTATGAATTAAATCATTTAATATTGTCTTCAATCTGTTGGCCAAGATGTCCGCAAAATGTTTATAGTCATTGTTTAACAATGATATCGGTCTGAAATTTTTAACACTCTGATGGTCTGTATCTTGTTTGGGGATCAACGTTATGTAAGCCTCCTTCCGGGAGTTCGGTATTGTCAGGGGTTCAGGAGCAGAGGCAAGGGCAAGGGAGGAAACAGAGAGCGAGGGAGAGGAGGCAGAAGAAAAGATGAGTGATGACGACGACCCGAGATCTCCGAGTCTTTCCAGTGAATCAGAAGATTCACAGAAAGGAGCACCAGTGGCCAGGGCAAGGGGGGAGCCTAGGGGGACACCCCAGGAAGATAGAGCCAGAGGGGACTCAGAGGGGAGCAGTTGGAAATCAGGACCAGCGTCACCGCCAGAGAGCAGGGAAGAGGAAGGGCGCCAGGGATCAAGCGCTGGCAGCTCACAACAGGGGGGAGGGCACGAGTCAGGAGTGGCCACACCTCCATCGGGGAGCGAAGAAACGGTCAGACGGAAGGTGGAAGGTTGGGCGCGCGTGCCAAGTTCAAATGCACAGGAAAGTGGCGCAGTAGGCAGCCCGGAAAGGGAGCCAGGTCCTAAAGCCCGCCGAAAGGAGGGAGAAGAGTCAGGGGGGTCAGCGTCAGCGTCAGAGGAATCCCGGAAGGAAGAGACCCCGGGGGGCAGAGGGACCCAGAGAAGAACAGTCAGGCGGAAAAGGTGGAGCAAGGCTAGGATATTAAGTTGGTGTACAAGGGGCGGAGACTCAGATGGAGCTTCGCCGATCTAACCATGAGACGTAGAGTTGCACGCAGCAGCTTGAGAATGGAAACTGTAACTCAATAAAGACTTTTATTTAATGATCGCTGGCTAGCGTGATCCTCTGTGAGCTAGGATCTGGAAGCAGCTCTGACAGTAAGCTCCATCTGCAGATTGTGGGCATCTACGTCCTCGCGGAGAGGAGAGAAAGCGGGTGCCTACTAGCGAGCTCACGAACGGCAGACAACATGACGGCCGAACAGCAGATAGTGGAACTCAGAGAAGCAGTGACACGACTGAATGCCGAGGCTCTTGCATCCAGGAAGAGAGAGGAGGACGCAGCTGCCGCCTACAGGGATCTCCAGGTCAGGTTGGAAGTGCTTAGGAAGCAAGGGCAACTGACACCCAAACCGGAGGGGATTGGGTTGGGGAGACGAACAGGCGGTCTGGTCTCTCACTTCGATGGGAATTTGCAACAGTACCCCAACTTTAGAGCAGATGTAATGTGTGCACTGCAACTGCTGAACAAAGACTTTAGAGATGAGCAAGAGAAGGTGGGATTCATCATGTCCCATTTGCATGGAGATGCTAAAGCATGGCTGCGCAATTTGTGGAGAGATAAGGATCCGGCGCTCCAAAATGCGGATGCCTTTATTAAAGCGATGGATGGGTGCTTTTTATCAAGCATTGACGTGGATCTTGCTCGGCAGCAGATACATGGACTGAAGCAAGGGAGGGCCAGCGTAAGGCAGTACCATGCCCGCTTTTTCGCTTTGGTCAGTGCCCTGGAATGGGACAGAGATTCGGCTCCTGTAAGAGACCTGTTTTGGGAGGGATTGCACGGCTCGGTTAAAGATGAAATTGCGAGGGGGGAGAGACCCCGGACCACGCAGGAGATCGTTCAGAGGGCGCTGGCGGTGGGGGTGCGGCTGGAAGGACGTCCGTGGAGCAGGGACGAAGGGCGTGGAGGGCGCGAACCAGCCAGGGGCTCCTCCTTCCTTCCCAGAGAAGCAGCGCGTGCGCAATCCACGCCTCCGCCAGGAGGAGGAGCGGAACCTATGGAGGTTGGAGGTGCAAGGGCTCAGTCAGCAGCCAGAGCCCTAGCACCGGCAGCAGTGAAAGCGAAGCCTCCTAGAGGGAACAGGAAGTGTTACATCTGCGATGATCCACAGCATATGGCGAAAGAGTGTCCCCAGAGGCTCCACAAGCACACTGCAGCCTCAGCAATGGTAACTGCAGCAACGCAGCAAGGACAACCACAGCAGGGAAACGACGGAGTCTGGTTGGAGGAAGAGGCACTGGGGCCCAGCCAGACGTGTCAGTGAAGCAGTCCCCAGAGATTTTACAGCCCATGGACCCCCTCCCGCCCAAACCGGTAGTGAGGCTCACCGCGTCGCTCCAGCTGCCCAATGGAATCACCATGGACGTGCCAATCACCATTGACTCCGGAAGCAATGCGGACTTTATAGGGCAGGACTTTGTCGACCGGCACGCTATACAGTTGCTGCCTGCCACGCTGCCCCTGCAGGTTGTCACGGTGGATGGCAGGGAGCTGCTAGGGGGGCAAGTGGTGAAGCAGACGCCACCAATGGTGATGCGACTTGGGAATCACAGGGAAATCATCAGCTTCAATGTCACTCAACTATCGGACACGCCCATTGTATTGGGCATGAGTTGGCTGGACAAGCACAGCCCGACGCTGGCTTGGTACCAGAGGCAGCTGACCTTCGGCTCTTCCTTTTGCGCTGAACACTGCATCGTGCCCAGGCAGGAAGGAGGGGAAGAGGAGTCACAGCTGCAGCTAGGCACGCTGCAAGCGGTTCCCCACAAGTACGCAGAATTTTTGGAGGTTTTCTGCGAGAAGGAGGCAGACAGGCTACCCCCCCACAGACCATATGACTGCAAAATTGACCTGCTGCCGGGGGCGGCGCTGCCCAAAGGGAAGCTGTATTCCATGTCTGAGGACGAACTGCAGGAACTCAAAGAGTTCATAGATCATAATTTGGAGCGCGGTTTAATCCGAGAGTCCAAGGCAGCGGGGGGCAGTCCGGTATTCTTTGTTAAGAAGCGGGACACGCCCCAAAAAAGACTTGTAGTGGACTTTCGCATCTTGAACAGTGTGACCAAGCCATCGGACTTCCCCATGCCCCGAATCGACGACCTCCTCGCAAAGGTACGGAAGGGCAGAGTGTTCACCAAGTTGGACCTGCGAGGGGCATACAACCTCATTCGCATGCGGGAGGGAGATGAGTGGAAGACAGCCATGTTCACGCCCCTGGGCACCTACGAATATAGAGTTATGCCTTTTGGATTGCAAAATGGCTCCCACGTTTTTCAAGCTTTCATGCATCACGTGTTGGCGGGGCTCCTCTACAAGACGTGCGTCTGTTTCTTGGATGACATCCTGATCTTTTCGGAATCGCAGCAGGAGCATGACAGACACGTCAAGGAAGTGCTGAGCAGGCTACAGCAACATAGGCTTTACGCCAAGCTGGAGAAGTGCCAATTCGACGTGACCGAGGTGGATTTCCTGGGCTACAAGTTGTCTGATAAAGGGCTCGCCATGGACAGCGCCAAGGTCCGAGCAGTGTTGGATTGGAAAAGCCCACGCAACCGGAAGGAGGTCCAACGGTTTGTCGGCTTCGCGAACTTCTATCGCAAGTTTATCAAAGGCTTTGCCATGCAGACAGCGGCCATCACGGACACGCTCAGCTCCAAGAAAAAGAAGTTCATCTGGACAGAGCAGGCGGAGCAGTCCTTTCAGGCACTCAAGCGTCTCTTCGCGTCGGAAGAGCAGCTGCTTCATGTCAACCCCAGCAGGCCGATGAGGGTGGAGACAGACGCTTCGGACAGAGCCGTGGGAGCAGTCCTGCTGCAGAAAGACCCGCAGGGGGTTTGGAGGCCGGGAGCGTTTTACTCAAGGAAGCTCAGCAAGTCCGAACAGAACTACACCATCTGGGACAGGGAGTTGCTGGCCATTCATGCAGCGTTCAAAGCGTGGAGGCACTTCCTGATCGGCGCCAAGCACACGGTGCAGGTCTGCACGGACCACAAGAATCTAGAGCACTGGCGCACGGCACAGTTCCTGAACCAGAGGCAGATACGTTGGGCTGAGTTCTTTGCGAATTTCGACTTCCGAATAGAGTATGTCCCGGGGGACACCAACATCATGGCGGATGCTCTCTCCCGTAAGCCACAGTATCTGGAGGAGGCAACGCCAGCGGCCGCCATGCACATCTTCGCACCGACAGTGTGGGCGTGCGCGGCGGCGACAGTTGACCTGGATGCGGTGCGACGAGCGTTGCAGGATGACTCCTTCGCGCAAGCAAAGATGGCAGAGGTGCACAGGGGCACGGCAGCGACCGACGAGTTCCAGCTGCGAGATGGTTTGCTCATCCGTAAAGGGGCCATCTACGTGCCGGGAGACGAACTTCGCGCCAAGGTACTGCAGCAGCTGCACGACGCGCCCACTGCCGGGCACTTTGGCAAGGAGAAGACGGTGGAATTAGTAGCCAGAGACTTCTGGTGGCCCGGAATGAGAGGGGAAGTCGCGGACTACGTGGCGAGGTGTGACACCTGCCAGAGGTCCAAACCAGTGCACAGACCGCCGGCCGGACTGCTTTAACCGCTGCAAACTCCGTTCGAGCCATGGGAGAGAGTGGCCCTGGACTTTGTCACGGATCTGCCCAGCTCGAGGGGCAAGACGGCTGTGCTGGTGGTGGTGGATTTGTTCTCCAAGATGGCACATTTCATTCCGTGTGCGAAGGTGGCCACGGCGGAACAAACCGCCAAACTGTTCATAGACCACGTGTTCAAGGTTCACGGTCTGCCGCGGTCTATTCTGTCCGACCGAGGGCGACAGTTCATCTCAAACTTCTGGCAGAGGCTGATGGGCTTCCTGAACGTCAAGATCAACCTGGCGTCGGCTAGACACCCGCAGACCAACGGGCAAGCGGAGCGGGTCAATGCCATCATGCAGCAGTACCTGAGATGTTATGCGAATCAACAGCCTGCGACGTGGGTGGATTACCTGCCTCTCGCCGAGTTCGCCTACAACAACACGAAGCACGTGTCCACGGGGGTCACGCCGTTCTTCGCCAACAACGGGAGGCACCCTAGAACCTTCCCGGGACTGGAAAGAATGGGGGAGGGGGAGCCGCAGACAGCAGATGCGTTCGCGTCGGAGTTGCAGGAGGTCCACGATCAGCTGCGGCGGCACCTGGAGCTGGCTAAACACGCATACAAGGTACAAGCGGACAAACACCGAAGGGTTGGCGAAGAGATCCATGTGGGAGACTGGGTCTGGTTAGCAGCCCACGCAGTGCCGGCCAGGTCGTTGGCGAAGAAGAAACTAGGGCATAAACAACTGGGGCCCTACCAAGTCGACAAACAGGTCAACCCGGTGGCTTTCAGGCTGGCTCTTCCGGAGGGTTCCAGAATGCATCCGGTGTTCCACAGATCGGTGCTCACTCCCTACAAGGCACCTCACAGGTTTCAGGAACCAGGAACGGCACCGGGTCCGCTCCGAGAGAGAACCGGGCAAGGGGGAGTGGCACAGGAGGAGCGCATCAACGAAGTCACGGAGATTTTGGACTCCAGATGGGGGGAAGAGGGGGTAGAATACCTTCTCGCCAACAGCTGGGTGCCGGGCTACGCTTTAGACGAACCTCTGCTCAAAGAAGAGTTTCATGCCCTCTTCCCACATAGGCCAATGCCAGCAGACTTTTTCGACGACTGGCTTTTCACGCCCACGCTTTCAGCCAGCACGTTCCGGGGGTTCGACTCGGACGAGGAGCCGACACGAGACGCCCGTTCCCCGGAGGGGTCACCCTCGGGATCTGCTTCAGAACCCTCGTATTGGTGGGATGATCGACCAGAGGAGCAGTTCCGCAGAAGGTGGCTGGAGGGTCCAGGACGAGCAACGTCTCCAGAAGGCAACGAGGGAGAGACGGACATGGACGTTTTCGGGGACGACCCGGGTTTCGAGCACGGCGGCACAGAGATGGAAGCGGAGGTGACCGTCGTCAACGAGAGCAGGGAGGAAGAACCGGAAGACTTCGGATGGCGGCCCGCCACGGGAAGCGAACTGTATCCGACATTCGTCCCCCTGACACGGCAGCACCCAGATCCCGCACCGGAAGGAGGGGAGGGGGGAAGAGGGGGCTTCGAGGGGGGGATGGATGTCAGGGGTTCAGGAGCAGAGGCAAGGGCAAGGGAGGAAACAGAGAGCGAGGGAGAGGAGGCAGAAGAAAAGATGAGTGATGACGACGACCCGAGATCTCCGAGTCTTTCCAGTGAATCAGAAGATTCACAGAAAGGAGCACCAGTGGCCAGGGCAAGGGGGGAGCCTAGGGGGACACCCCAGGAAGATAGAGCCAGAGGGGACTCAGAGGGGAGCAGTTGGAAATCAGGACCAGCGTCACCGCCAGAGAGCAGGGAAGAGGAAGGGCGCCAGGGATCAAGCGCTGGCAGCTCACAACAGGGGGGAGGGCACGAGTCAGGAGTGGCCACACCTCCATCGGGGAGCGAAGAAACGGTCAGACGGAAGGTGGAAGGTTGGGCGCGCGTGCCAAGTTCAAATGCACAGGAAAGTGGCGCAGTAGGCAGCCCGGAAAGGGAGCCAGGTCCTAAAGCCCGCCGAAAGGAGGGAGAAGAGTCAGGGGGGTCAGCGTCAGCGTCAGAGGAATCCCGGAAGGAAGAGACCCCGGGGGGCAGAGGGACCCAGAGAAGAACAGTCAGGCGGAAAAGGTGGAGCAAGGCTAGGATATTAAGTTGGTGTACAAGGGGCGGAGACTCAGATGGAGCTTCGCCGATCTAACCATGAGACGTAGAGTTGCACGCAGCAGCTTGAGAATGGAAACTGTAACTCAATAAAGACTTTTATTTAATGATCGCTGGCTAGCGTGATCCTCTGTGAGCTAGGATCTGGAAGCAGCTCTGACAGGTATTTTCCCTTTTCCTTGTAAAATAGCATTCATTACTTCCCCTAGAACCGGTACTAGCTGCTCACCAAGTGATTTATAATACTTAGAGGTTAACCCATCCGGTCCTGGGGCTTTACCTTGTTTCATCTTCTTTATTGACTTTTGGATTTCTTGATTGGTTATTGGGGCGTTTAATTGTTCTCTTTCCTCCAATGATATCTGTTTTCCTTTGTAAATTTCCAGATATCTTTCTATCTTTTTTATATCTTCTTTTTCTTTCCTGTAAAGTTCCTTATAGAGTCCTTGAAAGGCTCTTCTTATTTCTTTTGGATCTTCCGTCAGCTGTTCCCCTATCCTGATTTTATTAATAAAATTTTGACTTTGACGTTTTTTCAGCTGCCATGCCAGAAGCTTCCCAGTTTTATTTGCCGATTCAAATATTTTTTTTGTCTCATTAACTTTACTTTCCATTCCACTTCTTGATTCACCAACATGGAATACTGAGTTTGTAGCATTTTGATAGTCTGTTTAATTTGTTCATCTTTAGGTTTTATTATCAATTTTTTCTCATTTTCCATGAGTTGAACCAGAATTTCTTCTTCTTTTCTTTCTCTTTCTTTCTTTTTATGGCTATTTTGCTGGATTAGGAAGCCTCTCATGACAGCCTTACTCGCGTCCCATACAGTGTCCAGACTGGTTTCTTTATGTAAATTCCATTCAAAATAATCCTTAATTGTCTCTTTCGCTTTCGCTACTATTTTTCGGTTCTCAAATAAAGTGTCATTCATCCTCCATCTAAATGAGGATTGTTCTCTACCTTTTAGTTCCAGATGAATCGAATTGTGGTCCGATAGAGTTCGTGGAGTGATCTCAATTTTATTTACTCTGGAAACCAGTTCTTTAGATAGACATAGTCTATCTGACTCGAGCTTTGGTGAGGTTCCGCGAAAAAGGTGAACTGTTTTGTAATTGGGTGTTTCCACCTCCAGGTATCTATTAAGCCAAAGTTTTCAACCAATTCAAAAAAAAATTTGGGGGAGTTTACCCTCATTTTTATTTTTTCTCTTTGACAATCTATCCATTTCTGGCCTGACCACCCCATTACAGTCCCCCATCAGAATTATTTTCTGATCTATAAATTCCATCAATCTTTCCTCTAATCTTCCAAAAAATTCAGCTTTATTTCCATTAGGGGCATATATTCCCACAAGAATTATCTTCTCACCCTGTAATGAAATTTGCACCACAATCACTCTCCCCTCATCATCTTTGGAAATCAGTTGAGGATCTAATCTCTCCTTTATATATAGCACCACCCCTCTTTTTTTATTAATATATAATAATAATAATAATAATAATTTATTATTTATACCCCGCCCATCTGGCTGGGTTTCCCCAGCCACTCTGGGCGGCTTCCAAAAGAATATTAAAATACTATGTGTCAGAGTTGCTTCCAGATCCTAGCTCACAGAGGATCACGCTAGCCAGCGATCATTAAATAAAAGTCTTTATTGAGTTACAGTTTCCATTCTCAAGCTGCTGCGTGCAACCCTACGTCTAATGGTTAGATCGGCGAAGCTCCGTCTGAGTCTCCGCCCCTTGTACACCAACTTAATATCCTAGCCTTGCTCCACCTTTTCCGCCTGACTGTTCTTCTCTGGGTCCCTCTGCCCCCCGGGGTCTCTTCCTTCCGGGATTCCTCTGACGCTGACGCTGACCCCCCTGACTCTTCTCCCTCCTTTCGGCGGGCTTTAGGACCTGGCTCCCTTTCCGGGCTGCCTACTGCGCCACCTTCCTGTGCATTTGAACTTGGCGCGCGCGCCCAACCTTCCACCTTCCGTCTGACCGTTTCTTCGCTCCCCGATGGAGGTGTGGCCACTCCTGACTCGTGCCCTCCCCCCTGTTGTGAGCTGCCAGCGCTTGATCCCTGGCGCCCTTCCTCTTCCCTGCTCTCTGGCGGTGACGCTGGTCCTGATTTCCAACTGCTCCCCTCTGAGTCCCCTCTGGCTCTATCTTCCTGGGGTGTCCCCCTAGGCTCCCCCCTTGCCCTGGCCACTGGTGCTCCTTTCTGTGAATCTTCTGATTCACTGGAAAGACTCGGAGATCTCGGGTCGTCGTCATCACTCATCTTTTCTTCTGCCTCCTCTCCCTCGCTCTCTGTTTCCTCCCTTGCCCTTGCCTCTGCTCCTGAACCCCTGACAGGTATATATAAGTTTTAAGTTTTAGGGTTTTTTAGGCAAGATAAGGTTAAAATAGATTAAGGTAATTTAAATGACAGAAACGAAGAGAGAGAGAGAGAGAGTGTAGGGGAGGGAGAGAGGGAGGAAGGGAGGAAGGAAGGAAGGAAGGAAGAG
This sequence comes from Podarcis pityusensis, assembly GCF_964106645.2. Lineage (NCBI taxonomy): Eukaryota > Metazoa > Chordata > Lepidosauria > Squamata > Lacertidae > Podarcis > Podarcis pityusensis. Next base: position 155,180 of record NC_138038.1, read on the forward strand.
AGAGAGGTAGAGAGAAAAGGTAGAGAGAAAGAATGGAGAGGTAGAGAGAGAAGGATTATAATAATGGGAGACATGAATGGAGTGGTTTCAATGGAAATGGATAGGCTGAGAGCAAAAGGGATGACTAGGGAAGGGAAATTACCAAAAACTGTAATTTAATAGAAATTTGGAGACTAAGACACCCGTTAGAAAAACAAATTACATTTCAATCGGAACCAAATCAATCAATGTCAAGGATCGATGAGGTGTGGATATTTAATGTATTAACGTCAAGAACTTTGGAGATCGAAATTCAACCAATGGTGTTTTCGGATCACAATGCAATAAAGTTTGTAATGAAAGGTTACGAGGAAAAGTCGTTTCGGTGGAGATTAAATGAATATCTTCTGGATGACCAAAAAATTGTGGAGGAAGCACAAAAAAATTTAACACATTATTTTGTAAATAATTGCAACAAAGGTACAAAAATGAGTACTGTATGGGATGCCAGCAAAGCCGTGATGAGGGGCTTTTTTATTCAACAGAATTCAATTAAGGAAACGTTCAGAGAGAAAGGAAAGAAAGAGATCTTAAAACAGATAATGGAAAATGAGAAAAAATTAATTAATAAGCCAAATAATTTGAAAATAAAACAAAATATAAAGATCTTACAATCACAATTTGCAATGATAATTAACAAAGAAGAATGGAATATAAAGAGAATGAAACAGAAAAACTTTGAATTTGCAAACAAATCAGGGAAATGGCTGGCTTGGCAGATTAAGAAAAGGAAAGAACAGAAAACAGTATTATCGTAGATGAAAAGGAAATAGACAATCCGAAATAAATCAGAAGAGGATTTGTAAACTTTTACAGGAAATTGTACAAAAAAAAGAAGAGCAATATTTTAAAAAATTGAAGAGTTTTTATAGAAAAAAGAGGTGCAGAAGTTCCCGACTGACAGAAAAGACAAACTGAATAACCCAACTGACGTTGAGGAGATTAATGATGCAATAAAGGAGTTGAAAATAGGGAAAACACCAGGACCAGATGGACTCACAGCAAGATATTACAAGGAGATGAGACATATCCTACTTGGGCCATTAAGAGAAGTAATGAATAACATTTTGAAAGAAGGAGAAATCCCTGACACTTGGAAAGAAGCATTTATTACATTTATTCCTAAACAAGATTCAGATTTGACACAAGTTAAAAATTACAGGCCAATTTCATTATTAAATAATGATTATAAAATATTTGCAAGCATTTTAGCAAAAAGACTGAAGAAGTTATTGCAAGAATTCATTCATAAGGATCAAGCGGGTTTTCTTCCTGGCAGACAGATGAAGGATAATATAAGAAATATAATTGACATTTTGGAATCTCTGAATGCCAGGAATGATAAACAAGCTATGCTAATATTTGTAGATGCAGAAAAGGCCTTTGATAATCTATCTTGGTAATTTATGTTAAAAAAATTAGAAATGATGGAGGTGGGTCAAGGGTTTTTCAATGGAATCAAAGCAATATATACAGAACAAACAGCAAAATTGATAGTAAATAATGTGTTAACGGAAAATGTCCACTTTCACCCTTACTTTTCATCATGGTACTGGAATTACTCCTGAGTTCAGTAAGGAAAAATGAGTTAATTAAGGGGGTAACAGTTGGTCGAAATGAATACAAGGTTAAAGCCTTTGCCGATGATCTGGTATTAACAGTAGAAGAAGCGGTAAAAAGTGTCAAGGAGATACTGGAGGAAATAGAACAATTTGGACAAATGGCAGGATTTATTTTGAATAGGAAGAAAACTAAAATGATTGCTAAAAATGTGGACCAAGACATGATAAATGGAATGCAACAACAGACAGAGATGGTGAAAAGAGTTAAATATTTGGGAATTTGGGTGACCCCCAAAAATATTGATTTATTTCAAAATAACTATATACCAATGTGGAATGGAATAAAAAGAGATCCAGAGGTGTGGGAAAGGATGAAATTATCTTTTTGGGGAAGAATTTCAACGATAAAGATGAGTGTTTTGCCGAAAATATTATTTTTATTTCAGACAATTCCGGTAATCAAAGGGGCAATGATATTTAAGGAATGGCAAAAAATAATTTCAAGGTATATATGGCAGGGTAAGAAGCCAAGAATACAATTTAAATTGTTAACTGATTCGAAAGAAAGAGGAGGCTTCGCCCTGCCAGACCTGAAATTATATTATGAAGCATCTTGCCTCTGTTGGTTGAAGGAGTGGATGAAATTAGAGAATAAGGAAATGTTGGATTTGGAAGGATTTGATAATAGATTCGGTTGGCACGCCTATTTATGGTATGATAAGAAAAAAGTACATAAAGGTTTTGAAAACCACATCATTCGAAGATCTCTTTTGGAAGTTTGGGATAGGTATAAAAACCTATTAGAACCAAAAATACCGCATTGGTTATCTCCATTAGAAGTGATGAGTGTGAAGAAAATCAATATGAGAGGGGGGTGGATAACTTATGGGGATATAATTCTTAAAGAAGGAGGAAAATGGAAGTTAAAGCCATATGAAAGAACATGTAAACGATTGGTTGCATTATTATCAGATTAATGAAATGTTTAAAATGGAGATAAAGAAGAGAGGTTTTTCAGAAAAAGAATCAAAGTTTCAAAGTGAGATATTGAATAATGAATTTAAAAATTTGTCTAAAATGTATAAATTGCTGCTAGAATGGTATACGAAAGACGAAGAGGTAAAATCGGTTATGATCCATTGGGCCAGAGATTTTGGGTACAATATACAATTAGAGGAGTGAACAAAATTGTGGAACAAAAGGATAAAATTCACAGCCTGTACTGCATTAAAAGAAAATATGATGAAGATGGTCTATAGATGGTATATCACTCCAGTAAAATTAGCAAAAATGTATAAAGTATGTAATAAGTGTTGGAAATGTAAAGAAAAGGAGGGAACATTTTATCATATGTGGTGGGAGTGTGAAAAGGTGAGAGTCTTCTGGGAATTGATATATAATGAATGGAAAAAAATGTTGAAATATACATTTGTTAAAAAACCATAAATTATTTTTATATGCAGTATCAGCAGCAAGAATACTACTGGCCCAAAAATGGAAGCAGAAGAAGAAGAAGAAGAAGAGTTTGGATTTGATATCCCGCCTTTCACTCCCTTTAAGGAGTCTCAAAGCGGCTAACATTCTCCTTTCCCTTCCTCCCCCACAACAAACACTCTGTGAGGTGAGTGGGGCTGAGAGACTTCAAAGAAATGTGACTGGCCCAAGGTCACCCAGCAGCTGCATATGGAGGAGCGGAGACTCAAACCCGGTTCCCCAGATTACGAGACTACCGCTCTTAACCACTACACCACACTGGCTCTCAGGAAGAAGCAGGAAGAATTACCATCGATAGAAGAATGGAGAATGAAATTAATGGACTACACAGAATTTGATAAATTAACAGGAAGGATCCGAAACCAATGAGATCACAAGTTTACCAAGGACTGGAATAAATTTGTGGACTATATGAGAAGCATTTGTGATACGCAAATAACGTTTGTGGGTTTACAGGAAGCTTTGTGAAGAAATAATATTAGAAACACTGTAAAAAAAGGAATAAGGGAATAGGTATTATTTAAAATAAAAGGCAATGTTAAATTTAGAATTGCGGATAGAAGATTAGAAAACGGAAGATTCGCGGATGAGCTGAAGGAAGTCAAAATTACATATCTGTGATAATACTGAACATGTATGTTTAAATCTTGTATTGGAAACTGAATAAAACTGAATAAAAATAATTTAAAAAGAGAGAGAGAGAGAGAGGGAAGGAAGGAAGGAAGGAAGGAAGGAAGGAAGGAAGGAAGGAAGGAAGGAAGGAAGGGAAAGAGGCAGATTGAGAGGGAGAGAGAAAGAGAAGGAAGGAAGGAAGGAAGGAAGGAAGGACTGGGAAGAGAGATAAAAAAGGAGTGAGAGAGAGTATATATTGAAAGAAGGAAGGAAGGAAGGAAGGAAGGAAGGAAGGAAGGAAGGGAGGGAGGGAGGGAGGGAAGGGAAGAAGGAAGGAAGGAAGGAAGGAAGGAAGGAAGGAAGGAAGGAAGGAAGGAAGGAAGGACAAGGAAGAGAGAGAAAGAAGGAGGGGCAGATATATATGGAAAGGAAGGAAAGAAGGAAGGAAGGACGGAAGGAAGGAGATAGAGAGGGAGGGCGATAGAAATGATGAGAGAGAGAAATAGAGAGTGTGTAGGGGCGAGAGAGACAGAGGGAGGGAGGGAGGGAGGGAGGGGATAGAGATGATAGGGAGAAATAGAGAGAGGAAGGAAGGAAGGAAGGAAGGAAGGAAGGAAGGAAGGAAGGAAGGAAGGAAGGAAGGAAGGGTTATGTACTGAGTTGAATAGGATCCAAACTGCAGCAGTCTGATTGGTCCTAGAACAATAGGATCCAAATTGCAGCAGTCTGACTTCCGGAGGTGGCGCCATCGGTTAATGGCGGATTTCCTCGGTTCGGAGGAAATCGCTCTGCAGAAAACAGGGTCGGATCCCGCTTTGGCGTAGCGGGGGACCCTTGAAATCACAGGCGGGGGAAGCCTGTGAACTTGGGACCCAGCGGGCACGTTTGGCGCCCCCCCAACCCGTGAAAGAGCCCGGTAACGGGTTCAGAATCGGAGCGGGGGAAGGAGCGCTGTGCTGTGGGCTGTTTGCTTCTTCTGTGGAGTGAAGCCGTGAGCTGTGACCGGAGAGCGCTGCCTTTCTTTCTTGGAAATTTGGCTTTGAAAATCAACGATCCGTGAGTAGGATTTTATGCAATTGGAACTGTACAAATTTAAAGGGAATTCGGCCGAAAGCGGAGAGGTATAAAAAGGAAGTCTGCCTCTCTCCGTTGTAGATAAAACAAAGCATTGAACTTGAAAGCGGAAGCTTAGAAAAAGACGCATAAACGGACTTTAATCCAATCATCTAACCAGGACTTTCCCCCCCTTAACTTGAGGGAAAAGGGGGGGGGGACTTGGAATGTTATTTCTTCAAGCAGAGGTGAGAAAAAGAAGATAAAAACCATCGCTCAATCCCTTGGGAACGGATTCCCAGAGACAATTTAAGGTTGGAGAAAAGGTACTGTCTTTAAATATACTTTGACAGCTAGCCCTGCACTGGAAATACAGTTTGGATACAATATTGTGGATAGATATCTCCTGGTCTTAAAGTAACTGTTTAAGATAGATTGTTTTCTTCCTGATAAACTGGGGGGACTTAAAGAAGAAGTAAAGTATTTAAGAACTTTATGACTGTTACAGTGTCCCCCTAGTGGAACTTGGATTTGTTACAACTAGTTACAATTGTAATTGCAGCTGGCCTGAGGATTTTCCCACACGGCTCTTTTGGAATTTTCCACTTCAAAACAATCTTGAACTTAACTGCGTGGCTGACCTTGAGTTTTATCTAAAGGGGTATGGCAGATGGAAAAGAGAAATTAGAGGCGTTACAAGCAACAAGGTCAGGCAGAGTATTGCGAACAGACGGTGGACTGCAAAGAAGAGCTTCGACCTCTGGTCCCTCTGCGGTTCCAATTGCAGCCCCATCGGCACAACCTAAAACTAAAGGTATGGCAAGTGATGACTCCTTTGCTCAAGTTTTGGCTAAAATTAATGAATCTTTGGATAGAATAAGTAGACAAGTAGCAGAGGCATCAGACAAGATTGATCAAAACACAACAAGTATTAATCAAAATACAAGTATTAATCAAAATACAGCAAGTTTAAATAATTTGGGCCAGAAAGTAAATACTAATACAGAGACTATTCAGAAATTATTAGAGGAATCGGCCTCAACACGTCAGATTGCCGAGGAGGCTAAAGAAATTGCTACAGCGTCCGTTACAGAGGTTAAAGAGGTTCAAGAGAAAATACCACCGTTACATAAACAATTGGAAGATCATAAGTTAACCCTGTCTATGATTGAGTTGAAAGAAAAACAAGTGAATTTAAGGGTCAGATCGGTACCTGAAGTGGAGAAGGACAATTTAGCTGAATTTCTTACGCAGGAATTTTTAGACTTTTGGAATTCAGGACAGTTTTAAAAGGTAAAGGACAGTTTTAAAATAGTGAACGCCTTCAGACTTGGAAAAAGAGGAGAAAAGAAGGTGAGAGACTGTTTGATCACTCTTCGAACAAAAGAAGAGAGGGATAAGATCCTGGGTTTGCATTTCCAGAAGACACTGGAAATACATCAGACAAGAGTGGAGATATTTAAGGACATTCCAAAACACCTTCTGGACCTCAGATCTAACTATAAAGACCTGGTTACTTTGCTGAAAAGTAACAGGATTAATTTCAGGTGGGAATTTCCTCAAGGCCTATCTTTTAGTTACAAAGGAAAGAAGAGGAAAATAAGATCGGAAGACGACAAAGACAAATTTTGGAGAGACCATGGAGAAGACCTACAAAAGAAAGCCACAGGAGAGTTAAGAACAACTGCAAGAGAAGCTTTAGAAATACCAGGACTATCTCTGGAACTAAAAGACCGTCTGAAAAAAGTGATACCACCGACGGAAGAGGAACAGGCACTAGGTGCCGTAGGAGGAGAACCAAAATAATAACATCATGGCCCTGCAACTATTAACCTGGAATTGTCATGGTTTGAATTCCCCTCAGAAAAGGAAATCAGTATTTCATCTATTTAAAAAGGAACAATTGGACTTAATTTGTTTACAGGAAACACATATAACAAGATTACACAGGAAATTGTTGATAAATAAAAGACTTGGTCAGGAGTTTATTTCATCGGACAAAGTTAAAAAAAGAGGGGTTGTGATTTATGCAAAGGACAGATTATCACCGAAATTTGTTTTTAAAGATGACCAAGGAAGATTTGTGGCAATTGAAATTCAAACACAAGGAGAAAAAATTTTGATAGTAGGAATCTACGCACCAAATGATGGGAAATCTGAATTTTTTAAGAGGTTGCATGAGACCCTGATGGACCATATGGATTACAACATGATTCTAATGGGAGATATGAATGGAGTGGTATCTACATATATGGACAAGGCACAAAGACAGGTAGTCACTAAGGATGGTAGACTACCGAAAACTTTTTTTGACATCACAGACAACTTGGACTTAGTTGACATTTGGAGAATAAGAAACCCCATGGCTAAAGAGGGAACTTTCTTTTCTGAAGCCAAAATGACATGGACAAGAATTGACCAAATTTGGATAACTAGAGGAATGGCACCAAAGACAAGAAAGGTGGAAATCTGCCCGAAAACTTGCTCCGATCACAATGCTGTTAAAATGGAAATGAGACTAACACCAACTGGCTCCTTCAGATGGAAGATGAATGACACCTTATTTAGAGATTAAGAAGTACTTAAGAAGGCCCAAAAAATCTTGAGAGACTATTTTGAGATAAATTTGAGTACTAAAGTGGAGAAAAGAGTAATCTGGGACGCAAGTAAAGCGGTTATGAGAGGGTACTTAATACAACAGAATGCAGTAAAGAAAAGAATTCAAAATGAGAAGAAGGACAAGATAATGGACAAAATAAAGGAAAGTGAAAAAAGACTGAGAGTCCGGTGCCATTCAAAATATGCAATTGGGTAAATCTCCAGGACCAGATGGCTTGACTTCTAGATACTACAGATCTTTGAAAGAATGGTTAATTCAACCGTTGAAAGAGGTCTGCAACGAAATAATGGAGGGGAAAAGAGCACCGGAGTCGTGGAAAGAAGCATATATTACACTTGTACCGAAAATAGAGACTGAAAAGACACAGCTTAAGAACTACCGCTCTATATCATTACTTAATGTGGATTACAAAATTTTTGCAGACATTCTGGCCAAGAGATTTTAAAAAGTGCTGATGGAAGAGATTCACAAAGACCAAGCGGGCTTTCTCCCAGGAAGACATTTGTCTGACAATTTGAGGAATATAATTGATATTCTGGAAAAACTAGAAGTGAACATAAACACTAAAGCAGTTTTGATATTTGTGGACGCGGAAAAAGCCTTTGACAATATTTCTTTTATGAAGAAGAATCTACAGGGTATGGGGGTAGGCCAAGGTTTTGAGGATGGTATAAGTGCAATTTATTCAGAACAAAAGGCTAAATAAATTGTAAATAATGTTGTGACGGAAGAACTTAAAATTGATAAAGGGACACGACAAGGTTGCCCAATTTCCCCACTTCTTTTTATTTCGGTCCTGGAGGTTTTGCTGAATATGATTAGAAGGGACCAGTTGGTAAAAGGTATACAGGTCGGAGCCAAACAGTACAAATTGAGAGCATTTGCAGATGACTTAGTATTGACGTTACAGGAGCCAGAATCTAGTAGCAAAAGGGTTTTAGAACTGATTCAAGAATTTGGTCAAGTAGCAGGATTTAAATTGAACAAGTCAAAAACTAAGGTTTTAGAGAAAAATTTAACACCGATTGAAAGAGAGAGGTTTCAGAATGAGACAGGTTTAACAGTGGTTAAGAAAGTTAAATACCTGGGGATTAACATGACAGCAAAAAATGGGAATCTATTTAAAGACAATTATGGAAAATGTTGGGCTGAAGTGAAAAAAGATTTAGAAATTTGGTCAAATTTGAAGCTTTCACTGCTGGGCCGTATTGCTGCGATAAAAATGAATGTATTGCCTAGAATGTTGTTTTTGTTTCAAACTTTGCAAATTGTGGACAGAATGGATTGTTTCAAGAGGTGGCAGAAAGATATTTCTAGATTTGTCTGGCAGGGCAAGAAGCCCAGAATAAAAATTAAAATACTAACGGATGCAAAGGAAAGAGGTGGATTTGCCCTGCCAGACTTTAAACTTTACTATGAATCAGCAGCCTTTTGCTGGTTGAAAGAATGGCTACTTCTTGAAAACACTGACATTTTGGACCTAGAAGGTTTTAACAATGTATTTGGATGGCATGCATATCTATGGTATGATAAGGTCAAAGCACATAAAGCATTTAAAAACCATCTTGTCAGGAAAGCGCTGTTTAATGTTTGTTTTTTTTTTTTTTAATATATATTTATTCAAGTTTTTCAATACATAAACATATTTAAACAAATAACATTAATTATTTAACATCTTTTCATCATTACTTTGGACTCCCCCACGCCTCCCGCACACACTTGCATCGTTAAAAAATTATTTCCAAACAAATTATCATTTTGTTCATAATCTTGGATTTGATCATTAGCGTATAGTTTAAACTTAAGTCTAATTTAGTGGTAGACAGTTACTTCTACTCTGACATCCCAATCAACATTCGGCCAAATTACAATACTTTTGCAGATAAGTCTTAAATTTCTTCCAGTCTTCTTCCATCCTCTCTTCTCCCAAGTCTCGAATTCTGCCGGTCATCTCAGCTAATTGCATATAGTCCATCAGCTGCATCTGCCATTCTTCCAGCGTAGGTAGATTTTGAGTTTTCCAGTTCTTAGCAATCAGTATCCTTGCTGCCGTTGTTGCATACATGAAAAATGTTCTGTCCTTCTTTAACACACTCTGGCCGACAATGCCCAAGAGGAAGGCCTCCGGTTTCTTAGTAAAGGTGTACCTAAACACCTTTTTTAACTCATTATATATCATCTCCCAAAAGGCCTTCACTCTCGGGCAAGTCCACCAGAGGTGAAAAAAAGTTCCTTCATTTTCCTTACATTTCCAACATTTATTGTCAGACGAATGGTATATTTTAGCCAATTTGACTGGGGTCATGTACCATCTATATATCATTTTCATTACATTTTCCTTCAAAGCATTACATGCAGTGAAGTTCAGCCCAGAGGTCCATAACCTTTCCCAGTCTTCAAACATAATATTATGCCCAATATCCTGTGCCCATTTTATCATTACCGATTTGACCATTTCGTCTTGTGTGTTCCATTTCAGCAACAAATTATACATCTTTGAAAGTACTTTAGTCTTAGGTTCTAACAATTCAGTTTCCAACTTTGACTTCTCCACCTGGAATCCTAACTTTTTGTCATTTTTAAATACTTCTTTAATCTGAGCGTAGTGTAACCAGTCTCGCACTTTATCTTTCATTTTCTCTAAACTCTGCAATTTCCAATTGTTACCATCTCTTTCTAATATCTCCCAATATTTTGGCCAATTGGCCTCCATATTGGCTCTTTTTCGGGCCTTAGCCTCTAGGGGTGACAGCCACCTCGGAGTTTTATTCTCCAATAAGTCTTTGTATCTTATCCAGACATTAAATACTGCTTTCCTGACAATATGGTTCTTGAAGGCCTTGTTTGTCTTAACCTTGTCATACCATAAATATGCATGCCATCCAAATGCATTATTAAAACCTTCTAAATCTAATACATCCGTATCTTCAAGAAGTAGCCAATCTTTTAGCCAGCAGAAAGCTGCCGCTTCGTAATACAGCTTTAGGTCTGGCAGGGCAAAGCCCCCTCTTTCTTTCGCATCCGTTAATATCTTAAACTTAATTCTGGGCTTTTTGCCCTGCCAGACAAATTTGGAAATATCTTTCTGCCACTTCCGGAAACACTCTGTCTTGTCTACAATCTGTAGTGTCTGAAACAAAAATAACATTTTTGGCAATACATTCATCTTGATGGCAGCTATTCGGCCTAACAAAGAAAGTTTTAATCTTGACCAACTATCCAAGTCTCTCTTAATTTCTAACCAGCATTTTTCATAGTTATCTTTAAATAAACTCAGATTTTTTGCTGTTATGTTTACCCCTAGGTATTTCACTTTCTTGACCACCGTTAACTCTGTCTCCCTCTGAAACCGTTCCGACTCAGTATCTGTCAAATTTTTCCCCAATACCTTGGTTTTTTGTTTATTTAATTTAAATCCCGCCACTCGACCAAAGTTTTGAATCAGTTGTAATACTCTTTTCGTACTAGATTCCGGCTCCTGTAATGTCAGAACTAGGTCGTCTGCAAACGCTTTAAGTTTATATTGTTTCGCTCCGACCTGGATCCCTTCCACCAGCCGATCCCCTCTAATCATATTCAGGAGCACTTCCAGAACCGAGATAAATAGTAGTGGGGAAATCGGGCAGCCTTGTCGTGTACCTTTTTCAATTTTGAACTCTTCTGTAACCACATTGTTAACTATCAGTTTAGCCTTTTGTTCTGAGTATATTGCCTCAATCCCATTCTCAAACCCCCGTCCCACTCCCATTTCTTTTAGATTCCCTTTCATAAATTTCCAGGATATGTTGTCAAAGGCCTTCTCCGCGTCTATAAAGATTAAAACTGCTTTAGTGTTTATGTTTGTTTGCAAAAGTTCCAGTATATCTATAATGTTCCTTGTATTAGCATACATATGTCTACCTGGGAGAAAGCCTGCCTGGTCTTTATGAATTACTTCATTTAGAACTTTCTTGAATCTACGTGCCAAGACATCTGCAAATATTTTGTAATCCACATTTAAAAGGGAAATGGGACGGTAGTTCTTTAGTTGTGTCTTTTCACTTTCCGATTTTGGTATCAATGTGATAAAAGCTTCTTTCCATGATTCCGGCGCCTTCTTCCCCTCCATAATTTCATTGCTGACCTCCAACAATGATTGTATCAGGTAGTCTTTCAATGTCTTATAGTAGATGGAGGTCAGCCCATCTGGCCCTGGCGATTTGCCCTGTTTCATGTTCTGGATGGCCTGCTCAATCTCTTGTCGTGTTATTTTACCATTCAAAATTGTTTTGTTTTCTTCTGACAGCTTTGCTAATCCATTTTTCTCCAAGAATTGTTTAATCTCAATTTCATCTTGTGGCCCTTGAGTATATAACTTTTTAAAATATTTCTGAAAACACTTTCTGATCTCTCCAGGGTTCTGGATGCTTCTTCCTTCAATCTCTAGGTTTGTTACCGTATTTAGTTTTTGTCTCTTCTTCAACTGCCAAGCTAGCAGTTTTCCACATTTGTTAGCCGATTCAAAAGTTTTTTGCTTCATTATTTTAATCTTCCATTCTATTTCCTGGTTTATCAATTTAGAATATTGTGCTTGATAAAGTTTAATTTCTCGTAGAATCGGCTGGGACTTTGGGTTAGATCTTAACTTCTTCTCTAGCTCTTTAATTTTTCCCAAAATTTTGTCCTTCCTTTCATTCTGTAATCTTTTCTTTATGGTGTTCTGTTGTATCAGGAACCCTCTCATCACGGCCTTGCTTGCGTCCCATATAGTTCTTTTTTCCACCCTGGTGTTCATATTAACCTCAAAATAGTCCTTTAGAGTTTTTTGGGCCTTCTTCACAATCTCTTGGTCTCTAAACAGGCCATCATTCATCTTCCATCTAAAGGAGCCGGTTGGGATCAGTGTCATGTCCATTCTCAGTGCGTTGTGGTCGGAGCATGTCTTTGGGCAGATTTCCACCTTTCTAATCTTAGGTGCCAGACTTCTAGTTATCCATATTTGGTCGATTCTTGTCCAAGTCAGTTGGGCTTCAGAGAAGAATGTTCCTTCTCTTCCCAGGGGGTTTCTCACTCTCCAAATATCAATCCAGTCCATATTGTCAGTCATTTCAAAAAAGGTCTTTGGTAGTCTTCCCTCTTTAGTAACATTTTGATTCTGTGACTTATCCATATTGGTTGATACGACTCCATTCATGTCTCCCATCATGATGATGTTGTTGTAATCCAGATAATCCAGCATAGTCTCATGCAACTTCTTATAAAAATCCGATTTTCCTTCATTTGGGGCATAAATTCCTAATATCAAAATTTTTTCTCCTTGATGTTGTATTTCTATTGCCAAAATTCTTCCGTTTTCATCTTTAAACAGAAATTTAGGTGAAAGGCTCTCTTTTGCATAAATCACTACGCCTCTCTTTTTGACTGTGTCAGAAGATATAAATTCCTGACCGAGTCTTTTATTTATTAACACTTTTCTGTGGAGCCTAGTCACATGTGTTTCTTGTAAACAAATAATGTCCAATTGTTCCTTTTTTAAAATGTGAAAGATTTTTCTCCTTTTCTCCGGGCTGTTGCAGCCATTTATATTCCAGCTCAGAAGCTGCAGAGACATCCTGAATAAATCTGGTTATTCTTGCTGGGGTGGTACCTTGTTCTCCGGTCCTTGAAGGTCCGAGGGCGCAGGCTCCCCTGAAGGTTCGGGCCCTGGTGCTCCAAGTCCTTTGTGAAGATCTTCTCCGTGTGCTTCCAGAAACTTGTCTCTATCCTCCAATGTTCTAATTTTGATCTTTTTCCCTCTGAAAATAAAAGATAATCCTTGAGGAAACTCCCACCTGAAGATAATTGAGTTGCTCCTCAACAATCTTGCTAGTTCCGTGTAGTCAGATCTAAGGTCCAACAGTTGTTTAGGGATATCCTTGTAGATTTCAATTCTCTTGTCCAGAATGTCCAGTGACTTCCCGTAGTGCAGGCCCAAAATCTTATCCCTTTCCTCCTTGGATCTCAGTATAATCAAACAATCTCTGGGCTTCTCTTTCCTCCTAAATCTTCCAAGCCTGAAAGCAGATACTATTTTAAAATCTTTTTCCTCTAACTTCCAAAACTTGGAAAATTCTTTGGTCAAAAACTCAATTAAATTGTCTTCTTCTACTTCTGGTATTGACCGTATCCTCAAGTTGGCCTCCCTGTTCCGCAGCTCTGTCATCAAAAAGTGAATCTGATGTTCTCCAACTTGTTTGCTGAGTGGTCTAACTTCTTTCTCCAATTCTCCCAGTCTTTGACTAGTATCCTCAGCCAATTTCCGGTTTTCACCTACAGCCTCCTTCAACTCTCCAATGGATTGGACATTCTGTGCAACTTGTCCAGTTAATCTATTCAGACTTTCTGTATTCTGGTCAATTTTAGCCGTTTGCAAATCAACCTTTCTATCCAAAGCCTCCAATTTTTCAAAAATTTTATCTAAAACAGAAGCACTCCCTCCTGAGGCCATATCTTCCAATTGTAATTCTTCCGTTTCTCCCTCCCCTGCCTGTGACAGGGAAGCCGCCTCTGTCTCAGGAGGCAAAGTGGAAGGCAAAGCAGGCACAGATGATCTACGCTGTGAGGCCGCAGATAAAGTTAAGGTTGTTTGTTTGGTTCTTCCCCTTTTCCTTGTTCCACTCATTCCAAAGTTATCTAAAGGCCAAGGTCAAACTGAGTTGTTCCCATGAGAATGTAGAAGCCCAGATGCAACAGTCAAACAGAAGGCCGGGAAAAGGAAAGTAAAACACAGTCACTGCTGTAAGTCCAAAATCCTCTAGAGGGAGCTTAAAATGTCTTAAGGGAGAAAGTCAAGTCCAATTCAAATTTATAGATCTAATTCAACATCCAACGACCTCCACAGAGTTAAATTTTTACAGAGTATACGTAAGGCAAAACAGTGTTTCAGACAGTGCCTAGACTGCAGATGTTTCAAAATAACAAGTTCCAGCTCAGAATGTTTCAAAGTCTAAATTCAAAGTATCCAATGTTGCAGACTGGTGCTCAGTTACTCAGGCAGCTCCAGCACCTGGGATTCTTATTTAATTTGTAATCCACTGGTTCAACAGAAGAAAGATATCCTTGTTCCCAAATAAATCCAAAAGCAAGCAGCTTAAAATCTCTTTGCCCTGGTAGCTATTTTAAATAGGTGCCAGCAATTGATTAAAGCATCGCTTTTAGTCTCCACTCCTCCTGTTCTTTGCTTTCAAGTTCAGTGTTAGCGGAAGACGGGCTTCCTGTTTATCGTCACTCCGCTTTCAGCCAAATTCAAGGTTTTAAAGGTCTCCAAAAATTCTTAAAGTCCAGATTACTCACGAGTTGCAGCTTTTCCGAATTTGAAAATTGCAGGAAGAAAGGTCAGCGCTCACCGGCAACAGCAACGCGGCTTCGCTCCGTTGATTGCGCAACGACCCACAGCGCCGCTACCCCCTCCGCGATCCGGAGCCCCTTACGGGGTCCCTTCAACGTTTTGGGGGCTGCTTCTGGCGCCCGCCGGGTCCCGAGACTACAGGCTGCTGCCGCCTGTAGTTTTCCTTAATGGGTCTCCGCTTCGCCGTAGCGGACGACCCGTTTTCAGCGGAGCTACCCTCTCCTTACAAGGATCAGGCAGCCATTGCCGATCGCGCCGCCTCCGGAAGTCTGCGCTGTTTAATGTTTGGATAAGATATAAGGATTTGTTAGAAAACAAAACCCCAAGGTGGCTGTCACCATTGGAAGTGAAAGCCTTGAAAAGGCTCAATATGGAGGTCAAATGGCCGAAATATTGGGAAATTTTGGAACAAGATGGAGATAGACTGAAATTGCAGAGTTTTGATAAACTAAAAAACAAAGTGCGAGACTGGCTTCATTATTTTCAGATAATGGAGGTATTTAAATTGGACAAGAAAATTGGCTTCCAGGTGGAAAAATCAAAATTAGAAACTGAACTGTTAGAACCCAAAACTAAGATTTTGTCAAGAATGTATAACTTGCTGCTGAAATGGAACACTCAGGATGAAACGGTAAAATCGGCTATGATTAAATGGGCACAAGACGTTGGACATAACATTATGTTCGCTGACTGGGAACAGTTGTGGACCACAGGTATGAAATTTACGGCATGTAATGCCTTAAGAGAGAATATTATGAAAATGATATACAGGTGGTACATAACCCCAGTCAAGCTTGCAAAAATCTATCATTTGCCCGATAATAAATGTTGGAAATGTAAAGAAACTGAAGGTACATTTTTTCACCTTTGGTGGACGTGCCCAAAGATTAAGGCTTTCTGGGAAATGATATATAATGAATTAAAAAAGGTATTTAAATATACCTTCCCCAAGAAACCAGAGGCCTTTCTCCTGGGCATGGTCGGCCAAATGGTGATAAAAAAGGATACAACTTTCTTTATGTATGCAACAACAGCAGCAAGAATACTCATTGCAAAGTATTGGAAGACACAAGAACTTCCCACACTGGAGGAATGGCAGATGAAACTAATGGACTATATGGAACTGGCAGAAATGACTGGTAGAATCCGTGACCAGGGAGAAGAGTCGGTGGAGGAAGATTGGAAGAAATTCAAAGATTATCTACAGAAACACTGTAAAATTAAAGAATGTTAGAGTGATGTTGGATTGAAAATGAGTGGTTTCCAGCTGTACAGGATTTAAAGTTATAGATAAACTAAGATTAAGGATTAGGATTAAAGAAGTTTAAGGAAATGGAAATTTGGCTTTTAAGAGGTAAAATTTTAATGTTATATTATATTAAGATTAAAGATTGGGATTAAAAAAGAGGGAAAGAAATTGCTGGACAAACAATTTGAACTGGAATACAAAAGAGGGAGGTATGAGGAGGTCCAGAAAACAAGTAAATTTAAAGATGGAAACAAAAAGGTGATATTGTTTTTAATTGTTCTTCTTCTCTTGTATTTTGTTTTTTCTTTGTTCTTTTTTTCTCTTTTTTTCGGATTATGTATTGTGCTTTCTTGAATTGTGTATTTTTTGTTCATTTTTTTTTGTTTAATCTTTTATTGAAACCTTAATAAATATCATTAAAAAAACAACAACAAATTGCAGCAGTCTGATTGGTCCTAGAACAATAGGATTCAGAATGCAACAGTCTGATTGGTCCTAGAACAATGCAGCAGTATGATTGGTTGGCAGGAACCACCCAATCATGCTCCAGATATAAGTGAATCCACAACCTGATTGGCTTACAGTAGAATTCCAGAATTAGCCAACCATGTGCAGCCCATTGTGTAAATAATGTATATAAAGCAGATACTTTGAGGGGACTTCCATTCATTCCTCCTCACCACTATGAGCTGAATAAAGAGCATGAAATCACTTTGCGACTCTGAGTATATTTCAGGAAGGAAGGAAGGAAGGAAGGAAGGACAGAACAAGAAGAGAGAGAGAGAAGGAGGAACAGGAAAAGAGAGGGAGGGAGGGAGGGAGGGAGGACAGACCGGGAAGAGAGAGAGAGAGGAGTGAGAGAGAGATATGGAAGGAAGGAAGGAAGGAAGGAAGGAAGGAAGGAAGGAAGGAAGGAAGAGAGAGAGAGAAGGAGGGACAGATATACATGGAAAGAAGGACGGAAGAAAGGGAGGGAGGGAGGGAGGGAGGGAGGGAGGGAGGGAGGGAGGGAGGAAGGAAGGGGAAATAGAGGGAGAGGGACAGAAACGAAGAGGGAGAGAAATAGAGGGAGGGAGGGAGGGAGGGAGGGCAGACCGGGAAGAGAGAGAGAGAGGAGTGAGAGAGATATATGCAAAGAAGGAATGAAGGAAGGAAAGAAGGAAGGAAAAAAGGAATCAAGGAAGGAAGGGGATAGAGAGAGAAGGAAGGGAGGGAGGGAGGGAGGGAGGGAGGGAGGGAGGGAGGGAGGGAGGGAGGACAAAGAAGAGAGAGAGAGAAGGAGGGACAGATATATATGGAAAGAAGGCAGGAAGGAAGGCAGGAAGGCAGGAAGGCAGGAAGGCAGGAAGGCAGGAAGGAAGGAAGGAAGGAAGGAAGGAAGGAAGGAAGGACAAGGAAGAGAGAGAAAGAAGGAGGACAGATATATATGGAAAGAAGGAAGGAAGGACTGAAGGAAGGGGATAGAGAGGGAGAGCGATAGTAATGATGAGAGAGAGAAATAGAGAGCTTGTAGGGGCGAGAGAGAGACAGAGGGAGGGAGGGAGGGAGGGAGGGAGGGAGGGAGGGAGGGAGGGAGGGAGGGAGGAATGGGATAGAGATGATAGGGAGAAATAGAGAGAGAAGGAAGGAGGGAAGGAAGGAAGGAAGGAAGGAAGGAAGGGAGGAAGGAAGGACAGAACAGGAAGAGAGAGAGAAGGAGGGACAGATATACATGGAAAGAAGGACGGAAGAAAGGGAGGGAGGGAGGGAAGGAGGGAGGGAAGAAGGAAGGAAGGAAGGAAGGAAGGAAGGAAGGAAGGAAGGAAGGAAGGAAGGAAGGAGATAGAGAGGATAAAGAGAGAGAAGGAAGAAAGGAAGGAAGAGGGAGAGGGAGAGAGAGAAGGGAGAGAGAAAAAAGCTTGCAAAAATCTGCCATTTGCCCGATAACAAATGTTGGAAATGTAAAGAAACTGAAGGTACATTCTTTCACCTTTGGTGGACATGCCCAAGGATTAAGGTTTTCTGGGAGATGATTTTTAATGAATTAAAAAAGGTATTTAAATATACCTTCTTGAAGAAACCAGAGGCCTTCCTCCTGGGCATAGTCGGCCAATCGGTGTTAAAGAAGGACAGAGCTTTCTTTATGTATGCTACAACAGCAGCAAGAATACTTACTGCAAAGCATTGGAAGACACAAGATCTACCCACACTGGAGGAATGGCAGATGAAAATGATGGACTACATGGAATTGGCGGAAATGAGTGGCAGAATCCGAGACCAGGGAGAAGAGTCGGTGGAAGAAGATTGGAAGAAATTTAAAGACTACTTACAGAAATATTGTAAAATTAATGAATGTTAGAATGATGTTGGATTGAAGTTGAGTGGTTTCTAGCTGTAATGGTATAAAAGAATATGGAAAAATTGATTTTTAATACGTAAAAATTTAATGTTATAATATATCAAGATTAAAGATCAGGATTAAAAAGGAGGGAAAGGAATTGCTGGACTAACAAATTGAATTGGAATACAAAAGAGGGTGGTATGAGGAGGTCTGGGAAACAAGTAAATGTAAGAGAAGTGATGAAAAGATGGAATTGTTTTTAACTGTTTTTTCTTTTTTTGTATTTTGTATTTTGTATTTTTCCTTTTTATTGTTAATTTTCTTATTAATGTAATTTTTTTTCCCTTTGAAATCTCTCCTTCTCTTATTTTACATATTATATTTTGTTTTTGTCTTGTTTTCAGTTGCTATGCCAAGTATTTTCCTATTTTGTTAGATGAATCAAAACTTTTTTGTCTCATCATTTTGATTTTCCATTCTATTTCCTGATTTACTATCATCTCAAATTGGGCCTGAAGCATCTCGATGTTTCGTTTTACTACTTCATCTCTTGGTTTGATTATAGAGAGTCTCTCATTCTCCATTAAATGTGTCAGGATTTCTTCTTTTCTCTTTTTTCTCCCGCTTTTTTGTTGACTTTTTTTGGATTAAGAAGCCTCTCATAACCGCCTTGCCTGCATCCCACACTGTCTCAATAGGTGTTTCTTTGTTCAAATTCCACTTAAAGTATTCTGCAATTGTTTCTTTAGCTTTGTTTATTATCCTGTGGTTATTAAATAAGCTTTCATTCATTCTCCACCTAAATGATGTAGGGTCTCTTCCTCTCATCTCCAAATACACTGGATTATGGTCGGACAAGGTCTGCGGTAAAATTTCTGATTTAACTGATCTCAGTATCAAACCCTTAGTTGGTCAAATATAATTCTGCCCCAGCTTTGATTTGGATTCGAGAAAAAGATGTATTGTTTTGTTGTGGGATTTTTGAGTCTCCAGACATCAATTAATCCCAGAGTCCACCAAGTTGAAAAAGGATCTGGGTAGTTTACCTTCATTTGATATTCTTTTCTTTGTTGATTTGTCCAAGTCTGGGATGGATGGCTGCCCCATTTAGATCTCCCATCAGTATCAAATGATAATCTAAGTACTCTAACAACTTTTCACCTAAATTTGAGTAAAAGTCAGCTTTTTTATCATTCGGTGCATACACTCCAACTAAAATTATACTTTCCCCTTGGAAAGTGATTTGTGTTATTATTACTCTCCCCTCTTCATCTTTATATAACAGTTTTGGCTCAAGTTTTTTTTATATATAAAATACCACACCTCTTTTTTTAATCTTATCTGCAGTAATGAAGTCTTTCCCTAATTTTTTATTGCTTAAAATCCTTTTATGTTTTTTTTGCAACATGGGTCTCCTGCAAGCAAATTATGTCAAGGTTCCGTTTAGTCAACACATTGCCGATTTGTTTTCTTTTATTTTTATTGTTAAGTCCGTTAACACTCCAAGACAGTATTTTTAAAGCCATCTTTTGTATCTAGCAATGTATAAAAGGTTTAATTTAAACCTGATTTTCTTTGTTTCCAGTTTCTTCTTCCTGTCCTTCTTGTTCCTCTCCCTCATCTTTCTCCTCTTCTTCTTCCTCCTCCTCTCCCCCCTCCTCTCTTCCCTTCTCCTCTTCCTGTCATTCCTCTTCTACTCTTTTCTTCTCTACCTTCCCCAACTCCTTGTCGTATTTTCTAGCAAATTTCTCCAAGTCTTGATAGCTGGATAACTTAAATCTCTTTTCTTTTTAGTAAAATGAGATCCCTTCCGGAAATTCCCATCTGTGTTGAATTCCATTTTTCTTTAACTGGCCCACCAGTTGCTTACACATATCCCTTCTTCGAAGAAATCTAGATGGAATTTCCTTAAATATAACAATTGCTTTCCCAACAATACACAAATTTTTGTTGTAGTTTAGTCTTAAGATTTCATTCCTCATATCCATAGAATTAAATATATATCTCTCTCACTCCTCTCTCTCTCTCTCTTCCCGGTCCTTCCTTCCTTCCTTCCTTCCTTCCTTCCTTCCTTCCTTCCTTCCTTCTTCCCTCCCTCCCTCCCTCCCTCCCTCCCTCCCTCCCTCCCTCCCTTTCTTCTGTCCTTCTTTCCATATATATCTGTCCCTCCTCTCTCTCTCTTCCTGTTCTGTCCTTCCTTCCTTCCCTCCTTCCTTTCTTCCTTCCTGCCTTCTTTCCATATATATCTGTCCCTCCTTCTCTCTCTCTCTTCCTTGTCCTTCCTTCCTTCCTTCCTTCCTTCCTTCCTTCCTTCCTTCCTTATATATCTGTCTATCCTTCTCTCCATATGTCTCTCTCTCTTCTTTCCATATTTCTCTCTCTCTCCTTCTTTCTCTCTCTTCTCTGTCTGTCCTTCCTTCCTTCTTTCCATCTTTCCTTGCTTCCTTCCTTCCATCCCTCTCTCTGTCTCCCTCTCTCTATCTCTCTCTCCCCTACACACTCTCTCTTTCTCTCTCTCTTCATTTCTGTCCCTCTCCATCCCTCTCCCCTTTCCTTCCTTCCTTCTTTTCTTCTTTCCATATATATGTGTCCCTCCTTTTCTCTCTTCCTTGTCCTTCCTTCCTTCCTTCTCTCTCTCTCTCCCTCTCCCTCTCAATCTGCCTCTCTTTCACAGCCCCTTCCTTCCTTCCTTCCTTCCTTCCTTCCTTCCTTCCTTCCTTCTCTCTCTCTGTTACCCTTGTTGTGTTTGCAAAGTAAAGGAAGGATTGAACTCTGATTAATAAGAATACACACAGAGACTTGAACCAGCAAGACTCTGGGAAGGGTGCGTATAAACGTGTCTCTCTGTGCTTGTCCGATCTCCGCAGCCCCTGGGCCAAGCCATTTTTATTCACAAAAGAACTTTTTACAGAGTGTTCATAAGAACCAATCAGATTTCTTCTGAGCATTTCAACAAACCCACGTGGGGAGAAAGTTAAACCACTAAAACTAATTAAGCACAAATATTTCTGGGGTAAACAAAGAACAGAACTACAAAGAAGAACATCTGGTAACCCCTGGAGGTAATAAACAAGCAATACACATGATAAGGAGGATGGCCAGGAGGACAACAATCACTATCACCTTCATGTGAGATCTGTTTCCTGGCCCTAAGATTAACATCCTAAGATTACCTATTAGAAACTACATCAAAGTAACTTGCCCACTATCTTTACGGCACACAATGCCTGCCTGGTGAAGCAACTGCTGTGTACTGCTGTGTACGTGATGTGAGGAGAGAGAAATGGGCAGTAGAGTCAAAAGGGCCAGAGATGCAGAGGTGTAGATTGATCAAAAGTCATATCAAAATAGTTTAAACCAAGACCGAACCCAAAGGGTGCTCATCAATGGTTCCTCTTCATCCTGGAGAAGAGTGACTAGTGGGGTGCCACAGGGTTCTGTCTTGGGCCCGGTCTTATTCAACATCTTTATCAATGACTTGGATGATGGACTCAAGGGCATCCTGATCAAATTTGCAGATGACACCAAACTGGGAGGGGTGGCTAACACCCCAGAGGACAGGATCACACTTCAAAATGACCTTGACAGATTAGAGAACTGGGCCAAAACAAACAAGATGAATTTTAACAGGGAGAAATGTAAAGTATTGCACTTGGGCACAAAAAATGAGAGGCACAAATACAAGATGGGTGACACCTGGCTTGAGAGCAGTACATGTGAAAAGGATCTAGGAGTCTTGGTTGACCACAAACTTGACATGAGCCAACAGTGTGATGCGGCAGCTAAAAATGCCAATGCAATTCTGGGCTGCATCAATAGGAGTATAGCATCTAGATCAAGGGAAGTAATAGTGCCACTGTATTCTGCTCTGGTCAGACCTCACACCTGGAGTACTGTGTCCAGTTCTGGGCACCACAGTTCAAGAAGGACACTGACAAACTGGAACGTGTCCAGAGGAGGGCAACCAAAATGGTCAAAGGCCTGGAAACGATGCCTTATGAGGAACGGCTAAGGGAGCTGGGCATGTTTAGCCTGGAGAAGAGGAGGTTAAGGGGTGATATGATAGCCATGTTCAAATATATAAAAGGATGTCACATAGAGGAGGGAGAAAGGTTGTTTTCTGCTGCTCCAGAGAAGCGGACACAGAGCAATGGATCCAAACTACAAGAAAGAAGATTCCACTTAAACATTAGGAAGAACTTCCTGACAGTAAGAGCTGTTCGACAGTGGAATTTGCTGCCAAGGAGTGTGGTGGAGTCTCCTTCTTTGGAGGTCTTTAAGCAGAGGCTTGACAACCATATGTCAGGAGTGCTCTGATGGTGTTTCCTGCTTGGCAGGGGGTTGGACTCGATGGCCCTTGTGGTCTCTTCCAACTCTATGATTCTATGATTCTATGATTCTATGATTCTATGATTCTAACCATCAAGAAAATTAATATGGAAGGAAACAGATCTACATAGGAAAACTAATCAAGGCCAAAAGTTAAAGCCATATGAAGAAGTGGAGAATTTACTGAGTGGATGGCTACAATACCATCAAATTAATGCAATATTAAAAGAAGACAAAAAGAGGATGGGATTTGAGGATAAAAAAATCAAAATTTCACATAGATATTATAGAAAGCAAAAATAAAACAATGTCCAAAATATATGAGTTATTATTAAATTGGTATACTAAAGATGAAGAGGTGAAGGAGGTTATGATTAAATTGGCCATAGACTTTGGTTATAATATAGAATTAGAAGCCTGGCAAGAATTATGGAATGTGAACTTAAAATTCACGGCTTGTATGGCATTACAGGAAAATGTATGGAAAACGATATACAGGTGGTACCTCACGCCGGTAAAACTGGCAAAGATGTACAGAATGAAAAATAAGAAATGTTGGAAATGTGGAGAGGTAGAAGGAGATCTTTTCCATATGTGGTGGAATTGCAGTAAAGTGAAAGGCTTCTGGGAATTAATTTACAATGAGCTTAAAAAAATGTTTACGTATACTTTAAAAAAAAAAAAAACCGAAGCCTTTTGTAGTGGATTTAGGGGTTGCTCGTGTGTAAGTTGCCGCCACTCCTGGCGGGGTTACCTGGTTAAACCCTTTCTGACTGAACAGCCTCCAGCATTGTGACTGTCTCAGTCGCTGGCAGAATCCGTCAGTGGGTGTTTCTTAAACTTCTTCCAGCACAAAAGTTCCTTGACACCTAGTCTCCGCCTAGACTCCCTGCGCGGAAGCCCTCTGCGCAGGGAGGGTGTGGGCAGTGGAGGACCCGTACTCTCTCCGCTGGTCTCCGGCGAGGAGTCTTGGAGCCTCCTCTCCAATTCCCCCATCTGCCCCCCTTCTCTACTGGTGTTATGCTGATTTCCTTCCCCAGCGGACGGGCTGCCTCTCTCCCTACTGGGACCCTCTCCGCCATCCCTCTGGAGCCTTCCCTCCACCTCTAGCACCGATGGCAGTTCCCTGACATCCATCTCCCCCACAGGACCCCACCCACCCTCGGCCCGACCTTCTGATCCAACCTCGTCCCTTTCCTCGGCCGATGATGCGGGGAATCCGCTGAAGGAGCTGTCGCCATCCTCTGAGGATTCAAAACCCGCTTCCCACCCGCTCCGAACTCTTGCCGCGGGGTGGGCCTCCCAGTCTGATTCTTCTCCCTCTGACACCTCCCCTCCCTCCTCTTCGGAGGCAGGAAAACCCACAAATTCCTCTTCGTCGTCTGTGGTTCCAAATTCTTCCTCCCAGAATCTTGCTAGTGGTTTTGGTTTGTCTGGGAACAGGCTGTGGAATTCTTCCACTAGATACCCATCATTGACCGCCTCAGCGGGCACCCACGTGTTTTCTGACCCGGGTTCTCCTTCCCAAGCCACTAAGTACTCCACCTGGCGCCCTCGCCACCTTGAATCAAGTATTTCCGTGGCTTGGTTGTGGAGTTCCCTCTCCTCTACCCGCGGGTGGGTGGTGACTCCTCCCTCCCGCCCCGGGAATTCCCGCCCCTCCCTGTACAGTGAGAGTAGGGACCTATGGAACACCGGATGTATCTTCATGCTGTCAGGCAACTTGAGCTTGAATGCCACAGGGTTCACCTTGGCTGCAACTTCTTGCAGCCTCCCTTTAGGGGTAACCCTTGGGTTGACAACCACACTCGGTCTCCCACCCGTATGGCCTCCCCCTCCCGACGGTGCTTGTCTGCCTGCCTCTTGTAAACTTCCTTGGCCCGCTCCAAGTTCATCTTGAGTTGCTGGTGAAAGGCCTCCATTTCTTCCACAAACTGCTCTGCCGCAGGTACACTCCACCCTTCCTCCCCCCCTCCCCAGGAAGGCCCTGGGGTGACACCCATAATTGGCCATGAACGGGCTCATCCCCGTGGACACATGTTCAGCGTTATTGTACGCAAATTCAGCCAGCGCTAGTTTCTCTACCCAATCGTTCTGTCTCTCGCTGATGTAGCAGCGTAGGTATTGCTGGAGTATACTGTTCGCTCTTTCTGCTTGCCCGTTGGTTTCCGGGTGTCGTGCCGTCGAGAAGCCCACCTCTACCTGCAGCAAGCTCATGAGCTTCCTCCAGAACCGGGAAGTAAATTGTTTCCCACGATCTGAGATGACCCTCGAGGGCACCCATGCAACCTGAAGATGTGACCACAAACAATTTGGCTGTCTCCTCTGCCGTCACCGCATGTGAAAACTCTGAAACTCCTTATAAAGCAAGAGGTGATTTTTTTCCTTCCTCTTATTTTCAGCGTGAGTTATCTAATTCTATCATGCAGGCAGTCTGACCCACAACCAAGTCAACTTAGAGTTCTTGGGTTTATTCTCAATAGTTTTACTGTTTTTGAGAACCTGGCCACAGAATGCTGCAGCGAGGCTCCTCATGGGGTCTCTGCTATGGGAGCATATTCACCCAGTGCTTTTCAAACTGCACTGGCTCCCGGTAGAGTACAGGGTCAGATTTAAGGTGCTGCTTTTGACCTTTAAAGCCCTTCACGGCCTAGGACCCTCGTACCTACGGGACCGCCTCTCCCGGTATGCCCCACGGAGAACCTCAAGGTCCATAAATAGCAACACCCTAGTGGTCCCAGGCCCTAAGGAAGTTAGATTGGCTTCAACCAGAGACAAGGCCTTTTCAACTCTGGCTCCAGCCTGGTGGAACGCTCTGCCTCATGAGACCAGGGCCCTGCAGGATCTGATTTCTTTCCGCAGGGCCTGTAAGACAGAGTTGTTCCACCTGGCCTTTGGCTTGGAGCCAATTTGATTCCTTCCCTCTCTTTCTTTTTTCCTTTCCTTCTTCTCCTGCGATGAGGCTACATTTTAATATTTTAATGTTTCAATATTTTAATGTATTTTAATTTTGTTTTTAAGTTGTAATAATTCAACTTGTTTTTATTATTACTTGTAAGCCGCTCTGAGCCCGGCCTTGGCTGGGGAGGGCAGGGTATAAATAAAAAATTATTATTATTATTGTCAGGGGTTCAGGAGCAGAGGCAAGGGCAAGGGAGGAAACAGAGAGCGAGGGAGAGGAGGCAGAAGAAAAGATGAGTGATGACGACGACCCGAGATCTCCGAGTCTTTCCAGTGAATCAGAAGATTCACAGAAAGGAGCACCAGTGGCCAGGGCAAGGGGGGAGCCTAGGGGGACACCCCAGGAAGATAGAGTCAGAGGGGACTCAGAGGGGAGCAGTTGGAAATCAGGACCAGCGTCACCGCCAGAGAGCAGGGAAGAGGAAGGGCGCCAGGGATCAAGCGCTGGCAGCTCACAACAGGGGGGAGGGCACGAGTCAGGAGTGGCCACACCTCCATCGGGGAGCGAAGAAACGGTCAGACGGAAGGTGGAAGGTTGGGCGCGCGTGCCAAGTTCAAATGCACAGGAAGGTGGCGCAGTAGGCAGCCCGGAAAGGGAGCCAGGTCCTAAAGCCCGCCGAAAGGAGGGAGAAGAGTCAGGGGGGTCAGCGTCAGCGTCAGAGGAATCCCGGAAGGAAGAGACCCCGGGGGGCAGAGGGACCCAGAGAAGAACAGTCAGGCGGAAAAGGTGGAGCAAGGCTAGGATATTAAGTTGGTGTACAAGGGGCGGAGACTCAGATGGAGCTTCGCCGATCTAACCATGAGACGTAGAGTTGCACGCAGCAGCTTGAGAATGGAAACTGTAACTCAATAAAGACTTTTACTTAATGATCGCTGGCTAGTGTGATCCTCTGTGAGCTAGGATCTGGAAGCAGCTCTGACAGTAAGCTCCATCCCTAGATTGTGGGCATCTACGTCCTCGCGGAGAGGAGAGAAAGCGGGTGCCTACTAGCGAGCTCACGAACGGCAGACAACATGACGGCCGAACAGCAGATAGTGGAACTCAGAGAAGCAGTGACACGACTGAATGCCGAGGCTCTTGCATCCAGGAAGAGAGAGGAGGACGCAGCTGCCGCCTACAGGGATCTCCAGGTCAGGTTGGAAGTGCTTACGAAGCAAGGGCAACTGACACCCAAACCGGAGGGGATTGGGTTGGGGAGACGAACAGGCGGTCTGGTCTCTCACTTCGATGGGAATTTGCAACAGTACCCCAACTTTAGAGCAGATGTAATGTGTGCACTGCAACTGCTGAACAAAGACTTTAGAGATGAGCAAGAGAAGGTGGGATTCATCATGTCCCATTTGCATGGAGATGCTAAAGCATGGCTGCGCAATTTGTGGAGAGATAAGGATCCGGCGCTCCAAAATGCGGATGCCTTTATTAAAGCGATGGATGGGTGCTTTTTATCAAGCATTGACGTGGATCTTGCTCGGCAGCAGATACATGGACTGAAGCAAGGGAGGGCCAGCGTAAGGCAGTACCATGCCCGCTTTTTCGCTTTGGTCAGTGCCCTGGAATGGGACAGAGATTCGGCTCCTGTAAGAGACCTGTTTTGGGAGGGATTGCACGGCTCGGTTAAAGATGAAATTGCGAGGGGGGAGAGACCCCGGACCACGCAGGAGATCGTTCAGAGGGCGCTGGCGGTGGGGGTGCGGCTGGAAGGACGTCCGTGGAGCAGGGAAGAAGGGCGTGGAGGGCGCGAACCAGCCAGGGGCTCCTCCTTCCTTCCCAGAGAAGCAGCGCGTGCGCAATCCACGCCTCCGCCAGGAGGAGGAGCGGAACCTATGGAGGTTGGAGGTGCAAGGGCTCAGTCAGCAGCCAGAGCCCTAGCACCGGCAGCAGTGAAAGCGAAGCCTCCTAGAGGGAACAGGAAGTGTTACATCTGCGATGATCCACAGCATATGGCGAAAGAGTGTCCCCAGAGGCTCCACAAGCACACTGCAGCCTCAGCAATGGTAACTGCAGCAACGCAGCAAGGACAACCACAGCAGGGAAACGAAGGAGTCTGGTTGGAGGAAGAGGCACTGGGGCCCAGCCAGACGTGTCAGTGAAGCAGTCCCCAGAGATTTTACAGCCCATGGACCCCCTCCCGCCCAAACCGGTAGTGAAGCTCACCGCGTCGCTCCAGCTGCCCAATGGAATCACCATGGACGTGCCAATCACCATTGACTCCGGAAGCAATGCGGACTTTATAGGGCAGGACTTTGTCGACCGGCACGCTATACAGTTGCTGCCTGCCACGCTGCCCCTGCAGGTTGTCACGGTGGATGGCAGGGAGCTGCTAGGGGGGCAAGTGGTGAAGCAGACGCCACCAATGGTGATGCGACTTGGGAATCACAGGGAAATCATCAGCTTCAATGTCACTCAACTATCGGACACGCCCATTGTATTGGGCATGAGTTGGCTGGACAAGCACAGCCCGACGCTGGCTTGGTACCAGAGGCAGCTGACCTTCGGCTCTTCCTTTTGCGCTGAACACTGCATCGTGCCCAGGCAGGAAGGAGGGGAAGAGGAGTCACAGCTGCAGCTAGGCACGCTGCAAGCGGTTCCCCACAAGTACGCAGAATTTTTGGAGGTTTTCTGCGAGAAAGAGGCAGACAGGCTACCCCCCCACAGACCATATGACTGCAAAATTGACCTGCTGCCGGGGGCGGCGCTGCCCAAAGGGAAGCTGTATTCCATGTCTGAGGACGAACTGCAGGAACTCAAAGAGTTCATAGATCATAATTTGGAGCGCGGTTTCATCCGAGAGTCCAAGGCAGCGGGGGGCAGTCCGGTATTCTTTGTTAAGAAGCGGGACACGCCCCAAAAAAGACTTGTAGTGGACTTTCGCATCTTGAACAGTGTGACCAAGCCATCGGACTTCCCCATGCCCCGAATCGACGAACAGGTCAACCCGGTGGCTTTCAGGCTGGCTCTTCCGGAGGGTTCCAGAATGCATCCGGTGTTCCACAGATCGGTGCTCACTCCCTACAAGGCACCTCACAGGTTTCAGGAACCAGGAACGGCACCGGGTCCGCTCCGAGAGAGAACCGGGCAAGGGGGAGTGGCACAGGAGGAGCGCATCAACGAAGTCACGGAGATTTTGGACTCCAGATGGGGGGAAGAGGGGGTAGAATACCTTCTCGCCAAGGAGGGCACCCCGGCCAGTGCCAACAGCTGGGTGCCGGGCTACGCTTTAGACGAACCTCTGCTCAAAGAAGAGTTTCATGCCCTCTTCCCACATAGGCCAATGCCAGCAGACTTTTTCGACGACTGGCTTTTCACGCCCACGCTTTCAGCCAGCACGTTCCGGGGGTTCGACTCGGACGAGGAACCGACACGAGACGCCCGTTCCCCGGAGGGGTCACCCTCGGGATCTGCTTCAGAACCCTCGTATTGGTGGGATGATCGACCAGAGGAGCAGTTCCGCAGAAGGTGGCTGGAGGGTCCAGGACGAGCAACGTCTCCAGAAGGCAACGAGGGAGAGACGGACATGGACGTTTTCGGGGACGACCCGGGTTTCGAGCACGGCGGCACAGAGATGGAAGCGGAGGTGACCGTCGTCAACGAGAGCAGGGAGGAAGAACCGGAAGACTTCGGATGGCGGCCCGCCACGGGAAGCGAACTGTATCCGACATTCGTCCCCCTGACACGGCAGCACCCAGATCCCGCACCGGAAGGAGGGGAGGGGGGAAGAGGGGGCTTCGAGGGGGGGATGGATGTCAGGGGTTCAGGAGCAGAGGCAAGGGCAAGGGAGGAAACAGAGAGCGAGGGAGAGGAGGCAGAAGAAAAGATGAGTGATGACGACGACCCGAGATCTCCGAGTCTTTCCAGTGAATCAGAAGATTCACAGAAAGGAGCACCAGTGGCCAGGGCAAGGGGGGAGCCTAGGGGGACACCCCAGGAAGATAGAGTCAGAGGGGACTCAGAGGGGAGCAGTTGGAAATCAGGACCAGCGTCACCGCCAGAGAGCAGGGAAGAGGAAGGGCGCCAGGGATCAAGCGCTGGCAGCTCACAACAGGGGGGAGGGCACGAGTCAGGAGTGGCCACACCTCCATCGGGGAGCGAAGAAACGGTCAGACGGAAGGTGGAAGGTTGGGCGCGCGTGCCAAGTTCAAATGCACAGGAAGGTGGCGCAGTAGGCAGCCCGGAAAGGGAGCCAGGTCCTAAAGCCCGCCGAAAGGAGGGAGAAGAGTCAGGGGGGTCAGCGTCAGCGTCAGAGGAATCCCGGAAGGAAGAGACCCCGGGGGGCAGAGGGACCCAGAGAAGAACAGTCAGGCGGAAAAGGTGGAGCAAGGCTAGGATATTAAGTTGGTGTACAAGGGGCGGAGACTCAGATGGAGCTTCGCCGATCTAACCATGAGACGTAGAGTTGCACGCAGCAGCTTGAGAATGGAAACTGTAACTCAATAAAGACTTTTATTTAATGATCGCTGGCTAGTGTGATCCTCTGTGAGCTAGGATCTGGAAGCAGCTCTGACAATTATTATTATTATTATTATTATTATTATTATGTGAGCAAGCTATGAAATGGCACATCTTCATTAGTAGATCGACTACTACCATGACTGCTGTCTTCCCCCTTAACTTGGGCAAATCTGTCATAAAATCAATGGACACCACCTCCCAGGGTCTTCCCGGCGTGGGTTCCAGTAACCCTGCGGGGGCAGCCCTCTCCCCCTTTGCCCTTTGGCTGCGGTCGCACCCCCGTACATATTCCCGTACATCCTCCCTCACCCTTGGCCACCAGAACTGCCTGGTGACGAGCAGCATGGTTTTGTGCTGTCCAAAGTGCCCAGCTGTAGGGTTGTCGTGGAGTTGTTTGAGTACCTTCCCCTTCAAGGTCTCCCCCGGTACATACAGCGCCCCCTTATAGTACAGCACCCCTTCCTTTTCCTCAAACCCTCCATGGTTTTCCCTTCCGTCTCGGAGTTCCCTGATTTTAGTTTGAGCGAACACGTCTGTCAGCGCTGCCTCAGGTCCTAGCTCACAGAGGACCAACGCCAGTTGCTCTTTATAAACAAAAGTCTTTATTGTGGTTCATTGTTGGTTTGACATCCGTGGCGCGCAGCGCTACGTCTGAGTCCTTAGACCGGCGAAGCTCCGTCTGACTCCTCCCCTCCCCTACACCAGTTCAAGACCCGAGCTTTGCTCCACCTCTTCCTCTCCTCCTTCTGCTCCTTTCTCCTCCGGGTCCTCCTGTCCTCTGGGGTTACCTCCTTCCTACTTTCTTCGGAGGCGGATTCTTCTGACTCCTCCCCACCCTTCCGGCGGGCTTTAGGACCTGGCTCCCAATCCGGGTTTTCTGCTGGCCCGCGCGCCTCCACATTTGAACTTGGCGCGCGCGCCCAGCCGCCTACTTTCCTCCTAACGGCTACACTGCTCCCCTCACTGCTTTCTCCTTCAGGGAGGCTGGCCGGACCTGCTCTTCCCTCCGCCCCCCCACTCTCTGACGGAGGCGTGGTCAGTCCAGCCTCACTCTCTCCTCCTGCAGGAGGCTCTTGTTTTAATCCTTGGGATTCTTCCCCCCCGCTACGCTCTGGTGGGGAAGCTACCCCTGATTTCCAGCTGCCGCTTGGAGACTCCCCCCTGGCCCCCCTTGCCCTGCCTCTGGGGGCCCCCTTCTGGGAATCCTCTGATTCGCTGGAGAGACTCATGGAATCTCTCTGATCACTGGCATACCCTCCTGAGCTCCCCTCAGATTGTTCCCCTTCGCTCTCCATCTCCTCCTTCCCCTGTGGCTCAGCCCCTGAGCCCATGACAACGTCTGTCAAGGCTGCCTCAAGTCTCAGCTCACAAAAGACCAACGCCTATCTCTTCTTATATACAAAAGTGTTTATTGCAGTTCATTGTTTGCTTCACATCCGAGGCGCGCAGCCCTACGTCTGTTACGCTTAGACCGCTGAAGTCCCCTCTGAGTCAGTCCCTCCCCTGCACCAGTTTAAGAGGCTTGCGCTGCTCCACCTCTTTCTCTCTTTCCTTTTCCGCAGGGTCTTCCTGCCCGCTGGGGTTTCGCCCCTCCTGGATTCCTCTGACGCGGAATCCCAAGACTGCTCTTGCCCCCTCCTGCGGGCTTTGGGACCTGGCCCCTCCTCCGGGCTCCCTGTACTTCCGCGCGCCTCTACATTTGAACTTGGCGCGCGCGCCCAACCTCTAACCTTCCTTTTAACAGCTACACTACTCCCTTCACTACTCCCCTCCCCTTCCGGGAGGGTGGCTTGCTCCGACCTCCCTCCTTTCTCTGCTGCCGGAGCCGCTTCCCCTGATACACTGAAACCTCCACCCCCTTCGCTGCACTCTGGCGGGGAGGCTGGTCCTGACGCCCAGCTGCCACTTTGGGATCCCCCGCTGGCCCCCTGCTCCTGACACGTCCCCCCTGGGGCTCCCCTGGCCTTGACCACCGGCGCCCCCTTCTGGGAATCCTCTGATTCGCTGGAAAGACTCATGGAATCTCTTGAGTCATTGTCATCCTCTTCCTCGCTGTCCTGGGATTCATCCCCATCGCTCTCCATCTCCTGCCTACCCTGTGCCTCTGTCCCTGAACCCCTGACAATGTCGTTTCTAGTAAGCCTGGCCAGTTCTCGTTTCCCAACCAAGGCTCCCACACACACCTTGGGGATCACGTGTCAGATCTCCGGCGGTCCCTCTCCTTCCCAGTACTCCGGCTTCCGGGAGAGAGCATCTGCTCTTACGTTTTCCTCTCCCGGCACGTATCGGATCTCGAAGGAAAACTTGGAGAACTCCTGTGCCCATCGAATCTGTCTCTGGTTGAGTACTCGCGTGGTCCTCCAGTATTCCAAGTTCTTGTGATCAAGTACAAACCTGGATCTTGTGCTGCGCCCCTATTAACAGATGTCTCCATCGGCGAAACGCCGCATAGATCGCAAGCAGTTCGCGGTCATGCACCGTATAGTTTTGCTCCGACTTGCTCAGCTTCCTCGAGAAAAAGGCACACGGCTTCCAGTCCTGCTTGCCCCCCCCCGGCTGCAAAAGTACCGCCCCAATGGCTCGGTCGGACGCCTCATGGGCTTCTCCAGATCAACGTGCAGGAGCTGCTCTTCCAAAGTGAACGCCTTCTTCAGTCTCTCAAAGGATTGCTGGGCACTTTCTGTCCAGGTGAACTTCTTTTTGCTACTGAGACAATCTGTGATGGGCGCTGTCAAGTGGGCGAAGTTCTTGATGAACTTCCTGTAGAAGTTGCTGAACCCTAGGAACCTCTGCACATCCTTCCGGGTTTTGGGGGCTTTCCATTCCAGCACTGCCTGCACCTTGCTTGGGTCCATAGCTAGTCCCTTGTCTGACAACTTGTACCCCAGAAACTCAACCTCTCTGGTGTGAAATTGGCATTTTTCCAGCTTGACCCACAACTGGTGCTTCTGCAGCCTCTTTAGCACTTCCCTGACGTCTCTGACATGTTGCTTCTCATTGTCTGAATAGATTAACACGTCGTCCAAGAAGGCTACGCAGTTCGTGTACAGCAGGGGCCCCAACACGTGGTGCATGAATGCTTGAAAGCAGGCGGAGCCCGATTGTAATCCAAATGGCATGACTAAGTACTCAAAAGCCCCCAGGGGGGTGAACATGGTGGTTTTCCATTCGTCCCCCTCCCTTACCCTGATCAAATTGTATGCTCCCCTGAGGTCCAGCTTGGTAAAAATTTTCCCCTGCCTCACCCGTGTTAAAATGTCGTCAATCCTGGGCATTGGGAAGGTCACGGGTTCTGATACCAGGTTTAACGCCCCGTAATCTACGACTAATCTGGGCTGATTAGTCCCTTTTTTGTCCACAAAGAACACCGGACTGCCCCCCACCGCCTTTGATTCCCTTATGAACCCCCTCTTCAGGTTCTTGTCAATAAACTGCCGTAACTCCTGCATCTCTCTGTCCGACATGGCATACAGCTTACCCACCGGCAGCTGAGCCCCTGGGGGTAAGTTGATTTGGCAGTCAAAGGGCCTATCCGCCTCCTTCTCGCTGAAGACTTCCTTTAGGTCAGCGTATGGTGGTGGCACCTCTCCCTTTGTTTCCACCGCCAGCCCAGCCACCCTGGCCACTGTCATTCTTGGGGTTCCCCCCCCCAGACAGTGTTCCAAACAGTAAGCTGACCCAAAGGTGACTGACCGCTGATGCCATGACACTTCAAGGCATGATTTTGCTTCGCCATAAGGGGCCTGATCCATTCCCATGCCCCATCCTCCAGATGCCCCACAATGTAGGCTACCCTTTGCCCACCGTCAGCAAAGTCATCATGCTGCAGTTCCAAAGCGTACTCTATTTCCGTTCGGAACGCATTGTAGTCCTGGGGTTTTCCCCCAAACTTGTGTACCAGCCCCGGTACCTTCCTCGCGATGGGGGTGGGTCTGACCCAAGCATCCTGAGCTCGTCTTTCGTCCAGCCGCGCCGTCAGGAGAGCTACATGCTGTTCCAAGTCTCGGTTTCTCTCTACCAGACCTTGCACTGCAGCTGCTTGCTCTGTCTCTCCAGCTCCTCTGGTCTGGCTCATCGTGCTGCCTCTCTGGAGCTGCCCACAAGCAACGTCGGGGACTGAAGGATTGCTGTAATGGATTTAGGGGTTGCTCGTGTGTAAGTTGCCGCCACTCCTGGCAGGGTTACCTGGTTAAACCCTTTCTGACTGAACAGCCTGCAGCATCGTGACTGTCTCAGTCGCTGGCAGAATCCGTCAGTGGGCGTTTCTTAAACTTCTTCCAGCACAAAAGTTCCTTGACACCTAGTCTCCGCCTAGACTCCCTGCGCGGAAGCCTTCTGCACAGGGAGGGTGTGGGCAGCGGAGGACCCGTACTCTCTCCGCTGGTCTCCAGCGAGGAGTCTTGGAGCCTCCTCTCCGATTCCCCCATCTGCCCCCCTTCTCTACTGGTGTTACGCTGATTTCCTTCCCCAGTGGACGGGCTGCCTCTCTCCCTACTGTGACCCTCTCCGCCATCCCTCTGGAGCCTTCCCTCCGCCTCTAGCTCCGATGGCAGTTCCCTGACACCTTTCTACTGGGACTAGTTGGAAAAGATGTTCAAAAGAAAGATAAAAACCTATTCCTTTATGCCACAACAGCAGCAAGGACTATAGAATCATAGAATCATAGAATCATAGAGTTGGAAGAGACCACAAGGGCCATCGAGTCCAACCCCCTGCCAAGCAGGAAACACCATCAGAGCACTCCTGACATATGGTTGTCAAGCCTCTGCTTAAAGACCTCCAAAGAAGGAGACTCCACCACACTCCTTGGCAGCAAATTCCACTGTCAAACAGCTCTTACTGTCAGGAAGTTCTTCCTAATGTTTAGGTGGAATCTTCTTTCTTGTAGTTTGGATCCATTGCTCCGTGTCCGCTTCTCTGGAGCAGCAGAAAACAACCTTTCTCCCTCCTCTATGTGACATCCTTTTATATATTTGAACATGACTATCATATCACCCCTTAACCTCCTCTTCTCCAGGCTAAACATGCCCAGCTCCCTTAGCCGTTCCTCATAAGGCATCGTTTCCAGGCCTTTGACCATTTTGGTTGCCCTCCTCTGGACACGTTCCAGTTTGTCAGTGTCCTTCTTGAACTGTGGTGCCCAGAACTGGACACAGTACTCCAGGTGTGAGGTCTGACCAGAGCAGAATACAGTGGCACTATTACTTCCCTTGATCTAGATGCTATACTCCTATTGATGCAGCCCAGAATTGCATTGGCTTTTTTAGCTGTCGCTTCACACTGTTGGCTCATGTCAAGTTTGTGGTCAACCAAGACTCCTAGATCCTTTTCACATGTACTGCTCTCAAGCCAGGTGTCCCCCATCTTGTATTTGTGCCTCTCATTTTTTGTGCCCAAGTGCAATACTTTACATTTCTCCCTGTTAAAATTCATCTTGTTTGTTTTGGCCCAGTTCTCTAATCTGTCAAGGTCGTTTTGAAGTGTGATCCTGTCCTCTGGGGTGTTAGCCACCCCTCCCAGTTTGGTGTCATCTGCAAATTTGATCAGGATGCCCTTGAGTCCATCATCCAAGTCGTTGATAAAGACATAAAGTTGATATGTTAGCCCAGAATTGGAAAACAAAAGTATTACCAACTATTACTGAATGGCAGGTCAAAATGATTACTTATACGGAACTGGCTAGAATATCGGGGAGAATAAAAGATCAGGATGAACAAAAGTTTTATGAAAATTGGAGTAAATACTTGGATTATATAAGAGATAACTGTAAATCTTTAAAGACACAGGCAGGATTTGACTAACTTCAACAGCTTATGATCAAATAGATAAATGTATAAAATACGTAATAATGAAAATATATGAGACTTACTGAAGGAGAGGAAGTTCAAAGCTCAATAGAGCTAATGTTATGTATGAGATGTATTAATGAAATGAATGTATTGGAATGTATGTTTGATGAAAACTAATAAAAATTTAAGTTGGAAAAAAAAGAAAAGATAGGGAGAAATCGAGAGAGAACGAAGGAAGAGAGGGAGGGAGGGAGAGAAGGGAGAGAGACAGAAGGGAGAGGCAGAGAGAGAGAAAGAAGGAAGGAAGGAAGGAATTGAGAGAGAGAGAAGGCAGAAAAATAGAGAGAAGGAAGGAAGGAAGGAAGGACAGAACAGGAAGAGACAGAGAGAAGGAGGGACAGATATACATGGAAAGAAGGACAGAAGAAAGGGAGGGAGGGAGGGAGGGAGGGAGGGAGGGAGGGAGGGAGGGAGGGAGGGAGGAAGGACAGACCTGCTGGAGAGAGAGGGAGTAAGAGAGATATATGGAAAGAAGGAAGGAAGGAAGGAATCAAGGAAGGAAGGGGATAGAGAGAGAGAAGGAAGGAAGGAAGGAAGGAAGGAAGGAAGGAAGGAAGGGGAAAGAAACAATTGGGAGAAATCGAGAGAGAACGAAGGAAGAGAGGGAGGGAGGGAGAGAGAGAAGGGAGAGAGACAGAAGGGAGAGGCATGGAGAGGCAAGGAGAGAGAATGGCAAGGAAGGAGAGAGAAAGGAAGGAAGGAATTGATTGATTGAGAGAGAAGGAATTGGTTAGAGATAGAGAAGGAATTGTTGAGAGAGAGAGACAAAGAGACAGATAGAAAAATAGAGAAAGGGAGGGAGGGAGGGAGGGAGGGAGGGAGGGAAGGAAGGAAGGAAGGAAGGAAGGAAGGAAGGAAGGAAGGAAGGAAGGGACTGAGAGAGAGAGAAGTAATTCTTGAGAGAGAAAGAGAGAAGGAGAGAAAAAGAGAGAAAGGGAAGGAAGGAAGGAAGGAAGGAAGGAAGGAAGGAAGGAAGGACAAACAAGGGAGAGAGAGAGAAAAGGAGGGACAGATGTATATAGAGAGAGAGAAAGGAGAGAGAAAGAATGGAGAGGTAGAGAGAGAGAGTAGTAAGAAAGGAAGGAAGGAAGAGGGTGTGAAATAGAGGCAGATTGAGAGGGAGAGGGAGAGAGAGAAGGAAGGAAGGAAGGAAGGAAGGAAGGAAGGAAGGAAGGAAGGAAGGAAGGGATTGAGAGAGAGAGGAATGGGTGAGAGAGAGACAGAGAGAAGGAGAGAAAAAGAGAGAAAGGGAAGGAAGGAGGGAGGGAAGGAAGGAAGGAAGGAAGGAAGGAAGGAAGGAAGGAAGGAAGGAAGGAAGGAAGGGGTTGAGAGAGATAGAGAAGGAATGGGTGAGAGAGCGACAAAGAGAAAGAGAAAAAATGAGAGAGAGGGAAGGAAGGAAGGACAGACAGGGGAGAGAGAGAGAGATGTTGGGACAGATATATATGAAAAGAGGGAGGGAGGGAAGGAAGGAAGGAAGGAAGGAAGGAAGGAAGGAGAGGGAGAGGGAGAGAAACGAAGAAAGATGGAAAGAGAGAGAGAGTAGGGGAGAGAGAGAGGAGTGGGTAGGATGGAAGGAAAGGATTGAGAGAGAGAAGGAATGGGTGAGAAAGAGACAGAGAGAAGGAGAGAGAAAGAGAGAAAGCCAAGGAAGCAAGGAACAAAAGAGGGAAGGAAGGAAGGAAGGAAGGAAGGAAGGAAGGAAGGAAGGAAGGAAGGAAGGAAGGAAGGAAGGAAGGAAGGACAGGGAAGATAGAGAGAGAAGGAGAGAGAGAGAAATATTTAAAGAGGGAAGGAAGGAAGGGAGGAAGGGGGAGGGAAGGAAGGAGGGAAGGAAGGATAAAGAGGGATAGGGGGAGAGAGGAAGAGAGAGACATATAGATAGAGATAGGGGTACGAGAGACAGAAGGGGTGGAGGAAGGAAGTAAGTTAGGAGGGGACTTCCAGTGGATCACGATCTTCCCGCAAGTGGGAATTTTGCCTTGAGGGAAATCCCGAGCTATTTTGGAAGAAAAGGGGTGCTACAGGGCGCAGTAGCCCCCAAATTTAATCTCTGGAGGGGGTCCAGAGAGCCAGGTTCCCGGCGACGCCAAAAGCTGCCCGCCCGGCCATCAGGTAACTCCAAAAAGGAGCGAAGAGTACAGCGGAGCGGGGATAGCGGGCTAAGGGAAGCCATTGTCTACATCCGAATAGCGAAGCCCCGAGCTTGCAAGGAAAGCGCTCCGCTCTCAAATATATGAAATTCGGACCTAAATAACCACAGATTGGACGGTGGTGAACAAAGAAAGGGGGGAAAAGAGAAGACTACGGAGTTCAGTTGTCATCTGGAATCAGCTTTGACGCAGCGCTGTATGCAGAGCGAGGAAAAGGGAAGTGAGCTGCCACTAGCGGCTATTGTTCTTTCTCTCTGTAATTTCTGTAATTTGGGGTATCTGCTGGGTTTATTTTTTGGGTGGTTGGTGGTTGCATAAAATTCTGTAATTGAGAATTTGTTTGATAACTTTAAGAAGATGATACACCAATAGAAGAAATGGTTGGAAGGGGGGACGCCAACAGATAGGAGGGGTTCTAAGCAAGAAGCAGACTTTAAAGCAGAAATTCTGAAGATGTTTGCTGAAATTAAGCAAAGTGAAAAGAATTTAGAAACTAAATTAGAACAAGTGGATAATAAGATTGGGAAAATGGACAAAAAAATTGATGAGACAGTTAATGAACTCAAAGGGCAAATAAAAGAGGTATCCAAAAGAACGCAATCCTTGGAGGAAGGGATGAAGAGGACAAAACTGGAAATGAAGGAAGTGAAGCGAGAAGAAGAGAAGATTAAGGTGGAGATGTCGGAATTAAATAAATCACAAGAAGAAATTAAAGATGCGATTGCTATGAATGAACTGAGACAGAGGGAAGTTAACCTGAGGTTGAGAGCCGTGCCGGAGATCCAGAATGAAAATATTAAAGAGAGATTGATAACAGAACTAGCGCAGTGGTTGGAGCTACCAACAGAAGAGGTCGCAAAAACAGTACAAAGTGCATTTAGAATGAGAGTAAGAACAAGCAAAGCAAGAAAATTTCCAGGAGATTGTCTAATCACTTTTAAGGACAGAGAAATGAAAAATTTAATATTACAGATTAACAGAGAAAAAAGACTAAATATAGATGGGAATTATATAATTATCTTTAAAGACATACCAATAAGACTGCTGAAACGAAGAGACCCGTACAAGCCACTGGTGCAGATTCTTAAGAATTCAAATGGGAATTTCCGGAGGGAATTTCGTTTTTCTACAAAAGTAAAAAGCACAGATTGACGAGCCCAGAAGAAACAGGGAAATTTCTGAGAAGGTACAAGGAATTAAAAGCAGAGGACGGGGAAGTTAAAGGTGCAGAAGGAGGAGCTGGAGCCAAAGGAGAGTTGGAATCGGGAGAAGAAGAAGAAGAAGAAGAAGAAGAAGAAGAAGAAGAAGAGGAGAACGGAAAGAAGTCAGAAGGAGGAGGAGGAGGAGGAGGAGGAGAGGTAGATAGGTTATAGAAAAGTAAACCAAATTTATTTAATTAGAAATCATCATGGCGTTAAAATTATGGAATTGGAATATTAATGGGATGAATGAGAAGAAAAAACGGAATAAAATTGAACAATTTCTAAAAAAGAAAAATTTGGACATCATATGTTTACAAGAAACACACGTGGCAAGAAAGCATACAAAATTTTTGACCAATAAAAGACTAGGAAACGAATTTGTATCTTCAGATAAAGAGAAAAAAAGAGGGGTAGTTTTATATATTAAAGACAAAATTGAATCTCAACAAATTTTTAAAGATGAAGAAGGAAGGATCATAGCAGTCCGGATCAAATGGCAAGGGGAAAATTTGATAATTGTCGGGATCTACGCACCTAATGGAAATAAGACTGATTTCTACAAAACTTTGGAAGAAAAATTATTTGAGTATATGGACCAGAAAATTATAATATTGGGAGATATGAATGGGGTGGTCTCGTTGGAAATGGACAGATTAAGAGATGGAACATCTAAAGAAGGAAAATTACCCAAGACTTTTTTCTCAATGATTAAGAATTGTAATCTGATTGATATCACTGGGCAACAATTTTTTACTTTTTGAATGTTGTCTAGATTTCTACAACTGATTTAGGGTATTTTTGCACTGCTGAATCAGGAAATGGCATCCGTTTCTCTCCATCAGGTCAGGTTTTTGTGCTATGTTGATTTGAAAAAAATCAGATCTTGTGACAAAATCTATTACATTTTTGTGGCATTCTCAGCTGATTTTTGTCAACACATATCATCCTAAATATGTTTTTAAGAGAAAAAAATGTTTTTCTAACAACATATATTGATTACCTGATAGAAACATCGATTACTGTAAACTGAATGGTGGGCATTGATAAAGGTAAGCACACGTAAATTGCATGTTGCTTCACCATTTTTCAAACTTCAGGGCTTGAACTTCCATTTCTTGGAACTCCTGGAATGCTCAGCGGCAGGGAGGTCTCTCTTCAGAGTCCAACAGTAGTCAGCCATCATGACTGCATCCCAGCGACCCTGATACCTGGTCTCCATCTCTTTCATGTCCTGATGGAATCTCTCCCCCTGCTCGTCACTCATTGAATACTTCTTGTCATTGAATACTTCTTGTCATTAAAATAATCATTTCCAATCAAAACAATTATTCGACATGGCATTTTACCCCCACCAACTTCTTCTAAAATGCTCCACACAAGTGTACATGTGAACAAAAATGTAAAAAACCGACGTGGCCATAGCTCAAAAACTTGACCTGATTGAGCAAAACCAATGTGATTTTTGGGTTCAGCGCATCAGATTCGTCCTAAATCAGCTTAAAAAATGCAGACAACAAATTTGTTGTTGACCAGTGTATTTGGAGACTTAGACACCCATTGGACAGTCAATGTCAAGAACAGATCAAATATGGGTCTCAAATGAACTGACTCCAAGAATTCTACAAATCGAAATTCAACCTAAAGTAATTTCTGATCATAATCCAATAAAATTGGAACTAAAAGGCTTTGAGGAAAGAACCTTTAGATGGAAAATCAATGATTATCTTCTTGATGACCAAAAAAATCATAGAAAAAGCACAAAAGAAACTAACCGAATATTTTGTCGATAATAGTAACAAAGGCACAAAGATGAGTGTAGTCTGGGACGCAAGCAAGGCAGTGATGCGAGGTTTCTTTATCCAG
This sequence comes from Podarcis pityusensis, assembly GCF_964106645.2. Lineage (NCBI taxonomy): Eukaryota > Metazoa > Chordata > Lepidosauria > Squamata > Lacertidae > Podarcis > Podarcis pityusensis. The sequence continues at coordinate 196,302 of NC_138038.1, forward strand.
CAGAATTCATTGAAGAATAAAAACAGAGAAAAGGGGAAAAAAGAAATTTTAAAGCAGATAATGGACAATGAACAAAAATTAATTAAAAAACCAAATAATTTAAAAATAAAACAAGAAATTAAGGCCCTGCAAACGCAATTTGCAATGATAATAAATAAAGAAGTAGAATGGAATATTAAAAAGTTAAGACAGGAAAACTTTGAATTTGCTAACAAATCAGGCAAATGGCTTGCATGGCAAATCAAAAAGAGAAAGGAGCAGAATACAATCAACAAAATTACTGTGAATGGCGAAGAGATAGATAACCCGAAAGGAATCAGAAAAGGATTCTTGGACTTTTACAGACAATTATATAAAAAAAGAGAAAGGACTAATACGAGGAAAATAGAGAGATTTTTAAAAGGAAAAAAGGTGCAAAAGATCCCGGCAGATAAAAAAGACCAACTGAATGCCCCAATAGAAACTGATGAGATAAAAGAGGTTATAAAGGAATTGAAAAGGGGAAAGGCCTCGGGACCAGATGGATTTACATCAGGCTATTATAAAGGATTGAGAGATGTTTTGATGACACCATTGAAAGAAGTTATGAATAATATTTTAAAAGAAAGAGATATCCTGGAAATGTGGAAAGATGCATTTATTACACTTATTCCAAAACAGGACTCGGATTTAACTCAAGTTAAAAACTATAGGCCTATTTCATTGCTGAATACAGACTACAAAATTTTCGCAGGGATTTTAGTGAGAAGAATGAAAAAGATATTATTTGAAATTATCCATAAGGACCAAGCAAGTTTCCTTCCAGGCAGACAGATGAAGGATAATGTAAGGAATATAATCAATATTTTGAAATACCTGACTGCCAGGAATGAGAAACAAGCCATACTCTTGTTTGTGGATGCAGAAAAGGCCTTCGATAATATAGCATGGGACTTTATGTTGAAGAATCTGGAGTGTATGGAAGTTGGAAAAGAGTTCTTTAATGGAATAAAGGCAATATATACAGAACAGAGAGCCAAGCTGATCATAAATAATGTGACTACAGAAGATATTAAAATATCCAAAGGAACTAGACAGGGATGTCCGCTTTCGCCATTGCTATTTATAATGGTCCTGGAGGTCTTTCTAAATGCGATTAGACAAAATGAATCAATAAAAGGGATAACAGTTGGCCAGAATGAATATAAAGTTAAAGCCTTTGCTGACGATCTGGTAATAACGATTGAAGAACCAATAGAAAGTGTAAAAGAAGTAATAGAGGAGATCGAACAATTCAGAAATGTGGCAGGGTTCAAATTAAATAAGAAGAAGAATGGCGGAAATGACTGGTAGAATCCGTGACCAGGGAGAAGAGTCGATGGAGGAAGATTGGAAGAAATTCAAAGACTATCTTCAGAAACACTGCAAAATTAAGGAATGTTAGAGTGAAGTTGGATTGAAAATAAGTGGTTTCCAGCTGTACAGGTTAAAGTCAATGATAGACTAAGATTAAAGATTAAGATTAAAGATGTTTAAAGAAATGGAAATTTGATATAAAGAAGTTGAAGTTATATATTTTAATATTGTATTAAATTAAAGATTGGGATTAAAAAAGTGGAAAAGAAACTGCTGGACAAACAATTTGGATTGGAATACAAAAGAGGGAGGTATGAGGAAGTCCAGAAAATAAGTAATTTAAAAATGGAAATGGAAAAGAGATATTGTTTTTAATTATGTTTTTTTGTTTTCTTTATTGTTGAATTTTGTGTTGCATTTTGTGTGTGTTGTTGTTATATGTATTGTGTATGTTTTTTTTTCTCTTTTTTTGTTGTCTAAAACCTTAATAAAAATTATTTTTAAAAAAAACAAATTAAATAAGAAGAAAACTAAAATAATTGCAAAAAATATGGATCAAAGTATGATAGAAATAATGCAACAACGAACAGAGATAGAGGTGGTGAAAAAGGTAAAATATTTAGGAATTTGGTTAACTCCTAAAAATATTGATTTCTTTCAGAATAACTACACACCTGTTTGGAACAGAATAAGGAAAGATCTGGAGGTGTGGGGTAGAATGAAACTATCTTTTTGGGGTAGAATTTCTATGATAAAGATGCGCGTTCTTCCAAAGATGTTATTTTTATTTCAGACTATCCCCATAATAAAGAGGGTAACGATTTTTAAAGAGTGGCAAAGAGTGATTTCAAGATATATCTGGCAGGGCAAGAAGCCGAGAATTAAATTAAGCTATTAACAGATGTGAAGGAAAGAGGAGGCTTCGCCCTTCCAGATCTGAAATTATATTATGAAGCAGCATGTCTTTGCTGGTTGAAAGATTGGATAACAGTAGAAAATAAGGAGTTTTTAGATTTAGAAGGGTTTGATAACAGATTTGGATGGCACGCGTAATGGTGTGAGAAGAAGAAAATTCATAAAAGTTTTGGGAACCACATCTTCCGGAGTTCGTTAATAGAAATATGGGATAGGTATAAAAACCTCTTAGAACCAAGAGTTCCACACTGGTTATCTCCGTTAGAGGTCATGAGTGTTAAGAAAATTAATATGAGAGATAAATGGATTACATATGGGGAATTGATAATTAAAGAAGGAGGAAAATGGAAATTAAAACCATATGAACAAGTTAGAGAACACATTTATGATTGGTTGCATTATTTTCAGGTTAATGAAATGTTCAAAAAAGATATTAAAGAAAGTGGTTATGAAGTAAAAGATTCAAAATTTCAAACAGATATAATAAATAATGATTGTAAATTTCTGTCAAAAATGTATAAGATGCTGTTGGAATGGTATACAAAAGATGAAGAAGTTAAATCGGTAATGACACAATGGGCCAGTGACCTGGGTTATAATATACAATTTGATGACTGGGAAAAACTATGGAAGGAGAATTTAAAATTCACTGCATGTACGGCGTTAAAAGAAAATGTTATGAAAATGTTTTATAGATGGTACATCACACCGGTAAAATTAGCAAAAATGTTTAAGACATGTAATAAGTGTTGGAAATGTAAGGAAAAAGAAGGAACGTTTTATCATATGTGGTGGGATTGTAAGAAAGTGAAAAGTTTCTGGGAGATGATATATAATGAATTGAAAAAGATGTTAAAATACACATTTGTAAAGAAACCAGAGGCTTTGCTTTTAGGGATTACAGGCAAGGAAATAAGAAGAAAGGACTGTAAACTCTTCCAATACGCAGTTACAGCAGCAAGAATTTTACTGGCCCAGAAATGGAAACAAGAGGAAATACCGACGATAGAAGAATGGAGAATGAAACTGACAGACTATGCAGAGTTGGACAAATTAACTGGAAAAATTACTGTATTTTTCGCTCTATAACACGCACCAGACCATAACACGCACGTAGTTTTTAGAGGAGGAAAACAAGAAAAAAATATTCTAAACGAAACAGTGGATGTATGATTTTTGTGGTTCATGTTGTGGCCACAGACATGTGATCTGACAGTGAGTTTGGGGTAGCCCAATACAAAAATCCTGAGGATCCATGTGGATCCATGCTAAAGTCGCCCTAAAGTCGCAGGGGCGCTGGAAGTCGCAGGGGCGCTGGGGGAGTGAACAGGAAGCAAGAGAAGGAGAACGATGCCTCTCACACACAGAGACACACAGAGTATCAATCCTAAAGTCGCAGGGGCGCTGGGGGAGTGAAAGGGAAGCAAGAGAAGCATGCACCACTCTGGCGAGGCAGTCCGCGGGCAGGTAGGGTCTTAGCCTGCGTACCAGGTGGAGCTGGTAGACAGCTGCCCTGGACACAGAATTAACCTGTGTCTCCATAGACATCTGTGAGTCCAAAATGACTCCCAGGCTGCGCACCTGCTCCTTCAGGGGCACAGTTACCCCATTCAGGACCAGGGAATCCCCCACACCTGCCCGCCCCCTGTCCCCCAAAAACAGTACTTCTGTCTTGTCAGGATTCAATCTCAATCTGTTAACCGCCATCCATCCTCCAACAGCCTCCAGGCACTCACACAGGACCTTCACCGCCTTCACTGGTTCTGATTTAAAGGAGAGGTAGAACTGGGTGTCATCTGCATACTGATGAACACCCAGCCCATACCCCCTGATGATCTCTCCCAGCGGCTTCATATAGATATTAAAAAGCATGGGGGAGAGGACGGAATCCTGAGGCACCCCACAAGTGAGAGCCCAGGGGTCTGAACACTCATCCCTCCCCCACTTCTGAACACGGCCCAGGAGGAAGGAGCGGAACCACTGTATGACAGTGCCCCCAGCTCCCAGCCCCTCTAGACGGTCCAGAAGGATGTTATGGTCGATGGTGTCAAAGGCCGCTGAGAGATCCAGCAGACTAGGAAACAGCTCTCACCTTTGTCCCTAGGCCGCCGGAGATCATCAACCAGTGCAAACCAAGGCAGTTTCAGTCCCATGGTGAGGCCTGAATCCCAATTGGAAGGGATCCAAATGGTCCGCATCCTCCAGGCGTGCTTGGAGTTGTTTGGCAACCACCCGCTCAATCACCTTGCCCAAGAATGGTAAATTTGAGACTGGGTGATAGTTGGCCAAATTGGCTGGTCTAAAGATATTTTTTTAAGAAGCGGTTTAATGACCGCCTCTTTTAGCGGGTCTGGGAAGGCTCCCTCACAGAGGGAAGCATTCACCACCCCGCAGAGCCCATCGCCCAGCCCTTTCCGGCTCGCTTTTATCAGCCAGGATGGGCAAGGATCAAGGAGACAGGTGGTCGGTTTCACTTGTCCAAGCAGCCTGTCCACATCCTCGGAGGTAACAGATTGGAATTGATCCCGTGTAACAGGACTAGACAGAACTCTAGCACTCTCCCGCCCTGGCCCTGCTCCCACGGTGGAGTCTACCTCCTTCTGAATCTGAGCAACTTTATCTGCAAAAAACTTTGCAAAAGCATTGCAGGAGATCTTGGGGTCCCTACCAGGCCCCAGTGGTGCAGGTGGTTTCGATAGATTGCGAACCACCTGAAAAAGTCTCCTGCTGCTGTTATCTGCAGATGCAATGGAGGCAGTGAAGAAGGCCCTCTTCGCCGTCACCATTGCCACTTGGTAGGCTCGACATTGAGCTCTAGCCCGTGTCCGGTCTGATTCAGAATGAGTTTTCCACCACCGGCGCTCTAGCCGTCTCAACGATTGTTTCATCACCCTCAGCTCCGGGGAAAACCATGGGGCTGTCCGGGCTCCATGCAATCGGAGAGGGCGCTTCGGAGCCAGACAGTCAATAGCCCTGGTTAACTCCGCATTCCAGCGGGCCACCAGGGAGTCAGCTGAAAGGCCATCAACTTGGGATAAAACATCCCCTACCACTCTCTGGAAGCCAATTGGATCCATTAAGTGGCAGGGGCGGACCATCCGAATCGGTCCCACCTCCCTGCAGAGGGGAAGGGTCGCGGAGAAGTCCAGTTGCACCAGGAAGTGATCTGACCATAGCACTTCTTTTGTTTCGCTTTTAGTTAATGTCAGATCACCAACATCCGTAGAGGTAAACACCAAGTCTAAGGCATGTCCAAGGCTATGAGTTGGGCCAAACTTATTCAGGGACAACCCCATGGAGGCCATGCTTTCCACGAAGTCCCGAGCGGCCCCTTGTAAGGTCGTGTCGGCATGGATGTTAAAATCCCCCATGACAACCAAGCTAGGTGTCTCCAGGAGCATATCCGCCATGACCTGAAGCAGCTCGGGCAGGGAATCCTTGGTGCAGCGGGGAGGTTGGTACACCAAAAGGAATCCTGTACTGCCACTATTGCCCAACTTCCAGAACATGCACTCAGAGAACTGAGTCTTCCCAATAGGACATCTGGTGCAGACTAATGACTTTCTAAAAATCACTGCAAACCCCCCCCCACCGCCCACATGACCTGGCTTGCTGTGCGTAAGAGAAACCTGGTGGGCAAGCAGCGGCAAGGACAGGCCCATCTGCTTCATCCAACCAGGTCTCTGTCACACATGCCAGGTCAAATCCTCCATCCACAATCAGGTCATGGATGGCAGTGGTTTTATTCATCATTGAACTGGCATTGCACAGCAGCATTTTCGGGTCATGTGGGTTTCCCTTGCTGATTCCAGTATCCTTCCGGTCAGGACCAGACCTGGGGGCAGGGATAGTCCTCAAACAATGATTAAACCTGCCTCCTCGGTAATGACATGGTCTGGTCTTAGCGTAACTCCTCCTCCTGCCCGTGATCACTGAGATCGGGTGTCCCAATACATTCCCCCCTGTGGAACCTGCCCCAGCCATTCTATTGGCTGATGCCCACTCCCAGGCAGCCCTGAACCTTCCCCTTAAAAGGCAAAATACAAAGTATATAATAACTTAAAGAATAATAAAAATAGAAGCACAGCAAGAAACAATAGTGCTCGACTTCCGCTTTTACCACAGCTGCAACAGTGTGAGCTCTGACTGCAGTAAGCAAGTCGGGGCATACTCCGGTACTGTGAGGGGCAACGTTTGCCTAACCCCTGAAAAGGCTTGGAAGGAAGCTCAAGTCAAAGGAACTTCGGCAGTGTTTTTTTGGAGTCCCGGCACCCCTCGCTGAAGGAAAAATGGCTGAGGTGGGGGGGGAATCCAGGCACAGAGAAGAACATCAAACAGACCGGTGAAAAACCTCACATCACTGAAGCAGCGACAAGATGGTAAAATCTCTATTTCTATATCAAAATAAACGTAAAGTGGTAGCAGCAGTAATAAAACCTAAAAGGAAATAAGACAAGGGGGAAAAAGGGAACCCAGGAGGGGGAATCCCTCATGGAGCGAGTAAACCCAAAACAAGATAAAGAGTAAAAATAGCGGAGGAGAAGTAATGCTACCACAAAAGTAAAGGGAAGACAGAAGAACAGAGAAAAAAAATATGGAAAGAATGTAAAGAAATCACTCAGATTGCAATTAAACTATTTGAAAAGCACACTATCTGAAACGGACTTACTACAAAGTGCAAAGCGGTGCAGGCTGCCTGTTGTTGGAGCTGGGTGGAGTAAAGCGGCTGCTTTGAAACTGAATGTCCTTGAAGGAAAGATAAGGACAAAGGAATAAGGAACGCTGTGGGGGAAAGGAGGGGAATTTCACAGATAAGATAAGATGGTGTCACAGGTCTGAAGACGCTGAGTAATCATCAAGAAGGAGGAAGTGACGAAGACAAAATAGTGAAAGAGAGGATTAAAGGAGGGCAGAAGCTGGCAAGCTGAGTTAATAGGAACACAGTGACACCCAGTGGACAAAGTAGGAAAAGCAGTAACAAAGGAAAATTGGAACAATAGAAGGACATCTGGTGGTTGAAAAAGAGAACGCAAAATGTCTCATGCAATTAAAAAACAGACTGGAACTGGAAGTCAACAGCAGCAATTAAGAAGAAACTCAGGCCTTGAAGAAATGGACTTGAAGGAGCTTATTATTAGTTTGAAACTGGACTTGGGAGGATTGAGAAAAGAGTTGGAAGAAAGAATCAACACAATTGATGGGAAATTGGAAAAATTAGAAAACACAATGAAAAAAATGAAAAAGAAAATGAAGAAATAAAGGAAAAATTAACAGAAGTTCTAGAAGGAATGAAGGAGACAGATAAGAAAGTGCAAGAAATTAAGAATAAGAATCAACAAATGGATGAGATGGTGAAGAAAATTAGCAAAGAACAAAGGGAACAAAGAAAAGAAATGGACAAATTGAAAAAGGAGATGGAGGAACAAAAAGCAATCCAGGAAGCTACTAGGGATGAGCTAGCAATGATACAGATGCAGATTAAAGAGAAGACCTTGAGATTCAGAAATGTTCCAGAAGAGGAGAAGGAGGATATTTGGAAGAAGATGATTGAAACTTTAACAAAGTGGCTTCATTTACAGGAAAAAGACATAATAGAACAGACAGAGAAAATCTTCAGAGTGAACTCAAGAAAAGCAAAAATGAACAAATGGCCGGCAGACTGCATCATTGTATTCACATCGAATTGGATGAAAGATAAGATCCTCCAAGTAAAGAGTAAGAACAAATTAACCATAGATGGAAAGGAAATAATAATTTTACGAGAAGTCCCACCTAGGCTGATAAAAAAGAGACAGCAATTCCAATTTCTAACAAAAGCACTAAAGGCCAAATCAATATCTTTCAGATGGGAATACCCAGTGGGGATTTCCTTCAACTTCAAAGGAAAAAGAAGACGATTTGAGACATTTGAGGAAGCAGATATGTTTTGAAGGAAGTATCGAGGAGAATCAAGAAATTAAATTACTGAGAGTAGAATATAATAAAATTATAGAACAGGAGGTAGAACAACAAATCAAATTTTGGAAATATAAAAATTTTGAATGGGCAAATAAGCCAGGCAAGATCCTTGCCTGGCAACTAAAGAAACAAAGAAATGAAAAATTAATAAATAAAATAAAAGTAGAAGAGAGGACAATAAGGGATATGACAGAAATTAAAAAAGAATTTGAAAAATATTACAAAAAATTATATCAAAAAGATGAAGTGCCAATAGAAGAAATAGAGGAATATATAAAGAAAAATAAACTAATAGAGATAGCAGAAGAAGACCATAAATTATTAAATGAACCAATATCAACCGTAGAAATTAAGGAATCAATCCAAAAATTAAAAATAGGGAAATGCCCAGGTCCAGATGGCATACCAGCAGAATACTACAAAGAAATGTTAAATGAATTAAATCGACCCACTAAAAGAAGTAATAGAGGAAGCAGTAGAGAAGGGGAATATTCCAGACTCTTGGATTCAACGGTATATAACGCTCCTACCAAAACAAGGTACGGATTTGGAATCTGTCTCAAATTATAGACCCATTTCAGTGTTAAATTCCGATTATAAAATTTATGCAGGATTATTGGCTAACAGGTTGAAAAAAATTATAGGAAAAATACATAAAAATCAGGCTGGATTTGTGGAAGGTAGACAAATAAAGGATAATGTCAGGGGTTCAGGAGCAGAGGAAAGGGCAAGGGAGGAAACAGAGAGCGAGGGGGAGGAGGCAGAAGAAAAGATGAGTGATGACGACGACCCGAGATCTCCGAGTCTTTCCAGTGAATCAGAAGATTCACAGAAAGGAGCACCAGTGGCCAGGGCAAGGGGGGAGCCTAGGGGGACACCCCAGGAAGATAGAGCCAGAGGGGACTCAGAGGGGAGCAGTTGGAAATCGGGACCAGCGTCACCGCCAGAGAGCAGGGAAGAGGAAGGGCGCCAGGGATCAAGCGCTGGCAGCTCACAACAGGGGGGAGGGCACGAGTCAGGAGTGGCCACACCTCCATCGGGGAGCGAAGAAACGGTCAGACGGAAGGTGGAAGGTTGGGCGCGCGCGCCAAGTTCAAATGCACAGGAAGGTGGCGCAGTAGGCAGCCCGGAAAGGGAGCCAGGTCCTAAAGCCCGCCGAAAGGAGGGAGAAGAGTCAGGGGGGTCAGCGTCAGCGTCAGAGGAATCCCGGAAGGAAGAGACCCCGGGGGGCAGAGGGACCCAGAGAAGAACAGTCAGGCGGAAAAGGTGGAGCAGGGCTAGGATATTAAGTTGGTGTACAAGGGGCGGAGACTCAGACGGAGCTTCGCCGATCTAACCATTAGACGTAGGGTTGCACGCAGCAGCTTGAGAATGGAAACTGTAACTCAATAAAGACTTTTATTTAATGATCGCTGGCTAGCGTGATCCTCTGTGAGCTAGGATCTGGAAGCAACTCTGACAGTAAGCTCCGTCCCCTAAATTGTGGGCATCTACAGCCTCGCGGAGAGGAGAGAAAGCGGGTGCCTACTAGCGAGCTCACGAACGGCAGACAAAATGATGACCGAACAGCAGATAGCGGAACTCAGAGAAGCAGTGTCACGACTGAATGCCGAGGCTCTTGCATCCAGGAAGAGAGAGGAGGACGCAGCTGCCGCCTACAGGGATCTCCAGGTCAGGTTGGAAGTGCTTACGAAGCATGGGCAACTGACACCCAAACCGGAGGGGATTGGGTTGGGGAGACGAACAGGCGGTCTGGTCTCTCACTTCGATGGGAATTTGCAACAGTACCCCAACTTTAGAGCAGATGTAATGTGTGCACTGCAACTGCTGAACAATGACTTTAGAGATGAGCAAGAGAAGGTGGGATTCATCATGTCCCATTTGCATGGAGATGCTAAAGCATGGCTGCGCAATTTGTGGAGAGATAAGGATCCGGCGCTCCAAAATGCGGATGCCTTTATTAAAGCGATGGATGGGTGCTTTTTATCAAGCATTGACGTGGATCTTGCTCGGCAGCAGATACATGGACTGAAGCAAGGGAGGGCCAGCGTAAGGCAGTACCATGCCCGCTTTTTCGCTTTGGTCAGTGCTCTGGAATGGGACAGAGATTCGGCTCCTGTAAGAGACCTGTTTTGGGAGGGATTGCACGGCTCGGTTAAAGATGAAATTGCGAGGGGGGAGAGACCCCGGACCACGCAGGAGATCGTTCAGAGGGCGCTGGCGGTGGGGGTGCGGCTGGAAGAACGTCCGTGGAGCAGGGAAGAAGGGCGTGGAGGGCGCGAATCAGCCAGGGGCTCCTCCTTCCTTCCCAGAGAAGCAGCGCGTGCGCAATCCACGCCTCCGCCAGGAGGAGGAGCGGAACCTATGGAGGTTGGAGGTGCAAGGGCTCAGTCAGCAGCCAGAGCCCTAGCACCGGCAGCAGTGAAAGCGAAGCCTCCTAGAGGGAACAGGAAGTGTTACATCTGCGATGATCCACAGCATATGGCGAAAGAGTGTCCCCAGAGGCTCCACAAGCACACTGCAGCCTCAGCAATGGTAACTGCAGCAACGCAGCAAGGAGAACCACAGCAGGGAAACGACGGAGTCTGGCTGGAGAAAGAGGCACTGGGGCCCAGCCAGACGTGTCAGTGAAGCAGTCCCCAGAGATTTTACAGCCCATGGACCCCCTCCCGCCCAAACCGGTAGTGAGGCTCACCGCGTCGCTCCAGCTGCCCAATGGAATCACCATGGACGTGCCAATCACCATTGACTCCGGAAGCAATGCGGACTTTATAGGGCAGGACTTTGTCGACCGGCACGCTATACAGTTGCTGCCTGCCACGCTGCCCCTGCAGGTTGTCACGGTGGATGGCAGGGAGCTGCTAGGGGGGCAAGTGGTGAAGCAGACGCCACCAATGGTGATGCGACTTGGGAATCACAGGGAAATCATCAGCTTCAATGTCACTCAACTATCGGACACGCCCATTGTATTGGGCATGAGTTGGCTGGACAAGCACAGCCCGACGCTGGCTTGGTACCAGAGGCAGCTGACCTTCGGCTCTTCCTTTTGCGCTGAACACTGCATCGTGCACCGGCAGGAAGGAGAGGAAGAGGAGTCACAGCTGCAGCTAGGCACGCTGCAAGCGGTTCCCCACAAGTACGCAGAATTTTTGGAGGTTTTCTGCGAGAAGGAGGCAGACAGGCTACCCCCCCACAGACCATATGACTGCAAAATTGACCTGCTGCCGGGGGCGGCGCTGCCCAAAGGGAAGCTGTATTCCATGTCTGAGGACGAACTGCAGGAACTCAAAGAGTTCATAGATCATAATTTGGAGCGCGGTTTCATCCGAGAGTCCAAGGCAGCGGGGGGCAGTCCGGTATTCTTTGTTAAGAAGCGGGACACGCCCCAAAAAAGACTTGTAGTGGACTATCGCATCTTGAACAGTGTGACCAAGCCATCGGACTTCCCCATGCCCCGAATCGACGACCTCCTCGCAAAGGTACGGAAGGGCAGAGTGTTCACCAAGTTGGACCTGCGAGGGGCATACAACCTCATTCGCATGCGGGAAGGAGATGAGTGGAAGACAGCCATGTTCACGCCCCTGGGCACCTACGAATATAGAGTTATGCCTTTTGGATTGCAAAATGGCTCCCACGTTTTTCAAGCTTTCATGCATCACGTGTTGGCGGGGCTCCTCTACAAGATGTGCGTCTGTTTCTTGGATGACATCCTGATCTTTTCGGAATCGCAGCAGGAGCATGACAGACACGTCAAGGAAGTGCTGAGCAGGCTACAGCAACATAGGCTTTACGCCAAGCTGGAGAAGTGCCAATTCGACGTGACGGAGGTGGATTTCCTGGGCTACAAGTTGTCTGATAAAGGGCTCGCCATGGACAGCGCCAAGGTCCGAGCAGTGTTGGATTGGAAAAGCCCACGCAACCGGAAGGAGGTCCAACGGTTTGTCGGCTTCGCGAACTTCTATCGCAAGTTTATCAAAGGCTTTGCGATGCAGACAGCGGCCATCACGGACACGCTCAGCTCCAAGAAAAAGAAGTTCATCTGGACAGAGCAGGCGGAGCAGTCCTTTCAGGCACTCAAGCGTCTCTTCGCGTCGGAAGAGCAGCTGCTTCATGTCAACCCCAGCAGGCCGATGAGGGTGGAGACAGACGCTTCGGACAGAGCCGTGGGAGCGGTCCTGCTGCAGAAAGACCCGCAGGGGGTTTGGAGGCCGGGAGCGTTTTACTCAAGGAAGCTCAGCAAGTCCGAACAGAACTACACCATCTGGGACAGGGAGTTGCTGGCCATTCATGCAGCGTTCAAAGCGTGGAGGCACTTCCTGATCGGCGCCAAGCACACGGTGCAGGTCTGCACGGACCACAAGAATCTAGAGCACTGGCGCACGGCACAGTTCCTGAACCAGAGGCAGATACGTTGGGCTGAGTTCTTTGCGAACTTCGACTTCCGAATAGAGTATGTCCCGGGGGACACCAACATCATGGCGGATGCTCTCTCCCGTAAGCCACAGTATCTGGAGGAGGCAACGCCAGCGGCCGCCATGCACATCTTCGCACCGACAGTGTGGGCGTGCGCGGCGGCGACAGTTGACCTGGATGCGGTGCGACGAGCGTTGCAGGATGACTCCTTCGCGCAAGCAAAGATGGCAGAGGTGCACAGGGGCACGGCAGCGACCGACGAGTTCCAGCTGCGAGATGGTTTGCTCATCCGTAAAGGGGCCATCTACGTGCCGGGAGACGAACTTCGCGCCAAGGTACTGCAGCAGCTGCACGACGCGCCCACTGCCGGGCACTTTGGCAAGGAGAAGACGGTGGAATTAGTAGCCAGAGACTTCTGGTGGCCCGGAATGAGAGGGGAAGTCGCGGACTACGTGGCGAGGTGTGACACCTGCCAGAGGGCCAAACCAGTGCACAGACCGCCGGCCGGACTGCTGGAACCGCTGCAAACTCCGTTCGAACCATGGGAGAGAGTGGCCCTGGACTTTGTCACGGATCTGCCCAGCTCGAGGGGCAAGACGGCTGTGCTGGTGGTGGTGGACTTGTTCTCCAAGATGGCACATTTCATTCCGTGTGCGAAGGTAGCCACGGCGGAACAAACCGCCAAACTGTTCATAGACCACGTGTTCAAGGTTCACGGTCTGCCGCGGTCTATTCTGTCCGACCGAGGGCGACAGTTCATCTCGAACTTCTGGCAGAGGCTGATGGGCTTCCTGAACGTCAAGATCAACCTGGCGTCGGCTAGACACCCGCAGACCAACGGGCAAGCGGAGCGGGTCAATGCCATCATGCAGCAGTACCTGAGATGTTATGCGAATCAACAGCCTGCGACGTGGGTGGATTACCTGCCTCTCGCCGAGTTCGCCTACAACATCACGAAGCACGTGTCCACGGGGGTCACGCCGTTCTTCGCCAACAACGGGAGGCACCCCAGAACCTTCCCGGGACTGGAAAGAATGGGGGAGAGGGAGCCGCAGACAGCAGATGCATTCGCGTCGGAGTTGCAGGAGGTCCACGATCAGCTGCGGCGGCACCTGGAGCTGGCTAAACACGCATACAAGGTACGAGCGGACAAACACAGAAGGGTTGGCGAAGAGATCCATGTGGGAGACTGGGTCTGGTTAGCAGCCCACGCAGTGCCGGCCAGGTCGTTGGCGAAGAAGAAACTAGGGCATAAACAACTGGGGCCCTACCAAGTCGACGAACAGGTCAACCCGGTGGCTTTCAGGCTGGCTCTTCCGGAGGGTTCCAGAATGCATCCGGTGTTCCACAGATCGGTGCTCACTCCCTACAAGGCACCTCACAGGTTTCAGGAACCAGGAACGGCACCGGGTCCGCTCCGAGAGAGAACCGGGCAAGGGGGAGTGGCACAGGAGGAGCGCATCAACGAAGTCACGGAGATTTTGGACTCCAGATGGGGGGAAGAGGGGGTAGAATACCTTCTCGCCAAGGAGGGCACCCCGGCCAGTGCCAACAGCTGGGTGCCGGGCTACGCTTTAGACGAACCTCTGCTCAAAGAAGAGTTTCATGCCCTCTTCCCACATAGGCCAATGCCAGCAGACTTTTTCGACGACTGGCTTTTCACGCCCACGCTTTCAGCCAGCACGTTCCGGGGGTTCGACTCGGACGACGAACCGACACGAGACGCCCGTTCCACGGAGGGGTCACCCTCGGGATCTGCTTCAGAACCCTCGTATTGGTGGGATGATCGACCAGAGGAGCAGTTCCGCAGAAGGTGGCCGGAGGGTCCAGGACGAGCAACGTCTCCAGAAGGCAACGAGGGAGAGACGGACATGGACGTTTTCGGGGACGACCCGGGTTTCGAGCACGGCGGCACAGAGATGGAAGCGGAGGTGACCGTCGTCAACGAGAGCAGGGAGGAAGAACCGGAAGACTTCAGATGGCGGCCCGCCACGGGAAGCGAACTGTATCCAACATTCGTCCCCCTGACACGGCAGCACCCAGATCCCGCACCGGAAGGAGGGGAGGGGGGAAGAGAGGGCTTCGAGGGGGGGATGGATGTCAGGGGTTCAGGAGCAGAGGCAAGGGCAAGGGAGGAAACAGAGAGCGAGGGGGAGGAGGCAGAAGAAAAGATGAGTGATGACGACGACCCGAGATCTCCGAGTCTTTTCAGTGAATCAGAAGATTCACAGAAAGGAGCACCAGTGGCCAGGGCAAGGGGGGAGCCTAGGGGGACACCCCAGGAAGATAGAGCCAGAGGGGACTCAGAGGGGAGCAGCTGGAAATCGGGACCAGCGTCACCGCCAGAGAGCAGGGAAGAGGAAGGGCGCCAGGGATCAAGCGCTGGCAGCTCACAACAGGGGGGAGGGCACGAGTCAGGAGTGGCCACACCTCCATCGGGGAGCGAAGAAACGGTCAGACGGAAGGTGGAAGGTTGGGCGCGCGCGCCAAGTTCAAATGCACAGGAAGGTGGCGCAGTAGGCAGCCCGGAAAGGGAGCCAGGTCCTAAAGCCCGCCGAAAGGAGGGAGAAGAGTCAGGGGGGTCAGCGTCAGCGTCAGAGGAATCCCGGAAGGAAGAGACCCCGGGGGGCAGAGGGACCCAGAGAAGAACAGTCAGGCGGAAAAGGTGGAGCAGGGCTAGGATATTAAGTTGGTGTACAAGGGGCGGAGACTCAGACGGAGCTTCGCCGATCTAACCATTAGACGTAGGGTTGCACGCAGCAGCTTGAGAATGGAAACTGTAACTCAATAAAGACTTTTATTTAATGATCGCTGGCTAGCGTGATCCTCTGTGAGCTAGGATCTGGAAGCAACTCTGACATGCAAGTTTGGGGGAAATTAAATCTTTCCTTACTAGGGAAAATATCAGTAATAATGATGAACATATTACCAAGGATGATGTTTTTATTTCAAAGTATCCCAATACTAGGAGGAGATAAATGTTTTAATAACTGGAAAAGAGATTTGGCTAAATTTGTATGGTCAGGGAAAAAGCCAAGAATAAAACACAAAATAATGATAGATAAGAAGGAGAGAGGAGGATTTGGTCTCCCAGATATGGAGTTATATCACGATGCGGTGGGTCTGACCTGGCTAAAGGAATGGATCAAATTAGATGACTCGGATGTATTGGATTTAGAGGGAGTAGAGACGAGATTTGGATGGCATGCCTATCTAATAGATGAAAAAGTGAGAGTACATAAAGGCTTCCTAGGGCATATAATCAGAAAATCTATATATAAAATATGGGAGAAATATAAAAGACTCCTAGAACTGAAAACTCCCTGGTGGGCATCGCCAGCAGAAATTGTCGCAGTGAAAAAATTAAATATGAAAGAAAATTGGGCTACCTATAAAACTGTATTAAAGGAAGAAAACGGAGAATTGGAATTAAAGGATTACACAGAATTTAAAGCTCATATTAGTGATTGGTTCCAATATATTCAAATTAAGTATAGATTAGCGAAAGACAAAAAGTTAGGATTTGAAAAAGAAATATCAAAATTCGATAAATACTTAATACAAGAAAAATAAATAAATATATCTAAATTGTATAATCTGATTTTAGAGTGGGAAACAAAGGATGAATTGGTTAAAGCATCAATGATTAAATGGGCGCAAGATATTGAGAAAAATATTATGTTTGAACAATGGGGAAAATTGTGGAAAGAAGATATGAAATTCACTATGTGTTATATACTGAAAGAAAATTACCTTAAAATGCAACATAGATGGTATTTAACACCTGAAAGAATAGCAAAAATGAATAAAAATTGTAGTGATGTCTGCTGGCGATGCAACACGGGAAAAGGTACTATGATACATATATGGTGGAATTGTTTAAACATCTGTCAGGGGTTCAGGAGCAGAGGCAAGGGCAAGGGAGGAAACAGAGAGCGAGGGAGAGGAGGCAGAAGAAAAGATGAGTGATGACGACGACCCGAGATCTCCGAGTCTTTCCAGTGAATCAGAAGATTCACAGAAAGGAGCACCAGTGGCCAGGGCAAGGGGGGAGCCTAGGGGGACACCCCAGGAAGATAGAGCCAGAGGGGACTCAGAGGGGAGCAGTTGGAAATCAGGACCAGCGTCACCGCCAGAGAGCAGGGAAGAGGAAGGGCGCCAGGGATCAAGCGCTGGCAGCTCACAACAGGGGGGAGGGCACGAGTCAGGAGTGGCCACACCTCCATCGGGGAGCGAAGAAACGGTCAGACGGAAGGTGGAAGGTTGGGCGCGCGCGCCAAGTTCAAATGCACAGGAAGGTGGCGCAGTAGGCAGCCCGGAAAGGGAGCCAGGTCCTAAAGCCCGCCGAAAGGAGGGAGAAGAGTCAGGGGGGTCAGCGTCAGCGTCAGAGGAATCCCGGAAGGAAGAGACCCCGGGGGGCAGAGGGACCCAGAGAAGAACAGTCAGGCGGAAAAGGTGGAGCAAGGCTAGGATATTAAGTTGGTGTACAAGGGGCGGAGACTCAGATGGAGCTTCGCCGATCTAACCATTAGACGTAGGGTTGCACGCAGCAGCTTGAGAATGGAAACTGTAACTCAATAAAGACTTTTATTTAATGATCGCTGGCTAGCGTGATCCTCTGTGAGCTAGGATCTGGAAGCAACTCTGACATGCAAGTTTGGGGGAAATTAAATCTTTCCTTACTAGGGAAAATATCAGTAATAATGATGAACATATTACCAAGGATGATGTTTTTATTTCAAAGTATCCCAATACTAGGAGGAGATAAATGTTTTAATAACTGGAAAAGAGATTTGGCTAAATTTGTATGGTCAGGGAAAAAGCCAAGAATAAAACACAAAATAATGATAGATAAGAAGGAGAGAGGAGGATTTGGTCTCCCAGATATGGAGTTATATCACGATGCGGTGGGTCTGACCTGGCTAAAGGAATGGATCAAATTAGATGACTCGGATGTATTGGATTTAGAGGGAGTAGAGACGAGCTTTGGATGGCATGCCTATCTAATAGATGAAAAAGTGAGAGTACATAAAGGCTTCCTAGGGCATATAATCAGAAAATCTATATATAAAATATGGGAGAAATATAAAAGACTCCTAGAACTGAAAACTCCCTGGTGGGCATCGCCAGCAGAAATTGTCGCAGTGAAAAAATTAAATATGAAAGAAAATTGGGCTACCTATAAAACTGTATTAAAGGAAGAAAACGGAGAATTGGAATTAAAGGATTACACAGAATTTAAAGCTCATATTAGTGATTGGTTCCAATATATTCAAATTAAGTATAGATTAGCGAAAGACAAAAAGTTAGGATTTGAAAAAGAAATATCAAAATTCGATAAATACTTAATACAAGAAAAATAAATAAATATATCTAAATTGTATAATCTGATTTTAGAGTGGGAAACAAAGGATGAATTGGTTAAAGCATCAATGATTAAATGGGCGCAAGATATTGAGAAAAATATTATGTTTGAACAATGGGGAAAATTGTGGAAAGAAGATATGAAATTCACTATGTGTTATATACTGAAAGAAAATTACCTTAAAATGCAACATAGATGGTATTTAACACCTGAAAGAATAGCAAAAATGAATAAAAATTGTAGTGATGTCTGCTGGCGATGCAACACGGGAAAAGGTACTATGATACATATATGGTGGAATTGTTTAAACATCAAACAATTTTGGGAAATAATATATAATGAAATGAAAAAAATGTTTAGATACTCATTTAGGAAAACACCAGAAGGTTTTCTATTGGGAATAGTACCAGGAAGCCTAAAGGAAGAAGATAAGACCTTATATTTATACGCAACAGTAGCAGCAAGGCTATTGATTGCGAAAAACTGGAAAAGTGGTATAATACCGACAAAAACAGAGTGGCTTGCCAAATTATTGGAGTATTACAATATATCCAAAACAATGGAAGAAATTGGAAGGATTTCAAAAGAAAAGATAGATCGGGACTGGGTGTTTAAAAGATACTTGCAAAATCATATCGAAAAATCAGAACTCCTATTAGAATAAACAAGTTCCGTTTCAAATACTGAAATATCAAATAAGATGGATAACAATGTGTAATAGAAAAAGAAGTATGAAATTAGGCTAAAGGTGTGTGAAAGAAAGTAATAGAAGTGGAAAGAAATTGTAATTGAGTAGATTGGAAGTCAAACACAAAGGTGGGGTGAGGGGTGGTGGATGGTGATGGGGAAAGGAATTATTTGTGGGATTGAGTGTAAGTATGTTTGAACACTTTTAAGGAGAGAGAGAGAGAGAGAGAGAGAGTAGGGGAGTGAGAGATAGAGGGGGGAAGGAAGGAAGGAAGGAAGAAAGGAAGGAAGGAAGGGATTGAGAGAGAGAGAAGTAATGGGTGAGAGAGACGGAAGGAGAGAAAAGGAGAGAGAGGGAACGAAGGGAGGAAGGGAGGAAGGGAGGAAGGAAGGAAAGAAGGCAATAGAGAGAGAAAAGGAAGGAAGGAAGGAAGGAAGGAAGGAAGGAAGGAAGGAAGGAAGGAAGGAAGGATAGCGCTGGAGAGAGAGGGAGAGGGAGAGAGAAAGAGAGAGAGAGAGAGAGAGAGTAGGGGACAGAGAGACAGAGAGGGGGGAGAAAGGAAGGAAGGGATTGAGAGAGAGAGAGGAGGAATGGGTGAGAGAGAGACAGAGAGAAGGAGAGAGAATAGAGAAAGGGGGTAGAGAGAGGGAGAGGAAGGAAGAAAGGGGGAGGGAGGGAGGAAGGGAGGGAGGAATGCTTGAGAGAGAGAGAAGGAGAGAAAAAGAGAGAAAGGGAAGGAAGGAAGGAAGGAAGGAAGGAAGGAAGGAAGGAAGGAAGGAAGGGACTGAGAGAGAGAGAAAGAATGGGTGAGAGAGTTAGAGAGGGAGGGAGGGAGGGAGGGAGGGAGGGAGGGAGGGAGGGAGGAAGGAATGCTTGAGAGAGAGAGAGAGAAAGGGAGGGAGGGAGGAATGCGAGAGAGAGAGAGAAGGAGAGAAAAAGAGAGGAAGGGAAGGAAGGAAGGAAGGAAGGAAGGAAGGAAGGAAGGAAGGAAGGAAGGAAGGAAGGAAGGAAGGACCAGGAGAGAGAGAGAGAGAGAGAGAGAGAGAGAGAGAGAGAGAGAGAGAGAGAAGGAGAGATAGAGAGATATGGAAAGAAGGAAGGAAGGACCAGGAGAGAGAGAGAGAGAGAGAGAGAGAGAGAAGGAGAGATAGAGAGATATGGAAAGAAGGAAGGAAGGAAGAAAAGAAGGAAGGAAGGGGATAGAGAGAGAGAGGAAGAATTGAAGTTAGGAAAGAAAGAAGGAAGGAAGGGAGGAAGGAAGGAGAGAGAGAGAGAGAGAGAGAGGGAGGAAGGGAGGGAGGGAGGGAGGGAGGGAGGGAGGGAGGGAGGGAGGGAGGGAGGGAGGGAGGAAAGAAGGAAGGAAGGAAGGAAGAGAGAGAGAGAAGGAATGGGTGAGAGAGCTAGAGAGAGAGGGAGGGAGGGTGGGTGGGAGGGAGGAAGGAAGGAAGGAAGGAAGGAAGGAAGGAAGGAAGGAAGGAAGGAAGGAAGGAAGGGATTGACAGAGAGAGAAGGGATGGGTGATGTCAGGGCTGCCTCAAGTCTCAGCTCACAAAAGACCAACGCCTATCTCTTCTTATATACAAAAGTGTTTATTGCAGTTCATTGTTTGCTTCACATCCGAGGCGCGCAGCCCTACGTCTGTTACGCTTAGACCGCTGAAGTCCCCTCTGAGTCAGTCCCTCCCCTGCACCAGTTTAAGAGGCTTGCGCTGCTCCACCTCTTTCTCTCTTTCCTTTTCCGCAGGGTCTTCCTGCCCGCTGGGGTTTCGCCCCTCCTGGATTCCTCTGACGCGGAATCCCCAGACTGCTCTTGCCCCCTCCTGCGGGCTTTGGGACCTGGCCCCTCCTCCGGGCTCCCTGTACTTCCGCGCGCCTCTACATTTGAACTTGGCGCGCGCGCCCAACCTCTAACCTTCCTTTTGACAGCTACACTACTCCCTTCACTACTCCCCTCCCCTTCCGGGAGGGTGGCTTGCTCCGACCTCCCTCCCTTCTCTGCTGCCGGAGCTGCTTCCCCTGATACACTGAAACCTCCACCCCCTTCGCTGCACTCTGGCGGGGAGGCTGGCCCTGACGCCCAGCTGCCACTTTGGGATCCCCCGCTGGCCCCCTGCTCCTGACACGTTCCCCCTGGGGCTCCCCTGGCCTTGACCACTGGCGCCCCCTTTTGGGAATCCTCTGATTCACTGGAAAGACTCATGGAATCTCTTGAGTCATTGTCATCCTCTTCCTCGCTGTCCTGGGATTCATCCCCATCGCTCTCCATCTCCTCCCTACCCTGTGCCTCTGTCCCTGAACCCCTGACACCAAGATTCTTCTTTCTATGTAGATGGAACCCAAATCTACCTCTTTTACTTTGTTTAGACTTATTACACTTCGCTTTGCTATTTGTCAGTGAATGAACACTGAAAGAACAATCCAAGCTTATTCGTCCTCTTTCTATGGAGATGGAACCAAAATACCAATACTTGAATTGGGCTGAGAACAAAGATTTCACTACGATGTTTGTGTGAATCTCCATTCTAACCCCAAAAACACCACTTTGAAATAAGCCCAATCAGAGCTTGATCATCTTCTTTTTTTTTAGTTGGAACCCAAAAGACCTTTTTGCTTTGGGTGGGGTTGATTCTGGTGCACACTCAAAAAACACCATGCGAATTGAAATAAGCCCAATCAAAGCTTATTCGTCTTCTTTCCTCACGTATGGAAGCGAAAAGACAGTGTTATGTTATTACATACACTTTGCGATTTCTGGGTCAATGTGCATTAATGCCAAAGAACACGAAATAAGCGAAATCCAAGATTCTTCTTTCTATGTAGATGGAATCCAAAACAACCTGTTTTGCTTCGTTTAGGCCTAATGAACAATGTTTAGGTGAATGAACAATGAAAGAACGATTCCAAGGTTATATGTCCTCTTTGTATTGAGATGGAACCAAAGCACCTATGCTTGATTTTCGCTGAAAACGAACATTTCACTCTGCTATTTTTGGTTGAATGTGCATTCCAACCCCAAAAACACCAATTTTAAATAAGCCCAATTAGAGCGTTATTATCTTCTTTTTCTGTAGATGGAACCCAAAACACCTTTTTGCTTCTGTTAGGAGTGGTTCTGCTGCACACCCAAAAAACACCATGCGAATTGAAATAAGCCAAATCAAAGCTTCTTCGTCTTCTTTCTACGCATATGGAAGCGAAAAGACGTTGTTTTGTTATTTTGGTCTCATTACATACACGTTTTGATTTCTGGGTCAATGTGCATTAAAGACTCTCCTCCCTGGAGGACTTCTGGGTTGGCGCCTCTGGCAATGGCGGATTTCCTCCGTTTAGGAGGAATCCGCTCCGTGGAAAAAAGGGTCTGAACCGCCACGTCGAGGCGGATACCCATTAAAAACCACAGGCGGGAGAAGCCTGTGGACGTGGGATTCAGCTGGCACCTTTTGCGCCCCCCCTACCCGTGGGGAGACCCGGTTTCGGGGATCCGGAGTGACGTGGGGTGAGCGGCGCGGTGCTTTGAATCGACTGCTTCTTTCACGGAGTGAAGCCGCATTGCTGTTGCCGGAGAGCGCTGACTTTTTCCTGTGGACAATTGGACTCTAAATACCGACCCGTGAGTAGAACGGAAAATTGGATTAAGAAATTTCTTTTAATTTGGCACTGAAGCGGGAAAGTATAAACAGGAAGTCCGCCTTCCGCTTCTTGTAGATAGATTAAAGCAAAGACACGGCAAGCTAGAGTTTAGAAAATCGTCTGTAAAGGATCAATTTTCATCATCTAAAATTACTGAACCCCCCTTGGAAGCAGGAGAAGAGGGGGGATTTTTTTCTGGACTGTTTAAACCTGCAGAAGAGAGAGTAAAGAAAATGAATTTTCCACTGTCTTGAACCTGGGAGCGGGGTGTCAGGACAGACATCCTTGGGAAGTTCATTGAGTATAGACAAACGTTTTTGACAGATAGTTAAAAGAAGAGAAACATATTGATTCCATTGTTCCCCTTCGCATCTAAAAGGAATAAAATATTGACAAAATATCTGAAAAAGGAAACTTTGTTGTTAGATCTGCTTTTTTTTTTTTTTTTAAAGAAGAAGAATGGATACAAATAGAAGCTTTTTCCCCTAGAGGGAGCTTGTGAAACTGTTATTAAACTTGAACTGGGGAGCTTTGCAGCTGCAATAGATTAAGATCGTGTGATCAGACTTTGACCTTGCACAAGAATGTACTCGGAGGCTCTGGTGCTTGCCTTCTGCAAGACAAGTGCTCTATTGGAACAGCTACATGAGAAGACGGATTTGATGACTGTTGCGATTGGAAATTTTGGACAGGCAGTGGGTTTCTATATAGAACCCACTCAGGAATTAATCCAGGAGTGTGCTCTGACAGATCAGATGAGGGAAGAGGTTGTTGCTGGACCTCGGGAGGCAGAGATGGAGGGAACTGTGGCCCAGCAGGAACATGAGTTGTTGGATCTGACAAATGAACCTGGAAAAAGCCAGATTTGGAGAGATAGAGTCCTGTTTGGTTTGGAGATGGGGGGCTGGATAGACCCCCCTATGCAGGGATGTTTTGATCTTTCAAGTCTGGCTTTGGGCCGGGAGGAGTTCAGAGTTGTGGGGGCCCTTAACTTCAGAGGGACCTTGAAACATGCTTTTAAACACCACATGGAGTACAGTGTTGACTATGGAAAAGGGGCTGATCTGTCGAGAAGGGACAAAAATATCGTTAAGCTGGAGTCTCCACGAATGAAAGGAGCAGAAGACAAAGTAAAGTACAGGTATAAATATAAAGAAGAACTGCGGAAGGGACATGGAAGAGATTTAAGGGCCTCGGACATAAGGTTACCGGGTTGATGAACTAGATGGATGGGATAGAAAGGACTGACAAAACCAGAGACCAGGAGGAAGAGACGTTGGAAGAAGATTGGAAGAAAGTTTTAAAAAATCTATTTAGGAAAATTTTTGTAAAATTAATGAGTATTAGAAAAATGTTGGAACGAAATTATTTGTCTTTAGCAGAAATGTTAAAAAGAATTATGTAAGAATATGTTATGGTTATGAGAAATTGGTACAAATAAGATTTAAGTTTTAAGGTTTTTTATGGTAAGATAAGGTTAAAATAGATCAAGGTAATTTAATGACAGAATATTATGAAAGATGGAAAGGATTTGCTGAGATAATTAATAACTAGAATACAAAAAAGGGAGGTGTGAGGAGGTCGATGAAATAAGGTAATGACAGTTAAGGATTTGAGAATACTGGATCTGTTTTAAAAAAATTTTTGTTTATTTTTGCTTTTTGCTTTCGATGTATTATGTGTTTTGCTTTTGCTTTTTGATTTTGAATTGTTATTTGTTTTTTCCTTCTTTTTTCTCTTTGTTTTTTTTGTAATCTTAAAATTTTCAATAAATATTATTAAAAAAATAAATAAAGACTATCCTCCCTGTAAGAGAGGGGAGTGGTTGTGGGCGGGAGCCCGAGCACCGCCCGGAGCAGGGGGCATTAGCCCCCTGCCTCCTCCTCTCACCTGGCTGGCGCCCATGCCCCTCGGCAGGCACCCGACCAGGTGCCTCCGAGGGGGCGTTTACAGCAGCCTTTTGCTGTGGCGCCAGCCTCTCCTCGGCTTCATTGTTCTCCGTCGTCTCATCGCGAGTCAGGATCGTCGTCCCGTCCGCCCGCCCAGCAGCGACGACCACGTGGATCCAACTTAGAAGAGGCCTTTTAGCAGAGAAGTTTTGCTTTACCTTTTCTGTTTTGTCTGCTGCTTTCCTCTCTACTATCATTTCATTTGTGAAGGATAGGTTTCATTTATTACAGCTAATTGTGTTATGTGAGCCTTGCTTTCCCTGGCGTTCCTTTCTGCTCCCGGCTGCACCGCTGCTATACACTACGTTTTGAAGCAGCCCGACCTGCTGAGCACCTCTGTGCATGTGGGTGTTGCGTTGATTTACTCACCCTGTGTGTCTCTTTATACATTCTACTTTCCCTTATACCTAATTTTGCCTTATACTTAATTGGAACCTAAATAATCGCTTGGGTGTTTCTCCCTGCCTCCCCATCCGGCGCCTGTGCTAACTAATTGGATTCCTTAACACTCCTCCGACATCAAATCGGACACGCTGCGTGTGTGTGTGCCTGTGTGTGTGTGTGTCTTCAGCACCGCTGCGCTGCTTGGGGACTTCCTGTGTGTCTTCGGGTTTTCATAGCCGCGCTTGGGAGGGTCAACCAAAAAGCTACGGGATTGATCCTGCCCTCAACTTGGTATGGCCCTAGCTGTTTGTGTCCTAGCTTCTTCTTAGCTAACGACTTGGCCGGCACCGCCTGGGCTGCTAACCATACCCAGTCCCCCACCTGGATGTCTTCTCCTGCCCTCCTGTGCCTGTCTGCCTGCACTTTGTAGGCGTGTTTAGCTAGTTCCAAGTGCCGTCGTAGCTCCTCGTGGACCTCCTGCAATTCTGCTGCTAAATGCTCAGCTCCCTGCGACTCCCCCTGCGTCGTTGTCTCCAACGCCGGGAAGGTTCTGGGATGTCGCCCATTGTTGGCGAAGAACGGTGTCACCCCCGTTGACGCGTGCTTCGTGTTGTTGTAGGCAAACTCGGCCATCGGTAAGTAGTCCACCCAAGTTGCAGGCTTTTGATTGGCGTAACATCGCAGGTACTGCTGCATGATGGCGTTGACCCTCTCCGCTTGGCCGTTGGTGTGCGGGTGTCTCGCCGACGCTAAGTTGATCTTGATATTCAGGATGCCCAGGAGCTTCTGCCAGAAACTGGAAATGAATTGGCGACCCCGGTCGGACAGGATGGACCGTGGTAAGCCGTGCACCCGGAACACGTGGTCTATGAACAGCTTGGCGGTCTGTTCCGCTGTTGCCACCTTCGCGCAAGGAATGAAGTGCGCCATCTTGGTTGTCAGAGCTGCTTCCAGATCCTAGCTCACAGAGGATCACGCTAGCCAGCGATCATTAAATAAAAGTCTTTATTGAGTTACAGTTTCCATTCTCAAGCTGCTGCGTGCAACTCTACGTCTAATGGTTAGATCGGCGAAGCTCCATCTGAGTCTCCGCCCCTTGTACACCAACTTAATATCCTAGCCTTGCTCCACCTTTTCCGCCTGACTGTTCTTCTCTGGGTCCCTCTGCCCCCCAGGGTCTCTTCCTTCCTGGATTCCTCTGACGCTGACGCTGACCCCCCTGACTCTTCTCCCTCCTTTCGGCGGGCTTTAGGACCTGGCTCCCTTTCCGGGCTGCCTACTGCGCCACCTTCCTGTGCATTTGAACTTGGCACGCGGGCCCAACCTTCCACCTTCCGTCTGACCGTTTCTTCGCTCCCCGATGGAGGTGTGGCCACTCCTGACTCGTGCCCTCCCCCCTGTTGTGAGCTGCCAGCGCTTGATCCCTGGCGCCCTTCCTCTTCCCTGCTCTCTGGCGGTGACGCTGGTCCTGATTTCCAACTGCTCCCCTCTGAGTCCCCTCTGGCTCTATCTTCCTGGGGTGTCCCCCTAGGCTCCCCCCTTGCCCTGGCCACTGGTGCTCCTTTCTGTGAATCTTCTGATTCACTGGAAAGACTCGGAGATCTCGGGTCGTCGTCATCACTCATCTTTTCTTCTGCCTCCTCTCCCTCGCTCTCTGTTTCCTCCCTTGCCCTTGCCTCTGCTCCTGAACCCCTGACATTGGTGAACAGGTCTACAACCACAAGCACCGCCGTCTTGCCCCGCGAACTGGGCAGATCAGTAACAAAGTCCAGCGCCACCCTATCCCACGGCTGTAGTGGCGTCTCCAGCGGTTCCAGCAATCCCGCTGGCTTCTTGGACCTCTGACAAGTGTCACACCTGGCGACGTAATCCGCGACCTCTCCTCGCATCTGGGGCCACCAAAAGTCTCTGGCTACTAAGTCCGCCGTCTTTTCTTTGCCGAAGTGACCCGCGCTGGGTGCGTCGTGTAACTGCTGTAAAACCTTCGCGCGGAGATCGTCTCCCGGCACGTAGAGAGCACCTTTGCGGGTCAGCAGGCCGTCGCGTATCTGGAATTCGCCGTCCTTTGCTGTCCCTCTTCGCACCTCCTCCATCTTGGATTGTGCGAACGGATCCGTCTGTAGCGCGCGTCGTACCGCGTCCAGGTCCACGGCGGCGGAAGCGCACGCCCACGCTTGCGGTGCAAAAATGTGCCTGGCTGCCACTGGTGCCGCTTCCTCGAGATACTGCGGTTTCCTGGAGAGCGCATCCGCTATGACGTTGTTGTCTCCCGGGATATACTCTATCCTGAAATCGAAATCCGCAAAGAACTCCGCCCATTTTATGTGCCTCTGGCTCTGGAGCTTCGCCGTGCGCCAATACTCTAGGTTCTTGTGGTCCGTGCGGACCTGCACGGTGTGCTTGGCTCCGATGAGGAAGTGCCGCCACGCCTTGAAAGCCGCGTGGATGGCCAACAACTCCCTGTCCCAGATGGTGTAGTTCTGTTCCGACTTGCTGAGCTTCCGGGAATAGAAAGCGCAGGGCCTCCAGTTCCCTTGCGGATCTTCCTGCAAGAGGACGGCCCCCACTGCTCTGTCAGATGCGTCAGTCTCAACCCGCATGGGCCTGCCGGGATTCACGTGTAGCAGCTGGTCTTCGGACGCGAAGAGACTCTTAAGTCTCCTGAAGGACTGCTCCGCCTGGTCCGTCCAGGTGAACTTTTTCTTCTTGGAACTGAGGGTGTCCGTGATAGCTGCCGTCTCTTTCGCGAAACCCCTGATGAACTTGCGGTAAAAGTTGGCGAAGCCGACGAACCTCTGGACCTCCTTCCGATTGCGCGGGCTATTCCAGTCCAACACCACGCGGACTTTGGCGCTGTCCATGGCTAGTCCCTTGTCGGACAGCCGGTAGCCCAGGAAATCCACCTCCGTCACGTCGAACTGGCACTTCTCCAGTTTGGCGTAGAGTCTGTGCTCCCGTAGCCTCTGCAGGACCTCCTTTACGTCTCTCTCGTGAGTCTCCTGCGATTCTGAGAAGATCAGAATGTCGTCGAGGAAGCATACTGTCAGAGTTGCTTCCAGATCCTAGCTCACAGAGGATCACGCTAGCCAGCGATCATTAAATAAAAGTCTTTATTGAGTTACAGTTTCCATTCTCAAGCTGCTGCGTGCAACCCTACGTCTAATGGTTAGATCGGCGAAGCTCCATCTGAGTCTCCGCCCCTTGTACACCAACTTAATATCCTAGCCTTGCTCCACCTTTTCCGCCTGACTGTTCTTCTCTGGGTCCCTCTGCCCCCCGGGGTCTCTTCCTTCCGGGATTCCTCTGACGCTGACGCTGACCCCCCTGACTCTTCTCCCTCCTTTCGGCGGGCTTTAGGACCTGGCTCCCTTTCCGGGCTGCCTACTGCGCCACCTTCCTGTGCATTTGAACTTGTCGCGCGCGCCCAACCTTCCACTTTCCGTCTGACCGTTTCTTCGCTCCCCGATGGAGGTGTGGCCACTCCTGACTCGTGCCCTCCCCCCTGTTGTGAGCTGCCAGCGCTTGATCCCTGGCGCCCTTCCTCTTCCCTGCTCTCTGGCGGTGACGCTGGTCCCGATTTCCAACTGCTCCCCTCTGAGTCCCCTCTGGCTCTATCTTCCTGGGGTGTCCCCCTAGGCTCCCCCCTTGCCCTGGCCACTGGTGCTCCTTTCTGTGAATCTTCTGATTCACTGGAAAGACTCGGAGATCTCGGGTCGTCGTCATCACTCATCTTTTCTTCTGCCTCCTCCCCCTCGCTCTCTGTTTCCTCCCTTGCCCTTGCCTCTGCTCCTGAACCCCTGACATCCATCCCCCCCTCGAAGCCCCCTCTTCCCCCCTCCCCTCCTTCCGGTGCGGGATCTGGGTGCTGCTGTGTCAGGGGGACGAATGTCGGATACAGTTCGCTTCCCATGGCGGGCCGCCATCCGAAGTCTTCCGGTTCTTCCTCCCTGCTCTCGTTGACGACGGTCACTTCCGCTTCCATCTCTGTGCCGCCGTGCTCGAAACCCGGGTCGTCCCCGAAAACGTCCATGTCCGTCTCTCCCTCGTTGCCTTCTGGAGACGTTGCTCGTCCTGGACCCTCCAGCCACCTTCTGCGGAACTGCTCCTCTGGTCGATCATCCCACCAATACGAGGGTTCTGAAGCAGATCCCGAGGGTGACCCCTCTGGGGAACGGGCGTCTCGTGTCGGTTCCTCGTCCGAGTCGAACCCCCGGAACGTGCTGGCTGAAAGCGTGGGCGTGAAAAGCCAGTCGTCGAAAAAGTCTGCTGGCATTGGCCTGTGTGGGAAGAGGGCATGAAACTCTTCTTTGAGCAGAGGTTCGTCCAAAGCGTAGCCCGGCACCCAGCTGTTGGCACTGGCCGGGGTGCCTTCCTTGGCGAGAAGGTATTCTACCCCCTCTTCCCCCCATCTGGAGTCCAAAATCTCCGTGACTTCGTTGATGCGCTCCTCCTGTGCCACTCCCCCTTGCCCGGTTCTCTCTCGGAGCGGACCCGGTGCCGTTCCTGGTTCCTGAAACCTGTGAGGTGCCTTGTAGGGAGTGAGCACCGATCTGTGGAACACCGGATGCATTCTGGAACCCTCCGGAAGAGCCAGCCTGAAAGCCACCGGGTTGACCTGTTCTTCAACTTGGTAGGGCCCCAGTTGTTTATGCCCTAGTTTCTTCTTCGCCAACGACCTGGCCGGCACTGCGTGGGCTGCTAACCAGACCCAGTCTCCCACATGGATCTCTTCGCCAACCCTTCTGTGTTTGTCCGCTTGTACCTTGTATGCGTGTTTAGCCAGCTCCAGGTGCCGCCGCAGCTGATCGTGGACCTCCTGCAACTCCGACGCGAACGCATCTGCTGTCTGCGGCTCCCCCTCCCCCATTCTTTCCAGTCCCGGGAAGGTTCTGGGGTGCCTCCCGTTGTTGGCGAAGAACGGCGTGACCCCCGTGGACACGTGCTTCGTGTTGTTGTAGGCGAACTCGGCGAGAGGCAGGTAATCCACCCACGTCGCAGGCTGTTGATTCGCATAACATCTCAGGTACTGCTGCATGATGGCATTGACCCGCTCCGCTTGCCCGTTGGTCTGCGGGTGTCTAGCCGACGCCAGGTTGATCTTGACGTTCAGGAAGCCCATCAGCCTCTGCCAGAAGTTCGAGATGAACTGTCGCCCTCGGTCGGACAGAATAGACCGCGGCAGACCGTGAACCTTGAACACGTGGTCTATGAACAGTTTGGCGGTTTGTTCCGCCGTGGCCACCTTCGCACACGGAATGAAATGTGCCATCTTGGAGAACAAGTCCACCACCACCAGCACAGCCGTCTTGCCCCTCGAGCTGGGCAGATCCGTGACAAAGTCCAGGGCCACTCTCTCCCATGGTTCGAACGGAGTTTGCAGCGGTTCCAGCAGTCCGGCCGGCGGTCTGTGCACTGGTTTGGCCCTCTGGCAGGTGTCACACCTCGCCACGTAGTCCGCGACTTCCCCTCTCATTCCGGGCCACCAGAAGTCTCTGGCTACTAATTCCACCGTCTTCTCCTTGCCAAAGTGCCCGGCAGTGGGCGCGTCGTGCAGCTGCCGCAGTACCTTGGCGCGAAGTTCGTCTCCCGGCACGTAGATGGCCCCTTTACGGATGAGCAAACCATCTCGCAGCTGGAACTCGTCGGTCGCTGCCGTGCCCCTGTGCACCTCTGCCATCTTTGCTTGCGCGAAGGAGTCATCCTGCAACGCTCGTCGCACCGCATCCAGGTCAACTGTTGCCGCCGCGCACGCCCACACTGTCGGTGCGAAGATGTGCATGGCGGCCGCTGGCGTTGCCTCCTCCAGATACTGTGGCTTACGGGAGAGAGCATCCGCCATGATGTTGGTGTCCCCCGGGACATATTCTATTCGGAAGTCGAAATTCGCAAAGAACTCAGCCCAACGTATCTGCCTCTGGTTCAGGAACTGTGCCGTGCGCCAGTGCTCTAGATTCTTGTGGTCCGTGCAGACCTGCACCGTGTGCTTGGCGCCGATCAGGAAGTGCCTCCACGCTTTGAACGCTGCATGAATGGCCAGCAACTCCCTGTCCCAGATGGTGTAGTTCTGTTCGGACTTGCTGAGCTTCCTTGAGTAAAACGCTCCCGGCCTCCAAACCCCCTGCGGGTCTTTCTGCAGCAGGACTGCTCCCACGGCTCTGTCTGAAGCGTCTGTCTCCACCCTCATCGGCCTGCTGGGGTTGACATGAAGCAGCTGCTCTTCCGACGCGAAGAGACGCTTGAGTGCCTGAAAGGACTGCTCCGCCTGCTCTGTCCAGATGAACTTCTTTTTCTTGGAGCTGAGCGTGTCCGTGATGGCCGCTGTCTGCATTGCAAAGCCTTTGATAAACTTGCGATAGAAGTTCGCGAAGCCGACAAACCGTTGGACCTCCTTCCGGTTGCGTGGGCTTTTCCAATCCAACACTGCTCGGACCTTGGCGCTGTCCATGGCGAGCCCTTTATCAGACAACTTGTAGCCCAGGAAATCCACCTCGGTCACGTCGAATTGGCACTTCTCCAGCTTGGCGTAAAGCCTATGTTGCTGTAGCCTGCTCAGCACTTCCTTGACGTGTCTGTCATGCTCCTGCTGCGATTCCGAAAAGATCAGGATGTCATCCAAGAAACAGACGCACGTCTTGTAGAGGAGCCCCGCCAACACGTGATGCATGAAAGCTTGAAAAACGTGGGAGCCATTTTGCAATCCAAAAGGCATAACTCTATATTCGTAGGTGCCCAGGGGCGTGAACATGGCTGTCTTCCACTCATCTCCCTCCCGCATGCGAATGAGGTTGTATGCCCCTCGCAGGTCCAACTTGGTGAACACTCTGCCCTTCCGTACCTTTGCGAGGAGGTCGTCGATTCGGGGCATGGGGAAGTCCGATGGCTTGGTCACACTGTTCAAGATGCGAAAGTCCACTACAAGTCTTTTTTGGGGCGTGTCCCTCTTCTTAACAAAGAATACCGGACTGCCCCCCGCTGCCTTGGACTCTCGGATGAAACCGCGCTCCAAATTATGATCTATGAACTCTTTGAGTTCCTGCAGTTCGTCCTCAGACATGGAATACAGCTTCCCTTTGGGCAGCGCCGCCCCCGGCAGCAGGTCAATTTTGCAGTCATATGGTCTGTGGGGGGGTAGCCTGTCTGCCTCCTTCTCGCAGAAAACCTCCAAAAATTCTGCGTACTTGTGGGGAACCGCTTGCAGCGTGCCTAGCTGCAGCTGTGACTCCTCTTCCTCTCCTTCCTGCCTGGGCACGATGCAGTGTTCAGCGCAAAAGGAAGAGCCGAAGGTCAGCTGCCTCTGGTACCAAGCCAGCGTCGGGCTGTGCTTGTCCAGCCAACTCATGCCCAATACAATGGGCGTGTCCGATAGTTGAGTGACATTGAAGCTGATGATTTCCCTGTGATTCCCAAGTCGCATCACCATTGGTGGCGTCTGCTTCACCACTTGCCCCCCTAGCAGCTCCCTGCCATCCACCGTGACAACCTGCAGGGGCAGCGTGGCAGGCAGCAACTGTATAGCGTGCCGGTCGACAAAGTCCTGCCCTATAAAGTCCGCATTGCTTCCGGAGTCAATGGTGATTGGCACGTCCATGGTGATTCCATTGGGCAGCTGGAGCGACGCGGTGAGCCTCACTACCGGTTTGGGCGGGAGGGGGTCCATGGGCTGTAAAATCTCTGGGGACTGCTTCACTGACACGTCTGGCTGGGCCCCAGTGCCTCTTCCAACCAGACTCCGTCGTTTCCCTGCTGTGGTTGTCCTTGCTGCGTTGCTGCAGTTACCATTGCTGAGGCTGCAGTGTGCTTGTGGAGCCTCTGGGGACACTCTTTCGCCATATGCTGTGGATCATCGCAGATGTAACACTTCCTGTTCCCTCTAGGAGGCTTCGCTTTCACTGCTGCCGGTGCTAGGGCTCTGGCTGCTGACTGAGCCCTTGCACCTCCAACCTCCATAGGTTCCGCTCCTCCTCCTGGCGGAGGCGTGGATTGCGCACGCGCTGCTTCTCTGGGAAGGAAGGATGAGCCCCTGGCTGGTTCGCGCCCTCCACGCCCTTCGCCACTGCTCCACGGACGTCCTTCCAGCCGCACCCCCACCGCCAGCGCCCTCTGAACGATCTCCTGCGTGGTCCGGGGTCTCTCCCCCCTCGCAATTTCATCTTTAACCGAGCCGTGCAATCCCTCCCAAAACAGGTCTCTTACAGGAGCCGAATCTCTGTCCCATTCCAGAGCACTGACCAAAGCGAAAAAGCGGGCATGGTACTGCCTTACGCTGGCCCTCCCTTGCTTCAGTCCATGTATCTGCTGCCGAGCAAGATCCACGTCAATGCTTGACAAAAAGCACCCATCCATCGCTTTAATAAAGGCATCCGCATTTTGGAGCGCTGGATCATTATCTCTCCACAAATTGCGCAGCCATGCTTTAGCATCTCCATGCAAATGGGACATGATGAATCCCACCTTCTCTTGCTCATCTCTAAAGTCTTTGTTCAGCAGTTGCAGTGCACACATTACATCTGCTCTAAAGTTGGGGTACTGTTGCAAATTCCCATCGAAGTGAGAGACCAGACCGCCTGTTCGTCTCCCCAACCCAATCCCCTCCGGTTTGGGTGTCAGTTGCCCTTGCTTCGTAAGCACTTCCAACCTGACCTGGAGATCCCTGTAGGCGGCAGCTGCGTCCTCCTCTCTCTTCCTGGATGCAAGAGCCTCGGCATTCAGGCGCGACACTGCTTCTCTGAGTTCCACTATCTGCTGTTCGGCCGTCATGTTGTCTGCCGTTCGTGAGCTCGCTAGTAGGCACCCGCTTTCTCTCCTCTCCGCGAGGCTGTAGATGCCCACAATTTAAGAGATGGGGCTTACTGTCAGAGTTGCTTCCAGATCCTAGCTCACAGAGGATCACGCTAGCCAGCGATCATTAAATAAAAGTCTTTATTGAGTTACAGTTTCCATTCTCAAGCTGCTGCGTGCAACCCTACGTCTAATGGTTAGATCGGCGAAGCCCCATCTGAGTCTCCGCCCCTTGTACACCAACTTAATATCCTAGCCTTGCTCCACCTTTTCCGCCTGACTGTTCTTCTCTGGGTCCCTCTGCCCCCCGGGGTCTCTTCCTTCCGGGATTCCTCTGACGCTGACGCTGACCCCCCTGACTCTTCTCCCTCCTTTCGGCGGGCTTTAGGACCTGGCTCCCTTTCCGGGCTGCCTACTGCGCCACCTTCCTGTGCATTTGAACTTGTCGCGCGCGCCCAACCTTCCACTTTCCGTCTGACCGTTTCTTCGCTCCCCGATGGAGGTGTGGCCACTCCTGACTCGTGCCCTCCCCCCTGTTGTGAGCTGCCAGCGCTTGATCCCTGGCGCCCTTCCTCTTCCCTGCTCTCTGGCGGTGACGCTGGTCCCGATTTCCAACTGCTCCCCTCTGAGTCCCCTCTGGCTCTATCTTCCTGGGGTGTCCCCCTAGGCTCCCCCCTTGCCCTGGCCACTGGTGCTCCTTTCTGTGAATCTTCTGATTCACTGGAAAGACTCGGAGATCTCGGGTCGTCGTCATCACTCATCTTTTCTTCTGCCTCCTCCCCCTCGCTCTCTGTTTCCTCCCTTGCCCTTGCCTCTGCTCCTGAACCCCTGACACATACGCACTTCTTGTAGAGGAGTCCTGCTAGCACGTGCTGCATGAATGCTTGGAAACAGTGGGAGCCATTTTGGAGACCAAACGGCATAACTCTGTATTCATAGGTGCCCAGCGGCGTGAACATGGCCGTCTTCCACTCGTCACCTTCCCTCATGCGTATTAGATTGTATGCTCCGCGTAGATCCAACTTGGTGAAGATCCTCCCCTTCCTCACCGTCGCGAGCAGGTCGTCAATCTTGGGCATGGGGAAGGCCTTGGGCTTTGTCATCGAGTTGATGGCCCTATAGTCCACAATGAGCCTTTTTTGGGGCGTGTCCTTCTTCTTCACGAAAAACACAGGACTGCCCCCCACTGCCTTGGATTCTCGGATGAATCCCCGCTTCAAATTGTGATCTATGAACTCCCTGAGTTCCTGCATCTCATCTTCAGACATGGAATACAGCTTCGCAGTCGGTAGCGTCGCCCCTGGTAAGAGGTCAATTGCACATTTGTAGGGCCGGTGGGGTGGTAATTGGTCAGCTTCCTTTTCGCAGAAGACCTCCTGTCAGAGCTGGCTCCAGGTCCCAGCTCACAGAGGACCAACGCTAGCCGGCAGTAATGTACAAAAGTCTTTATTGAAGTACAGTTTCCATTTTCAAGCCGCAGCGCCCCAGCTCTACGTCTAGGGGTTAGATCGGCGAAGCTCCATCTGAGTCTCCGCCCCCTGTACACCAGTTTAAGATTCTAGCCTTACTCCACCTCTTACGTCTCTCCTTTCTCCTCTGGGTCCTGCTACCCCCCGGGGTCCCTTCCTTCCTGGATTCTTCTGACGCTGACGTTGACCCCCCTGACTCCTCCCCCTCTTTTCGGCGGGCTTTGGGACCTGGCTCCCTATCCGGGCTGCCAACTGCGCCGCCCTCCTGTACATTTGAACTTGGCGCGCGCGCCCAGCCTTCAACCTTCCTCTCGACCGTTTCCTCGCTCCCCGATGGAGGCGTGGCCAATCCTGACTCATGTCTTCCCACTGGCAGTGCGCCGCCTGATCCCGATGCCTGGGACTCCTCCCCCCTACTGCACTCTGGTGTGGACGCTGGTCCTGATTTCCAACTGCTGCTCTCTGAGTCCCCTCTGGCCCCTTCTTCCTGGGGTGTCCCCCTCGGCACCCCCCTTGCTCTGACCATGGGAGCCCCTTTCTGTGAATCTTCCGATTCGCTGGAAAGACTCAGAGACCTCGGACCGCTGTCATCGCTAACATTTCCTTCGGACTCCTCCCCCTCGCTCTCTATTTCCTCCCTTTCCTGTGCCTCTGCTCCTGAACCCCTGACATCCATCCCCCCCTCGAAGCCCCCCCTTCCCCCCTCCCCTCCTTCAGGTGTGGGTACTGGGTGCTCCGTCGTTGTGGGGGTGAGTGCCGGATACAGTTCGTCCCCCGTGGCGTGCATCCAGCCGGATAAGTCCGGCTCGTCCTCCGTGCTCTCGCCGACCTCCATTTCCTCTGCTTCCATCTCTTTGCCGCCGTGCTCGAACCCAAGGTCCTCCCCCAACACGTCCATGTCCGTCTCTCCCCCGGTCTCCTCCGGGGACGTTGCCTGCCAAGGACCCCCCAGCCACTTCCTGCGTCACTGCTCCTCTGGTCGATTGTCCCACCAATAGGAACGGTCTGAGGCAGACCCCGAGGGTGATCCCTCCGGGGAACGTGTTTCTAGTGCCGGTTCCTCGTCCAAGGTGAACCCCTGGAATGTGCTAGCTGAAAATGTGGGTGTGAAAAGCCAGTCGTCGAAATACTCGGCTGGCATGGGCCTGTGTGGGAAAAGGGCATGAAACTCGTCCTTGAGAAGAGGTTCGTCCAAGGCATAGTCTGGCACCCAACTGTTGGCGCTGGCCGGGGTACCTTCTCTGGCGAGAAGATATTCTACTCCCTCTTCCCCCCATCTCGAGTCTAAAATCTCTGTGACTTCGTTGACGGGTTCCCGCCTTGGCGACCCCCCCCTTGTGGGCGTTTCCCTGAACGGGTCTGGTGCCGTGCCTGGCTCCTGAAATCTATGAGGTGCTTTGTAGGGCGTGAGCACTGATCTATGGAAAACTGGGTGCATTCTGGATCCCTCCGGCAGTGTCAACCGGAAGGCCACTGGATTGACCTGTGCCTCGACTTGGTAGGGTCCTAGCTGCTTATGCCCTAGCTTCTTCTTCGCTAACGATCTGGCCGGCACTGCCTGGGCTGCTAACCAAACCCAGTCTCCCACCTGTATGTCTTCCCCAACCCTTCTGTGCTTGTCAGCCTGCAGTTTGTATGCGTGCTTTGCTAGTTCTAACTGCCTCCGAAGCTGTTCGTGAACCTCCTGCAACTCTGACGCTAAGGCTTCCGCTGCCTGTGGCTCCCCCTCCCCCGCTCTCGCTAATCCCGGGAAGGTTCTGGGATGCCTCCCGTTGTTGGCGAAGAACGGTGTCACCCCCGTGGACACGTGCTTCGTGTTGTTGTAGGCGAACTCAGCGAGCGGCAGGTAGTCCACCCATGTTGCCGGCTGCTGATTTGCGTAGCATCGCAGGTACTGCTGCATGATGGCGTTGACTCGCTCCGCTTGTCCGTTCGTCTGCGGGTGTCTCGCCGACGCTAGGTTGATCTTGACGTTCAGGAAACCCATCAGCTTCTGCCAGAAGTTCGAGATGAACTGTCGCCCCCGGTCGGACAGGATAGACCGTGGCAGACCGTGAACCCTGAACACGTGGTCTATGAACAGTTTGGCGGTCTGTTCCGCCGTGGCCACCTTCGCGCACGGAATGAAGTGGACCATTTTGGTGAACATGTCCACCACCACTAGCACTGCCGTCTTGCCCCTCGAGCTGGGTAGATCCGTGACAAAGTCCAGGGCCACCCTCTCCCACGGTTCGAGCGGTGTCTGCAGCGGTTCGAGCAGTCCCGCCGGCGGTTTGTGCACTGACTTGGCCCTTTGGCAGGTGTCGCACCTCGAGACGTAATCCGCGACTTCCCCCCGCATCTTGGGCCACCAAAAATCTCTGGCTACTAATTCTACCGTCTTCTCTTTGCCAAAGTGCCCGGCGGTGGGTGCGTCGTGCAACTGCTGCAGTACTTTCGCGCGGAGGTCGTCTCCCGGTACGTAGAGGGCCCCTCTGCGGATGAGCAATCCGTCGCGTATCTGGAACTCGTCGTCCTCCGCCGTGCCCCTGTGCACCTCCTCCATCTTGGCTTGTGCGAAGGGGTCCTCCTGCAGTGCTCGACGTACAGCATCCAGGTCCACGGTTGCTGAAGCGCACGCCCACGCTTTCGGTGCGAAAATGTGCTTGGCCGCTGCTGGTGCCGCCTCCTCGAGGTATTGCGGCTTTCTGGACAGTGCATCCGCCATGATGTTGTTGTCGCCTGGGATGTACTCTATCCTGAAGTCGAAATCCGCAAAGAACTCCGCCCATCGTATGTGCCTCTGGTTCAGGAACCTTGCCGTGCGCCAGTACTCCAGGTTTTTATGGTCCGTGCGGACCTGCACTGTGTGTTTGGCTCCAATGAGGAAGTGCCGCCACGCCTTGAATGCTGCATGAATGGCCAGCAACTCCCTGTCCCAGATGGTGTAGTTCTGCTCTGACTTGCTGAGCTTCCTGGAGTAGAAGGCACACGGTCTCCAGTCCCCATGCGGGTCTTGCTGCAACAGTACTGCTCCCACGGCTCTGTCTGAGGCGTCCGTTTCAACCCTCATCGGTCTGCTGGGATTCACATGCAGTAGCTGCTCTTCGGACGAGAAGAGACGCTTGAGTTTCTGAAAGGACTGCTCCGCTTGCTCCGTCCAGATGAACTTCTTCTTCTTGGAGCTGAGCGTGTC
This sequence comes from Podarcis pityusensis, assembly GCF_964106645.2. Classification (NCBI taxonomy): domain Eukaryota; kingdom Metazoa; phylum Chordata; class Lepidosauria; order Squamata; family Lacertidae; genus Podarcis; species Podarcis pityusensis. The sequence goes on from NC_138038.1 coordinate 234,360, forward strand.
GGTAATGGCCGCCGTCTGCATCGCGAACCCCTTGATGAACTTGCGGTAAAAGTTGGCGAAACCGACAAACCGCTGGACCTCCTTCCGATTGCGCGGGCTCTTCCAGTCCAACACTGAGCGAACCTTGGCGCTGTCCATGGCGAGCCCCTTGTCCGACAACTTGTAGCCCAGGAAATCTACCTCCTTCATGTCGAACTGGCACTTCTCCAGCTTGGCGTACAGCCTGTGCTCCTGCAGTCTCTGCAGAACTTCCTTGACGTCTCCCTCGTGGGTCTCCTCTGATTCTGAAAATATCAGGATGTCGTCCAGGAAGCAGACGCATTTCTTGTAGAGAAGACCCGCCAATACGTGATGCATGAAGGCTTGAAAACAGTGGGAGCCATTTTGTAATCCAAAGGGCATAACTCTGTATTCATAGGTGCCCAGGGGCGTGAACATGGCAGTCTTCCATTCGTCGCCCTCCCGTATGCGAATCAGGTTGTACGCCCCTCGCAGATCCAACTTTGTGAAAACGCGTCTGTCAGAGCTGCTTCCAGATCCTAGCTCACAGAGGATCACGCTAGCCAGCGATCATTAAATAAAAGTCTTTATTGAGTTACAGTTTCCATTCTCAAGCTGCTGCGTGCAACTCTACGTCTCATGGTTAGATCGGCGAAGCTCCATCTGAGTCTCCGCCCCTTGTACACCAACTTAATATCCTAGCCTTGCTCCACCTTTTCCGCCTGACTGTTCTTCTCTGGGTCCCTCTGCCCCCCGGGGTCTCTTCCTTCCGGGATTCCTCTGACGCTGACGCTGACCCCCCTGACTCTTCTCCTTCCTTTCGGCGGGCTTTAGGACCTGGCTCCCTTTCTGGGCTGCCTACTGCGCCACCTTCCTGTGCATTTGAACTTGGCACGCGCGCCCAACCTTCCACCTTCCGTCTGACCGTTTCTTCGCTCCCCGATGGAGGTGTGGCCACTCCTGACTCGTGCCCTCCCCCCTGTTGTGAGCTGCCAGCGCTTGATCCCTGGCGCCCTTCCTCTTCCCTGCTCTCTGGCGGTGACGCTGGTCCTGATTTCCAACTGCTCCCCTCTGAGTCCCCTCTGGCTCTATCTTCCTGGGGTGTCCCCCTAGGCTCCCCCCTTGCCCTGGCCACTGGTGCTCCTTTCTGTGAATCTTCTGATTCACTGGAAAGACTCGGAGATCTCGGGTCGTCGTCATCACTCATCTTTTCTTCTGCCTCCTCTCCCTCGCTCTCTGTTTCCTCCCTTGCCCTTGCCTCTGCTCCTGAACCCCTGACATCCATCCCCCCCTCGAAGCCCCCTCTTCCCCCCTCCCCTCCTTCCGGTGCGGGATCTGGGTGCTGCCGTGTCAGGGGGACGAATGTCGGATACAGTTCGCTTCCCGTGGCGGGCCGCCATCCGAAGTCTTCCGGTTCTTCCTCCCTGCTCTCGTTGACGACGGTCACCTCCGCTTCCATCTCTGTGCCGCCGTGCTCGAAACCCGGGTCGTCCCCGAAAACGTCCATGTCCGTCTCTCCCTCGTTGCCTTCTGGACCCTCCAGCCACCTTCTGCGGAACTGCTCCTCTGGTCGATCATCCCACCAATACGAGGGTTCTGAAGCAGATCCCGAGGGTGACCCCTCTGGGGAACGGGCGTCTCGTGTCGGTTCCTCGTCCGAGTCGAACCCCCGGAACGTGCTGGCTGAAAGCGTGGGCGTGAAAAGCCAGTCATCGAAAAAGTCTGCTGGCATTGGCCTATGTGGGAAGAGGGCATGAAACTCTTCTTTGAGCAGAGGTTCGTCTAAAGCGTAGCCCGGCACCCAGCTGTTGGCACTGGCCGGGGTGCCCTCCTTGGCGAGAAGGTATTCTACCCCCTCTTCCCCCCATCTGGAGTCCAAAATCTCCATGACTTCGTTGATGCGCTCCTCCTGTGCCACTCCCCCTTGCCCGGTTCTCTCTCGGAGCGGACCCGGTGCCGTTCCTGGTTCCTGAAACCTGTGAGGTGCCTTGTAGGGAGTGAGCACCGATCTGTGGAACACCAGATGCATTCTGGAACCCTCCGGAAGAGCCAGCCTGAAAGCCACCGGGTTGACCTGTTCGTCGACTTGGTAGGGCCCCAGTTGTTTATGCCCTAGTTTCTTCTTCGCCAACGACCTGGCCGGCACTGCGTGGGCTGCTAACCAGACCCAGTCTCCCACATGGATCTCTTCGCCAACCCTTCTGTGTTTGTCCGCTTGTACCTTGTATGCGTGTTTAGCCAGCTCCAGGTGCCGCCGCAGCTGATCGTGGACCTCCTGCAACTCCGACGCGAACGCATCTGCTGTCTGCGGCTCCCCCTCCCCCATTCTTTCCAGTCCCGGGAAGGTTCTAGGGTGCCTCCCGTTGTTGGCGAAGAACGGCGTGACCCCCGTGGACACGTGCTTCGTGTTGTTGTAGGCGAACTCGGCGAGAGGCAGGTAATCCACCCACGTCGCAGGCTGTTGATTCGCATAACATCTCAGGTACTGCTGCATGATGGCATTGACCCGCTCCGCTTGCCCGTTGGTCTGCGGGTGTCTAGCCGACGCCAGGTTGATCTTGACGTTCAGGAAGCCCATCAGCCTCTGCCAGAAGTTCGAGATGAACTGTCGCCCTCGGTCGGACAGAATAGACCGCGGCAGACCGTGAACCTTGAACACGTGGTCTATGAACAGCTTGGCGGTTTGTTCCGCCGTGGCCACCTTCGCACACGGAATGAAATGTGCCATCTTGGAGAACAAATCCACCACCACCAGCACAGCCGTCTTGCCCCTCGAGCTGGGCAGATCCGTGACAAAGTCCAGGGCCACTCTCTCCCATGGCTCGAACGGAGTTTGCAGCGGTTCCAGCAGTCCGGCCGGCGGTCTGTGCACTGGTTTGGACCTCTGGCAGGTGTCACACCTCGCCACGTAGTCCGCGACTTCCCCTCTCATTCCGGGCCACCAGAAGTCTCTGGCTACTAATTCCACCGTCTTCTCCTTGCCAAAGTGCCCGGCAGTGGGCGCGTCGTGCAGCTGCTGCAGTACCTTGGCGCGAAGTTCGTCTCCCGGCACGTAGATGGCCCCTTTACGGATGAGCAAACCATCTCGCAGCTGGAACTCGTCGGTCGCTGCCGTGCCCCTGTGCACCTCTGCCATCTTTGCTTGCGCGAAGGAGTCATCCTGCAACGCTCGTCGCACCGCATCCAGGTCAACTGTTGCCGCCGCGCACGCCCACACTGTCGGTGCGAAGATGTGCATGGCGGCCGCTGGCGTTGCCTCCTCCAGATACTGTGGCTTACGGGAGAGAGCATCCGCCATGATGTTGGTGTCCCCCGGGACATACTCTATTCGGAAGTCGAAATTCGCAAAGAACTCAGCCCAACGTATCTGCCTCTGGTTCAGGAACTGTGCCGTGCGCCAGTGCTCTAGATTCTTGTGGTCCGTGCAGACCTGCACCGTGTGCTTGGCGCCGATCAGGAAGTGCCTCCACGCTTTGAACGCTGCATGAATGGCCAGCAACTCCCTGTCCCAGATGGTGTAGTTCTGTTCGGACTTGCTGAGCTTCCTTGAGTAAAACGCTCCCGGCCTCCAAACCCCCTGCGGGTCTTTCTGCAGCAGGACTGCTCCCACGGCTCTGTCCGAAGCGTCTGTCTCCACCCTCATCGGCCTGCTGGGGTTGACATGAAGCAGCTGCTCTTCCGACGCGAAGAGACGCTTGAGTGCCTGAAAGGACTGCTCCGCCTGCTCTGTCCAGATGAACTTCTTTTTCTTGGAGCTGAGCGTGTCCGTGATGGCCGCTGTCTGCATCGCAAAGCCTTTGATAAACTTGCGATAGAAGTTCGCGAAGCCGACAAACCGTTGGACCTCCTTCCGGTTGCGTGGGCTTTTCCAATCCAACACTGCTCGGACCTTGGCGCTGTCCATGGCGAGCCCTTTATCAGACAACTTGTAGCCCAGGAAATCCACCTCGGTCACGTCGAATTGGCACTTCTCCAGCTTGGCGTAAAGCCTATGTTGCTGTAGCCTGCTCAGCACTTCCTTGACGTGTCTGTCATGCTCCTGCTGCGATTCCGAAAAGATCAGGATGTCATCCAAGAAACAGACGCACGTCTTGTAGAGGAGCCCCGCCAACACGTGATGCATGAAAGCTTGAAAAACGTGGGAGCCATTTTGCAATCCAAAAGGCATAACTCTATATTCGTAGGTGCCCAGGGGCGTGAACATGGCTGTCTTCCACTCATCTCCCTCCCGCATGCGAATGAGGTTGTATGCCCCTCGCAGGTCCAACTTGGTGAACACTCTGCCCTTCCGTACCTTTGCGAGGAGGTCGTCGATTCGGGGCATGGGGAAGTCCGATGGCTTGGTCACACTGTTCAAGATGCGAAAGTCCACTACAAGTCTTTTTTGGGGCGTGTCCCGCTTCTTAACAAAGAATACCGGACTGCCCCCCGCTGCCTTGGACTCTCGGATGAAACCGCGCTCCAAATTATGATCTATGAACTCTTTGAGTTCCTGCAGTTCGTCCTCAGACATGGAATACAGCTTCCCTTTGGGCAGCGCCGCCCCCGGCAGCAGGTCAATTTTGCAGTCATATGGTCTGTGGGGGGGTAGCCTGTCTGCCTCTTTCTCGCAGAAAACCTCCAAAAATTCTGCGTACTTGTGGGGAACCGCTTGCAGCGTGCCTAGCTGCAGCTGTGACTCCTCTTCCCCTCCTTCCTGCCTGGGCACGATGCAGTGTTCAGCGCAAAAGGAAGAGCCGAAGGTCAGCTGCCTCTGGTACCAAGCCAGCGTCGGGCTGTGCTTGTCCAGCCAACTCATGCCCAATACAATGGGCGTGTCCGATAGTTGAGTGACATTGAAGCTGATGATTTCCCTGTGATTCCCAAGTCGCATCACCATTGGTGGCGTCTGCTTCACCACTTGCCCCCCTAGCAGCTCCCTGCCATCCACCGTGACAACCTGCAGGGGCAGCGTGGCAGGCAGCAACTGTATAGCGTGCCGGTCGACAAAGTCCTGCCCTATAAAGTCCGCATTGCTTCCGGAGTCAATGGTGATTGGCACGTCCATGGTGATTCCATTGGGCAGCTGGAGCGACGCGGTGAGCTTCACTACCGGTTTGGGCGGGAGGGGGTCCATGGGCTGTAAAATCTCTGGGGACTGCTTCACTGACACGTCTGGCTGGGCCCCAGTGCCTCTTCCTCCAACCAGACTCCTTCGTTTCCCTGCTGTGGTTGTCCTTGCTGCGTTGCTGCAGTTACCATTGCTGAGGCTGCAGTGTGCTTGTGGAGCCTCTGGGGACACTCTTTCGCCATATGCTGTGGATCATCGCAGATGTAACACTTCCTGTTCCCTCTAGGAGGCTTCGCTTTCACTGCTGCCGGTGCTAGGGCTCTGGCTGCTGACTGAGCCCTTGCACCTCCAACCTCCATAGGTTCCGCTCCTCCTCCTGGCGGAGGCGTGGATTGCGCACGCGCTGCTTCTCTGGGAAGGAAGGAGGAGCCCCTGGCTGGTTCGCGCCCTCCACGCCCTTCGTCCCTGCTCCACGGACGTCCTTCCAGCCGCACCCCCACCGCCAGCGCCCTCTGAACGATCTCCTGCGTGGTCCGGGGTCTCTCCCCCCTCGCAATTTCATCTTTAACCGAGCCGTGCAATCCCTCCCAAAACAGGTCTCTTACAGGAGCCGAATCTCTGTCCCATTCCAGGGCACTGACCAAAGCGAAAAAGCGGGCATGGTACTGCCTTACACTGGCCCTCCCTTGCTTCAGTCCATGTATCTCCTGCCGAGCAAGATCCACGTCAATGCTTGATAAAAAGCACCCATCCATCGCTTTAATAAAGGCATCCGCATTTTGGAGCGCCGGATCCTTATCTCTCCACAAATTGCGCAGCCATGCTTTAGCATCTCCATGCAAATGGGACATGATGAATCCCACCTTCTCTTGCTCATCTCTAAAGTCTTTGTTCAGCAGTTGCAGTGCACACATTACATCTGCTCTAAAGTTGGGGTACTGTTGCAAATTCCCATCGAAGTGAGAGACCAGACCGCCTGTTCGTCTCCCCAACCCAATCCCCTCCGGTTTGGGTGTCAGTTGCCCTTGCTTCGTAAGCACTTCCAACCTGACCTGGAGATCCCTGTAGGCGGCAGCTGCGTCCTCCTCTCTCTTCCTGGATGCAAGAGCCTCGGCATTCAGTCGTGTCACTGCTTCTCTGAGTTCCACTATCTGCTGTTCGGCCGTCATGTTGTCTGCCGTTCGTGAGCTCGCTAGTAGGCACCCGCTTTCTCTCCTCTCCGCGAGGACGTAGATGCCCACAATCTAGAGATGGAGCTTACTGTCAGAGCTGCTTCCAGATCCTAGCTCACAGAGGCTCACGCTAGCCAGCGATCATTAAATAAAAGTCTTTATTGAGTTACAGTTTCCATTCTCAAGCTGCTGCGTGCAACTCTACGTCTCATGGTTAGATCGGCGAAGCTCCATCTGAGTCTCCGCCCCTTGTACACCAACTTAATATCCTAGCCTTGCTCCACCTTTTCCGCCTGACTGTTCTTCTCTGGGTTCCTCTGCCCCCCGGGGTCTCTTCCTTCCGGGATTCCTCTGACGCTGACGCTGACCCCCCTGACTCTTCTCCTTCCTTTCGGCGGGCTTTAGGACCTGGCTCCCTTTCTGGGCTGCCTACTGCGCCACCTTCCTGTGCATTTGAACTTGGCACGCGCGCCCAACCTTCCACCTTCCGTCTGACCGTTTCTTCGCTCCCCGATGGAGGTGTGGCCACTCCTGACTCGTGCCCTCCCCCCTGTTGTGAGCTGCCAGCGCTTGATCCCTGGCGCCCTTCCTCTTCCCTGCTCTCTGGCGGTGACGCTGGTCCTGATTTCCAACTGCTCCCCTCTGAGTCCCCTCTGGCTCTATCTTCCTGGGGTGTCCCCCTAGGCTCCCCCCTTGCCCTGGCCACTGGTGCTCCTTTCTGTGAATCTTCTGATTCACTGGAAAGACTCGGAGATCTCGGGTCGTCGTCATCACTCATCTTTTCTTCTGCCTCCTCTCCCTCGCTCTCTGTTTCCTCCCTTGCCCTTGCCTCTGCTCCTGAACCCCTGACAGCGTCCTTTCCTCACCGTTGCGAGCAGGTCATCTATCTTGGGCATGGGAAAGGCTGTGGGCTTGGTTTTCGAGTTCAAAATTCTATAGTCCACCACAAGCCTTTTTTGGGGCGTGTCCTTCTTCTTCACAAAGAATACAGGACTGCCCCCCACTGCCTTCGACTCCTGGATGAAACCGCGCTTCAAGTTGAGGTCTATGAACTCCCTGAGTTCCTGCAGCTCGTCTTCAGACATGGAATACAGTTTCCCGGTTGGCAGCGTCGCCCCTGGCAGGAGGTCAATCTTGCAGTCATAGGACCTGTGGGGAGGCAGCTTGTCCGCTTCCTTCTCGCAGAAAACCTCCAAAAACGCTGCGTACTTGAGTGGCACTGCTTGCAGCGTGCCTAATTGTAGCTGCGGGTCATCCTCTTCCCCTTCCGGGCTAGGCATAATGCAATGTTCCGCACAGTATGAGGAGCCGAAGGTCAGTTGTCGCTGGTACCACGCCAATGCTGGGCTGTGCCTGTGCAGCCAACTCATGCCTAATACTATAGGCGTGTCCGACAGTTGGGTGACATTGAAGCTGATGACTTCTCGGTGATTCCCAATTTGCATCACCATCGGAGGCGTTTGCTGCACCACCTGCCCCCCCAGCAATTCCCTGCCATCCACCGTGACAACCTTCAGAGGCAGCGTGGCTGGCAGGAGTGCTATGTTGTGCTCTTGAATGAAATCCAGTCCTATGAAGTCTGCGTTACTACCAGAGTCAATGGTAATCGGCACTTCCATAGTGAGTCCATTGGGTAGTTGGAGCGATGCTGTGAGCTGCACCACTGGTTTGGGCGGGAGGGGGTCTGTGGGCTGCAAAATCTCTGGGGACGGCTTCATTGACTTGTCTGGCTGGGCCCCAGTGCCTCTTCCTCCAACCAGACTCTGTCGTTTCCCTGCTGTGGTTCTCTCTGCTGAGTTGCGTCTGTTACTGTTGCTGAGGCTGCAGTGTGCTTGTGGAGCCTCTGGGGACACTCTTTCGCCATGTGCTGAGCACTGTCGCAGATGTAGCACTTCCTGTTCCCTCTAGGAGGTTTCGCTTTGACTGCTCCCGGTGTTAGGGCTCTGGTTGCTGACTGAGCCCTGGCGCCTCCAATCTCCATCGGTTCCTCTCCCCCTCCCTGCGGAGGTGTGGATTGCGCACGCGCTGCATCCTTGGGAAAGAGGGGAGGTGCTCTCACTGGCGTACGTCCCCAACGTCCTTCTTCTCTGTTCCATGGACGTTCTTCCAGACGCACCCCAATTTGCAGCGCCCGCCGGACAACCTCCCGAGTGCTCTTTGGTCTCTCCCCCCTTGCAATCTCATCTTTCACATTTGCATTCAAGCCTTCCCAAAAAAGGTCTCTGGCTGGGGCAGAATCCTTCTCCCATCCCAGCGCATGGACTAATGCAAAAAAGCGGGAATGGTACTGCCTTACACTGGCTCTGCCTTGTTTGAGCCCATGTATGTCTTTTCTGGCGATATCAATGTCTATATTTGATAAAAAACACGAATCCATCGCTTTAATGAATGCATCCGCATTTTGGAGCGCCGGATCCTTATCTCTCCACAGATTGCGCAGCCACGCTTTAGCTTCCCCATGCAAATGGGACAAGATAAACCCCACCTTCTCTTGCTCATCTCTAAAGTCTTTATCCAGCAGTTCCAGCGCAAACAGCACGTCTGCTCGGAAGTTAGGGTACTGCTGCAAATTCCCATCGAAATGAGATACCAGGCTGCCTCCTCTTTTCCCCAGCCCAATCCCCTCTGATTTGGGTCCCGGTTGCCCCTGCTTAGCAAGCACTTCCAACCTGGCTTGGAGATCCCTGCAGGCGGCAGCCGCTTCCTCTTCCCTTTTCCTGGATGCGAGTACCTCCGCGTTGAGTTGTGTCACTGCATCTTGCAGGGCTGCTAGTTGCTGTTCTGTAGTCATCTTGCCTGACTTTTGTGAGCTCGCGAAGCACCAATCTTCTTCCCTCGCTGCGTCCACTCACGTTACGAGGTTTTTGGTGCAAAACTTTTTGGGATGGAGCTTACTGTCAGAGCTGGCTCCAGGTCCCAGCTCACAGAGGACCAACGCTAGCCGGCAGTAATGTACAAAAGTCTTTATTGAAGTACAGTTTCCATTTTCAAGCCGCAGCGCCCCAGCTCTACGTCTAGGGGTTAGATCGGCGAAGCTCCATCTGAGTCTCCGCCCCCTGCACACCAGTTTAAGATTCTAGCCTTACTCCACCTCTTACGTCTCTCCTTTCTCCTCTGGGTCCTGCTACCCCCCGGGGTCCCTTCCTTCCTGGATTCTTCTGACGCTGACGTTGACCCCCCTGACTCCTCCCCCTCTTTTCGGCGGGCTTTGGGACCTGGCTCCCTATCCGGGCTGCCAACTGCGCCGCCCTCCTGTACATTTGAACTTGGCGCGCGCGCCCAGCCTTCAACCTTCCTCTCGACCGTTTCCTCGCTCCCCGATGGAGGCGTGGCCAATCCTGACTCATGTCCTCCCACTGGCAGTGCGCCGCCTGATCCCGATGCCTGGGACTCCTCCCCCCTACTGCACTCTGGTGTGGACGCTGGTCCTGATTTCCAACTGCTGCTCTCTGAGTCCCCTCTGGCCCCTTCTTCCTGGGGTGTCCCCCTCGGCACCCCCCTTGCTCTGACCATGGGAGCCCCTTTCTGTGAATCTTCCGATTCGCTGGAAAGACTCAGAGACCTCGGACCGCTGTCATCGCTAACATTTCCTTCGGACTCCTCCCCCTCGCTCTCTATTTCCTCCCTTTCCTGTGCCTCTGCTCCTGAACCCCTGACACCTCCTCTACATTTGAACTTGGCGCGCGCGCCCAACCTCTAACCTTCCTTTTAACAGCAACACTACTCCCTTCACTACTCCCCTCCCCTGCCGGGAGGGTGGCTTGCTCCGACCTCCCTCCTTTCTCTGCTGCCGGAGCCGCTTCCCCTGATACACTGAAACCTCCACCCCCTTCGCTGCACTCTGGCGGGGAGGCTGGTCCTGACGCCCAGCTGCCACTTTGGGATCCCCCGCTGGCCCCCTGCTCCTGACACGTCCCCCCTGGGGCTCCCCTGGCCTTGACCACCGGCGCCCCCTTCTGGGAATCCTCTGATTCGCTGGAAAGACTCATGGAATCTCTTGAGTCATTGTCATCCTCTTCCTCGCTGTCCTGGGATTCATCCCCATCGCTCTCCATCTCCTGCCTACCCTGTGCCTCTGTCCCTGAACCCCTGACAGGTGTTCATGCACATTGACCCAAAAATCGCAAAGTGAGACCAAAATAACAAAACACGTTGTTTTCGCTTCCATATGCTTAGAAAGACCAATAAGCTTTGATTGGGCTTATTTCAATTTGCATGGTGTTTTTTGAGTGTGCACCAGAATCATCCCCACCCAAAGCAAAAAGGTGTTTTGGGTTCCAACTAAAAAAAAAGATCAAGCTCTAATTGGGCTTATTTCAAACTCATGTTTTTGGGGTTAGAATGCACATTCAACCAAAAATCGCAGAAATATTTGTTAGCCCAAATCAAGCCTTGGGGTTTTGGTTCAATCAATAGAAAGAGGACATACAAGCTTGGATTGTTCTTTCGGTGTTCATTCACCCACAAATAGCGAAGCGAAGTGTAATAAGCCTAAACGAAGCAAAACAGGTTGTTTTGGGTTCCAACTACAGAGAAAGGAAATTCTTGGATTTCGCTTATTTCAAATCGTGTTATATGGTGTTAATGCACATTGACCCAAAATTCGCAAAGTGAGACCAAAATAACAAAACACGTTGTTTTCGCTTCCATATGCTTAGAAAGACCAATAAGCTTTGATTGGGCTTATTTCAATTTGCATGGTGTTTTTTGGGTGTGCACCAGAATCATCTCAAAGCAAAACGGTGTTATGTGTTCCAACTAAATAAAAAGAAGATAATAACGCTCTGATTGGGCTTATTTAAAATTGGTGTTTTTGGGGTTGGAATGCACATTCAACCAAAAATAGAGGACTGAAATGTTTGTTTTCAGCCCAAATCAAGCATAGTTGCTTTGGTTCCATCTCAATAGAAAGAGGACATATAAGCTTAGATTGTTCTTTCGGTGTTCATTCACCCACAAATAGCAAAGCAAAGTGTAATAAGTATAAAGAAAGCAAAACAGATTGTTTTGGGTTCCATCTACAAAGAAAGGAAAATCTTGGATTCCGCTTATTAAAAGTCGTGTTCTTTGGTGTTAATGCACATTGACCCAGAAATCGCAAAGTGTATGTAATGAGACCAAAATAACAAAAAGACGTCTTTTCGCTTTCATACGTGTAGAAAGAAGACGAATAAGCTTTGACTGGGCTTATTTCAATTTGCAAGGTGTTTTTTGGGTGTGCACTAGAATCACTCCTAACAGAAGCAAAACGGTGTTTTGGGTTCCATCTACATAAAAAGAAGATCATAACGGGCTGATTGGGCTTATTTAAAATTGTTGTTTTTGGGGTTGGAATGCACATTCAACCAAAAATAGCAGAGTGTATGTAATGAGCAAAATACCTGTCAGAGCTGCTTCCAGATCCTAGCTCACAGAGGATCACGCTAGCCAGCGATCATTAAATAAAAGTCTTTATTGAGTTACAGTTTCCATTCTCAAGCTGCTGCGTGCAACTCTACGTCTCATGGTTAGATCGGCGAAGCTCCATCTGAGTCTCCGCCCCTTGTACACCAACTTAATATCCTAGCCTTGCTCCACCTTTTCCGCCTGACTGTTCTTCTCTGGGTCCCTCTGCCCCCCGGGGTCTCTTCCTTCCGGGATTCCTCTGACGCTGACGCTGACCCCCCTGACTCTTCTCCCTCCTTTCGGCGGGCTTTAGGACCTGGCTCCCTTTCCGGGCTGCCTACTGCGCCACCTTCCTGTGCATTTGAACTTGGCACGCGCGCCCAACCTTCCACCTTCCGTCTGACCGTTTCTTCGCTCCCCGATGGAGGTGTGGCCACTCCTGACTCGTGCCCTCCCCCCTGTTGTGAGCTGCCAGCGCTTGATCCCTGGCGCCCTTCCTCTTCCCTGCTCTCTGGCGGTGACGCTGGTCCTGATTTCCAACTGCTCCCCTCTGAGTCCCCTCTGGCTCTATCTTCCTGGGGTGTCCCCCTAGGCTCCCCCCTTGCCCTGGCCACTGGTGCTCCTTTCTGTGAATCTTCTGATTCACTGGAAAGACTCAGAGATCTCGGGTCGTCGTCATCACTCATCTTTTCTTCTGCCTCCTCTCCCTCGCTCTCTGTTTCCTCCCTTGCCCTTGCCTCTGCTCCTGAACCCCTGACATCCATCCCCCCCTCGAAGCCCCCTCTTCCCCCCTCCCCTCCTTCCGGTGCGGGATCTGGGTGCTGCCGTGTCAGGGGGACGAATGTCGGATACAGTTCGCTTCCCGTGGCGGGCCGCCATCCGAAGTCTTCCGGTTCTTCCTCCCTGCTCTCGTTGACGACGGTCACCTCCGCTTCCATCTCTGTGCCGCCGTGCTCGAAACCCGGGTCGTCCCCGAAAACGTCCATGTCCGTCTCTCCTTCGTCGCCTTCTGGAGACGTTGCTCGTCCTGGACCCTCCAGCCACCTTCTGCGGAACTGCTCCTCTGGTCGATCATCCCACCAATACGAGGGTTCTGAAGCAGATCCCGAGGGTGACCCCTCTGGGGAACGGGCGTCTCGTGTCGGTTCCTCGTCCGAGTCGAACCCCCGGAACGTGCTGGCTGAAAGCGTGGGCGTGAAAAGCCAGTCGTCGAAAAAGTCTGCTGGCATTGGCCTATGTGGGAAGAGGGCATGAAACTCTTCTTTGAGCAGAGGTTCGTCTAAAGCGTAGCCCGGCACCCAGCTGTTGGCACTGGCCGGGGTGCCCTCCTTGGCGAGAAGGTATTCTACCCCCTCTTCCCCCCATCTGGAGTCCAAAATCTCCGTGACTTCGTTGATGCGCTCCTCCTGTGCCACTCCCCCTTGCCCGGTTCTCTCTCGGAGCGGACCCGGTGCCGTTCCTGGTTCCTGAAACCTGTGAGGTGCCTTGTAGGGAGTGAGCACCGATCTGTGGAACACCAGATGCATTCTGGAACCCTCCGGAAGAGCCAGCCTGAAAGCCACCGGGTTGACCTGTTCGTCGACTTGGTAGGGCCCCAGTTGTTTATGCCCTAGTTTCTTCTTCGCCAACGACCTGGCCGGCACTGCGTGGGCTGCTAACCAGACCCAGTCTCCCACATGGATCTCTTCGCCAACCCTTCTGTGTTTGTCCGCTTGTACCTTGTATGCGTGTTTAGCCAGCTCCAGGTGCCGCCGCAGCTGATCGTGGACCTCCTGCAACTCCGACGCGAACGCATCTGCTGTCTGCGGCTCCCCCTCCCCCATTCTTTCCAGTCCCGGGAAGGTTCTAGGGTGCCTCCCGTTGTTGGCGAAGAACGGCGTGACCCCCGTGGACACGTGCTTCGTGTTGTTGTAGGCGAACTCGGCGAGAGGCAGGTAATCCACCCACGTCGCAGGCTGTTGATTCGCATAACATCTCAGGTACTGCTGCATGATGGCATTGACCCGCTCCGCTTGCCCGTTGGTCTGCGGGTGTCTAGCCGACGCCAGGTTGATCTTGACGTTCAGGAAGCCCATCAGCCTCTGCCAGAAGTTCGAGATGAACTGTCGCCCTCGGTCGGACAGAATAGACCGCGGCAGACCGTGAACCTTGAACACGTGGTCTATGAACAGTTTGGCGGTTTGTTCCGCCGTGGCCACCTTCGCACACGGAATGAAATGTGCCATCTTGGAGAACAAATCCACCACCACCAGCACAGCCGTCTTGCCCCTCGAGCTGGGCAGATCCGTGACAAAGTCCAGGGCCACTCTCTCCCATGGCTCGAACGGAGTTTGCAGCGGTTCCAGCAGTCCGGCCGGCGGTCTGTGCACTGGTTTGGACCTCTGGCAGGTGTCACACCTCGCCACGTAGTCCGCGACTTCCCCTCTCATTCCGGGCCACCAGAAGTCTCTGGCTACTAATTCCACCGTCTTCTCCTTGCCAAAGTGCCCGGCAGTGGGCGCGTCGTGCAGCTGCTGCAGTACCTTGGCGCGAAGTTCGTCTCCCGGCACGTAGATGGCCCCTTTACGGATGAGCAAACCATCTCGCAGCTGGAACTCGTCGGTCGCTGCCGTGCCCCTGTGCACCTCTGCCATCTTTGCTTGCGCGAAGGAGTCATCCTGCAACGCTCGTCGCACCGCATCCAGGTCAACTGTTGCCGCCGCGCACGCCCACACTGTCGGTGCGAAGATGTGCATGGCGGCCGCTGGCGTTGCCTCCTCCAGATACTGTGGCTTACGGGAGAGAGCATCCGCCATGATGTTGGTGTCCCCCGGGACATACTCTATTCGGAAGTCGAAATTCGCAAAGAACTCAGCCCAACGTATCTGCCTCTGGTTCAGGAACTGTGCCGTGCGCCAGTGCTCTAGATTCTTGTGGTCCGTGCAGACCTGCACCGTGTGCTTGGCGCCGATCAGGAAGTGCCTCCACGCTTTGAACGCTGCATGAATGGCCAGCAACTCCCTGTCCCAGATGGTGTAGTTCTGTTCGGACTTGCTGAGCTTCCTTGAGTAAAACGCTCCCGGCCTCCAAACCCCCTGCGGGTCTTTCTGCAGCAGGACTGCTCCCACGGCTCTGTCCGAAGCGTCTGTCTCCACCCTCATCGGCCTGCTGGGGTTGACATGAAGCAGCTGCTCTTCCGACGCGAAGAGACGCTTGAGTGCCTGAAAGGACTGCTCCGCCTGCTCTGTCCAGATGAACTTCTTTTTCTTGGAGCTGAGCGTGTCCGTGATGGCCGCTGTCTGCATCGCAAAGCCTTTGATAAACTTGCGATAGAAGTTCGCGAAGCCGACAAACCGTTGGACCTCCTTCCGGTTGCGTGGGCTTTTCCAATCCAACACTGCTCGGACCTTGGCGCTGTCCATGGCGAGCCCTTTATCAGACAACTTGTAGCCCAGGAAATCCACCTCGGTCACGTCGAATTGGCACTTCTCCAGCTTGGCGTAAAGCCTATGTTGCTGTAGCCTGCTCAGCACTTCCTTGACGTGTCTGTCATGCTCCTGCTGCGATTCCGAAAAGATCAGGATGTCATCCAAGAAACAGACGCACGTCTTGTAGAGGAGCCCCGCCAACACGTGATGCATGAAAGCTTGAAAAACGTGGGAGCCATTTTGCAATCCAAAAGGCATAACTCTATATTCGTAGGTGCCCAGGGGCGTGAACATGGCTGTCTTCCACTCATCTCCCTCCCGCATGCGAATGAGGTTGTATGCCCCTCGCAGGTCCAACTTGGTGAACACTCTGCCCTTCCGTACCTTTGCGAGGAGGTCGTCGATTCGGGGCATGGGGAAGTCCGATGGCTTGGTCACACTGTTCAAGATGCGAAAGTCCACTACAAGTCTTTTTTGGGGCGTGTCCCGCTTCTTAACAAAGAATACCGGACTGCCCCCCGCTGCCTTGGACTCTCGGATGAAACCGCGCTCCAAATTATGATCTATGAACTCTTTGAGTTCCTGCAGTTCGTCCTCAGACATGGAATACAGCTTCCCTTTGGGTAGCGCCGCCCCCGGCAGCAGGTCAATTTTGCAGTCATATGGTCTGTGGGGGGGTAGCCTGTCTGCCTCTTTCTCGCAGAAAACCTCCAAAAATTCTGCGTACTTGTGGGGGACCGCTTGCAGCGTGCCTAGCTGCAGCTGTGACTCCTCTTCCCCTCCTTCCTGCCTGGGCACGATGCAGTGTTCAGCGCAAAAGGAAGAGCCGAAGGTCAGCTGCCTCTGGTACCAAGCCAGCGTCGGGCTGTGCTTGTCCAGCCAACTCATGCCCAATACAATGGGCGTGTCCGATAGTTGAGTGACATTGAAGCTGATGATTTCCCTGTGATTCCCAAGTCGCATCACCATTGGTGGCGTCTGCTTCACCACTTGCCCCCCTAGCAGCTCCCTGCCATCCACCGTGACAACCTGCAGGGGCAGCGTGGCAGGCAGCAACTGTATAGCGTGCCGGTCGACAAAGTCCTGCCCTATAAAGTCCGCATTGCTTCCGGAGTCAATGGTGATCGGCACGTCCATGGTGATTCCATTGGGCAGCTGGAGCGACGCGGTGAGCTTCACTACCGGTTTGGGCGGGAGGGGGTCCATGGGCTGTAAAATCTCTGGGGACTGCTTCACTGACACGTCTGGTTGGGCCCCAGTGCCTCTTCCTCCAACCAGACTCCTTCGTTTCCCTGCTGTGGTTGTCCTTGCTGCGTTGCTGCAGTTACCATTGCTGAGGCTGCAGTGTGCTTGTGGAGCCTCTGGGGACACTCTTTCGCCATATGCTGTGGATCATCGCAGATGTAACACTTCCTGTTCCCTCTAGGAGGCTTCGCTTTCACTGCTGCCGGTGCTAGGGCTCTGGCTGCTGACTGAGCCCTTGCACCTCCAACCTCCATAGGTTCCGCTACTCCTCCTGGCGGAGGCGTGGATTGCGCACGCGCTGCTTCTCTGGGAAGGAAGGAGGAGCCCCTGGCTGGTTCGCGCCCTCCACGCCCTTCGTCCCTGCTCCATGGACGTCCTTCCAGCCGCACCCCCACCGCCAGCGCCCTCTGAACGATCTCCTGCGTGGTCCGGGGTCTCTCCCCCCTCGCAATTTCATCTTTAACCGAGCCGTGCAATCCCTCCCAAAACAGGTCTCTTACAGGAGCCGAATCTCTGTCCCATTCCAGGGCACTGACCAAAGCGAAAAAGCGGGCATGGTACTGCCTTACGCTGGCCCTCCCTTGCTTCAGTCCATGTATCTCCTGCCGAGCAAGATCCACGTCAATGCTTGATAAAAAGCACCCATCCATCGCTTTAATAAAGGCATCCGCATTTTGGAGCGCCGGATCATTATCTCTCCACAAATTGCGCAGCCATGCTTTAGCATCTCCATGCAAATGGGACATGATGAATCCCACCTTCTCTTGCTCATCTCTAAAGTCTTTGTTCAGCAGTTGCAGTGCACACATTACATCTGCTCTAAAGTTGGGGTACTGTTGCAAATTCCCATCGAAGTGAGAGACCAGACCGCCTGTTCGTCTCCCCAACCCAATCCCCTCCGGTTTGGGTGTCAGTTGCCCTTGCTTCGTAAGCACTTCCAACCTGACCTGGAGATCCCTGTAGGCGGCAGCTGTGTCCTCCTCTCTCTTCCTGGATGCAAGAGCCTCGGCATTCAGTCGTGTCACTGCTTCTCTGAGTTCCACTATCTGCTGTTCGGCCGTCATGTTGTCTGCCGTTCGTGAGCTCGCTAGTAGGCACCCGCTTTCTCTCCTCTCCGCGAGGACGTAGATGCCCACAATCAAGGGATGGAGCTTACTGTCAGAGCTGCTTCCAGATCCTAGCTCACAGAGGATCACGCTAGCCAGCGATCATTAAATAAAAGTCTTTATTGAGTTACAGTTTCCATTCTCAAGCTGCTGCGTGCAACTCTACGTCTCATGGTTAGATCGGCGAAGCTCCATCTGAGTCTCCGCCCCTTGTACACCAACTTAATATCCTAGCCTTGCTCCACCTTTTCCGCCTGACTGTTCTTCTCTGGGTCCCTCTGCCCCCCGGGGTCTCTTCCTTCCGGGATTCCTCTGACGCTGACGCTGACCCCCCTGACTCTTCTCCCTCCTTTCGGCGGGCTTTAGGACCTGGCTCCCTTTCCGGGCTGCCTACTGCGCCACCTTCCTGTGCATTTGAACTTGGCACGCGCGCCCAACCTTCCACCTTCCGTCTGACCGTTTCTTCGCTCCCCGATGGAGGTGTGGCCACTCCTGACTCGTGCCCTCCCCCCTGTTGTGAGCTGCCAGCGCTTGATCCCTGGCGCCCTTCCTCTTCCCTGCTCTCTGGCGGTGACGCTGGTCCTGATTTCCAACTGCTCCCCTCTGAGTCCCCTCTGGCTCTATCTTCCTGGGGTGTCCCCCTAGGCTCCCCCCTTGCCCTGGCCACTGGTGCTCCTTTCTGTGAATCTTCTGATTCACTGGAAAGACTCGGAGATCTCGGGTCGTCGTCATCACTCATCTTTTCTTCTGCCTCCTCTCCCTCGCTCTCTGTTTCCTCCCTTGCCCTTGCCTCTGCTCCTGAACCCCTGACAATACCAAAACACCATATTTTCGCTTCCATATGCGTAGAAAGAAGACGAATAAGCTTTGATTGGGCTTATTTCAATTCACATGGTGTTTTTTGAGTGTGCACCAGAATCATCCCCACCCAAAGCGAAAAGGTGTTTTGGGTTCCAACTAAAAAAAAAGATGATCAAGCTCTGATTGGGCTTTTTTCAAACTGTGTTTTTGGGGTTAGAATGCATATTCACCCAAAAATCGCAGAAATGTTTGTTTGCCCAAATCAAGCATAGGAGTTTTTGTTCCATCTTAATTGAAAGAGGACGAATAAGCTTTGATTGTTCTTTCGGTGTTCTTTCACCGACAAATAGCAAAGCAAAGTCGAATAAGTCAAAATAAAGCAAAACAGGTTGTTTTGGGTTCCTACATAGAAAGAAGAATCTTGGTTTTCCCTTATTTCGTCGTGTTCTATGGACCCCATAAATAGCAAAGTGTATGTATTGAGACCAAACTAACAAAACAACGTCTTTTCGCGTAGAAAGAAGACAGATAAGCTTTGATTGGGCTTATTTCAATTCGCATGGTGGTTTTTGGGTGTGCATCAGAATCACTCCTAACAGAAGCAAAACGGTTTTTTGGGTTCCATCTACATAAAAAGAAAATAATAACTCTCTGATTGGGCTTATTTAAAATTGGTGTTTTTGGGGTTGGAATGCACATTCAACCCAAAATAGCAGAGTGAAATGTTCGTTTTCAGCCCAAATCAAGCATAGGTGCTTTGGTTCCATCTCAATAGAAAGAGTACATACAAGCTTGGATTGTTCTTTCGGTGTTCATTCACCCACAAATAGCAAAGCGAAGTGTAATAAGTATAAAGAAAGCAAAACAGGTTGTTTTCGTTCCATCTACATAGAAAGGAAAATCTTGGATTCCGCTCGTTAAAAGTCGTGTTCTTTGGTGTTAATGCACATTGACCCAGAAATCGCAAAGTGTATGTAATGAGACCAAACTAACAAAACAACGTCTTTTCGCTTCCATATGCGTAGAAAGAAGACCAATAAGCTTTGATTGGGCTTATTTCAATTCACATGGTGTTTTTTGGGTGTGCACTAGAATCACTCCTAACAGAAGCAAAACGGTGTTTTGGGTTCCATCTACATAAAAAGAAGATCATAACGCTCTGATTGGGCTTATTTAAAATTGTTGTTTTTGGGGTTGGAATGCACATTCAACCAAAAATAGCAGAGTGAAATGATCGTTTTCAGCCCAAATCAAGCATAGGTGCTTTGGTTCCCTCTCAATACAAAGAGGACATATAACCTTGGAATCGTTCTTTGTTCATTCACCCACAAATAGCAAAGCGAAGTGTAATAAGCCTAAACAAAGCAAAACAGGTTGTTTTGGGTTCCAACTAAAGAGAAAGGAAATTCTTGGATTTCGCGTATTTCAAGTCGTGTTCTATGATGTTAATGCACTGACCAAAAAATCGCAAATTATTATTTAAAATTGGTGTTTTTGGGGTTGGAATGCACATTCACCCAAAAATCGCAGAAATGTTTGTTTGCCCAAATCAAGCATAGGAGTTTTGGTTCCTTCTCAATTGAAAGAGGACGAATAAGCTTTGATTGTTCTTTCGGTGTTCTTTCACCAACAAATAGCAAAGCAAAGTCGAATAAGTCAAAATAAAGCAAAACAGGTTGTTTTGGGTTCCTACATAGAAAGAAGAATCTTGGTTTTCCCTTATTTCGTCGTGTTCTATGGACCCCATAAATAGCAAAGTGTAAGTATTGAGACCAAACTAACAAAACAACGTGTTTTCGCGTAGAAAGAAGACAAATAGGCTTTGATTGGGCTTATTTCAATTCGCATGGTGTTTTTTGGGTGTGCATCAGAATCACTCCTAACAGAAGCAAAACGATGTTTTGGGTTCCATCTACATAAAAAGAAGATAATCTCTCTGATTGGGCTTATTTAAAATTGGTGTTTTTGGGGTTGGAATGCACATTCAACCAAAAATAGCTGAGTGAAATGTTCGTTTTCAGCCCAAATCAAGCATAGGTGCTTTGGTTCCATCTCAATAGAAAGAGGACATATAACCTTGGAATCGTTCTTTCAGTGTTCATTCACCCACAAATAGCGAAGCAAAGTGTAATAAGCCTAAACGAAGCAAAACAGGTTGTTTTGGGTTCCAACTACAGAGAAAGGAAATTCTTGGATTTCGCTTATTTCAAATCGTGTTATATGGTGTTAATGCACATTGACCCAAAATTCGCAAAGTGAGACCAAAATAACAAAACACGTTGTTTTCGCTTCCATATGCTTAGAAAGACCAATAAGCTTTGATTGGGCTTATTTCAATTTGCATGGTGTTTTTTGGGTGTGCACCAGAATCATCTCAAAGCAAAACGGTGTTATGTGTTCCAACTAAATAAAAAGAAGATAATAACGCTCTGATTGGGCTTATTTAAAATTGGTGTTTTTGGGGTTGGAATGCACATTCAACCAAAAATAGAGGACTGAAATGTTTGTTTTCAGCCCAAATCAAGCATAGTTGCTTTGGTTCCATCTCAATAGAAAGAGGACATATAAGCTTAGATTGTTCTTTCGGTGTTCATTCACCCACAAATAGCAAAGCAAAGTGTAATAAGTATAAAGAAAGCAAAACAGATTGTTTTGGGTTCCATCTACAAAGAAAGGAAAATCTTGGATTCCGCTTATTAAAAGTCGTGTTCTTTGGTGTTAATGCACATTGACCCAGAAATCGCAAAGTGTATGTAATGAGACCAAAATAACAAAAAGACGTCTTTTCGCTTTCATACGTGTAGAAAGAAGACGAATAAGCTTTGACTGGGCTTATTTCAATTTGCAAGGTGTTTTTTGGGTGTGCACTAGAATCACTCCTAACAGAAGCAAAACGGTGTTTTGGGTTCCATCTACATAAAAAGAAGATCATAACGGGCTGATTGGGCTTATTTAAAATTGTTGTTTTTGGGGTTGGAATGCACATTCAACCAAAAATAGCAGAGTGTATGTAATGAGCAAAATACCAAAACACCATATTTTCGCTTCCATATGCGTAGAAAGAAGACGAATAAGCTTTGATTGGGCTTATTTCAATTCACATGGTGTTTTTTGAGTGTGCACCAGAATCATCCCCACCCAAAGCGAAAAGGTGTTTTGGGTTCCAACTAAAAAAAAAGATGATCAAGCTCTGATTGGGCTTTTTTCAAACTGTGTTTTTGGGGTTAGAATGCACATTCACCCAAAAATCGCAGAAATGTTTGTTTGCCCAAATCAAGCATAGGAGTTTTTGTTCCATCTTAATTGAAAGAGGACGAATAAGCTTTGATTGTTCTTTCGGTGTTCTTTCACCGACAAATAGCAAAGCAAAGTCGAATAAGTCAAAATAAAGCAAAACAGGTTGTTTTGGGTTCCTACATAGAAAGAAGAATCTTGGTTTTCCCTTATTTCGTCGTGTTCTATGGACCCCATAAATAGCAAAGTGTATGTATTGAGACCAAACTAACAAAACAACGTCTTTTCGCGTAGAAAGAAGACAGATAAGCTTTGATTGGGCTTATTTCAATTCGCATGGTGGTTTTTGGGTGTGCATCAGAATCACTCCTAACAGAAGCAAAACGGTTTTTTGGGTTCCATCTACATAAAAAGAAAATAATAACTCTCTGATTGGGCTTATTTAAAATTGGTGTTTTTGGGGTTGGAATGCACATTCAACCCAAAATAGCAGAGTGAAATGTTCGTTTTCAGCCCAAATCAAGCATAGGTGCTTTGGTTCCATCTCAATAGAAAGAGTACATACAAGCTTGGATTGTTCTTTCGGTGTTCATTCACCCACAAATAGCAAAGCGAAGTGTAATAAGTATAAAGAAAGCAAAACAGGTTGTTTTCGTTCCATCTACATAGAAAGGAAAATCTTGGATTCCGCTCGTTAAAAGTCGTGTTCTTTGGTGTTAATGCACATTGACCCAGAAATCGCAAAGTGTATGTAATGAGACCAAACTAACAAAACAACGTCTTTTCGCTTCCATATGCGTAGAAAGAAGACCAATAAGCTTTGATTGGGCTTATTTCAATTCACATGGTGTTTTTTGGGTGTGCACTAGAATCACTCCTAACAGAAGCAAAACGGTGTTTTGGGTTCCATCTACATAAAAAGAAGATCATAACGCTCTGATTGGGCTTATTTAAAATTGTTGTTTTTGGGGTTGGAATGCACATTCAACCAAAAATAGCAGAGTGAAATGATCGTTTTCAGCCCAAATCAAGCATAGGTGCTTTGGTTCCCTCTCAATACAAAGAGGACATATAACCTTGGAATCGTTCTTTGTTCATTCACCCACAAATAGCAAAGCGAAGTGTAATAAGCCTAAACAAAGCAAAACAGGTTGTTTTGGGTTCCAACTAAAGAGAAAGGAAATTCTTGGATTTCGCGTATTTCAAGTCGTGTTCTATGATGTTAATGCACTGACCAAAAAATCGCAAATTATTATTTAAAATTGGTGTTTTTGGGGTTGGAATGCACATTCACCCAAAAATCGCAGAAATGTTTGTTTGCCCAAATCAAGCATAGGAGTTTTGGTTCCTTCTCAATTGAAAGAGGACGAATAAGCTTTGATTGTTCTTTCGGTGTTCTTTCACCAACAAATAGCAAAGCAAAGTCGAATAAGTCAAAATAAAGCAAAACAGGTTGTTTTGGGTTCCTACATAGAAAGAAGAATCTTGGTTTTCCCTTATTTCGTCGTGTTCTATGGACCCCATAAATAGCAAAGTGTAAGTATTGAGACCAAACTAACAAAACAACGTGTTTTCGCGTAGAAAGAAGACAAATAGGCTTTGATTGGGCTTATTTCAATTCGCATGGTGTTTTTTGGGTGTGCATCAGAATCACTCCTAACAGAAGCAAAACGATGTTTTGGGTTCCATCTACATAAAAAGAAGATAATCTCTCTGATTGGGCTTATTTAAAATTGGTGTTTTTGGGGTTGGAATGCACATTCAACCAAAAATAGCTGAGTGAAATGTTCGTTTTCAGCCCAAATCAAGCATAGGTGCTTTGGTTCCATCTCAATAGAAAGAGGACATATAACCTTGGAATCGTTCTTTCAGTGTTCATTCACCCACAAATAGCGAAGCAAAGTGTAATAAGCCTAAACGAAGCAAAACAGGTTGTTTTGGGTTCCAACTACAGAGAAAGGAAATTCTTGGATTTCGCTTATTTCAAATCGTGTTATATGGTGTTAATGCACATTGACCCAAAATTCGCAAAGTGAGACCAAAATAACAAAACACGTTGTTTTCGCTTCCATATGCTTAGAAAGACCAATAAGCTTTGATTGGGCTTATTTCAATTTGCATGGTGTTTTTTGGGTGTGCACCAGAATCATCTCAAAGCAAAACGGTGTTATGTGTTCCAACTAAATAAAAAGAAGATAATAACGCTCTGATTGGGCTTATTTAAAATTGGTGTTTTTGGGGTTGGAATGCACATTCAACCAAAAATAGAGGACTGAAATGTTTGTTTTCAGCCCAAATCAAGCATAGTTGCTTTGGTTCCATCTCAATAGAAAGAGGACATATAAGCTTAGATTGTTCTTTCGGTGTTCATTCACCCACAAATAGCAAAGCAAAGTGTAATAAGTATAAAGAAAGCAAAACAGATTGTTTTGGGTTCCATCTACAAAGAAAGGAAAATCTTGGATTCCGCTTATTAAAAGTCGTGTTCTTTGGTGTTAATGCACATTGACCCAGAAATCGCAAAGTGTATGTAATGAGACCAAAATAACAAAAAGACGTCTTTTCGCTTTCATACGTGTAGAAAGAAGACGAATAAGCTTTGACTGGGCTTATTTCAATTTGCAAGGTGTTTTTTGGGTGTGCACTAGAATCACTCCTAACAGAAGCAAAACGGTGTTTTGGGTTCCATCTACATAAAAAGAAGATCATAACGGGCTGATTGGGCTTATTTAAAATTGTTGTTTTTGGGGTTGGAATGCACATTCAACCAAAAATAGCAGAGTGTATGTGTCAGAGTTGCTTCCAGATCCTAGCTCACAGAGGATCACGCTAGCCAGCGATCATTAAATAAAAGTCTTTATTGAGTTACAGTTTCCATTCTCAAGCTGCTGCGTGCAACCCTACGTCTAATGGTTAGATCGGCGAAGCTCCATCTGAGTCTCCGCCCCTTGTACACCAACTTAATATCCTAGCCTTGCTCCACCTTTTCCGCCTGACTGTTCTTCTCTGGGTCCCTCTGCCCCCCGGGGTCTCTTCCTTCCGGGATTCCTCTGACGCTGACGCTGACCCCCCTGACTCTTCTCCCTCCTTTCGGCGGGCTTTAGGACCTGGCTCCCTTTCCGGGCTGCCTACTGCGCCACCTTCCTGTGCATTTGAACTTGTCGCGCGCGCCCAACCTTCCACCTTCCGTCTGACCGTTTCTTCGCTCCCCGATGGAGGTGTGGCCACTCCTGACTCGTGCCCTCCCCCCTGTTGTGAGCTGCCAGCGCTTGATCCCTGGCGCCCTTCCTCTTCCCTGCTCTCTGGCGGTGACGCTGGTCCCGATTTCCAACTACTCCCCTCTGAGTCCCCTCTGGCTCTATCTTCCTGGGGTGTCCCCCTAGGCTCCCCCCTTGCCCTGGCCACTGGTGCTCCTTTCTGTGAATCTTCTGATTCACTGGAAAGACTCGGAGATCTCGGGTCGTCGTCATCACTCATCTTTTCTTCTGCCTCCTCCCCCTCGCTCTCTGTTTCCTCCCTTGCCCTTGCCTCTGCTCCTGAACCCCTGACATCCATCCCCCCCTCGAAGCCCCCTCTTCCCCCCTCCCCTCCTTCCGGTGCGGGATCTGGGTGCTGCTGTGTCAGGGGGACGAATGTCGGATACAGTTCGCTTCCCGTGGCGGGCCGCCATCCGAAGTCTTCCGGTTCTTCCTCCCTGCTCTCGTTGACGACGGTCACCTCCGCTTCCATCTCTGTGCCGCCGTGCTCGAAACCCGGGTCGTCCCCGAAAACGTCCATGTCCATCTCTCCCTCGTTGCCTTCTGGAGACGTTGCTCGTCCTGGACCCTCCAGCCACCTTCTGCGGAACTGCTCCTCTGGTCGATCATCCCACCAATATGAGGGTTCTGAAGCAGATCCCGAGGGTGACCCCTCCGGGGAACGGGCGTCTCGTGTCGGTTCCTCGTCCGAGTCGAACCCCCGGAACGTGCTGGCTGAAAGCGTGGGCGTGAAAAGCCAGTCGTCGAAAAAGTCTGCTGGCATTGGCCTGTGTGGGAAGAGGGCATGAAACTCTTCTTTGAGCAGAGGTTCGTCTAAAGCGTAGCCCGGCACCCAGCTGTTGGCACTGGCCGGGGTGCCCTCCTTGGCGAGAAGGTATTCTACCCCCTCTTCCCCCCATCTGGAGTCCAAAATCTCCGTGACTTCGTTGATGCGCTCCTCCTGTGCCACTCCCCCTTGCCCGGTTCTCTCTCGGAGCGGACCCGGTGCCGTTCCTGGTTCCTGAAACCTGTGAGGTGCCTTGTAGGGAGTGAGCACCGATCTGTGGAACACCGGATGCATTCTGGAACCCTCCGGAAGAGCCAGCCTGAAAGCCACCGGGTTGACCTGTTCTTCGACTTGGTAGGGCCCCAGTTGTTTATGCCCTAGTTTCTTCTTCGCCAACGACCTGGCCGGCACTGCGTGGGCTGCTAACCAGACCCAGTCTCCCACATGGATCTCTTCGCCAACCCTTCTGTGTTTGTCCGCTTGTACCTTGTATGCGTGTTTAGCCAGCTCCAGGTGCCGCCGCAGCTGATCGTGGACCTCCTGCAACTCCGACGCGAACGCATCTGCTGTCTGCGGCTCCCCCTCCCCCATTCTTTCCAGTCCCGGGAAGGTTCTGGGGTGCCTCCCGTTGTTGGCGAAGAACGGCGTGACCCCCGTGGACACGTGCTTCGTGTTGTTGTAGGCGAACTCGGCGAGAGGCAGGTAATCCACCCACGTCGCAGGCTGTTGATTCGCATAACATCTCAGGTACTGCTGCATGATGGCATTGACCCGCTCCGCTTGCCCGTTGGTCTGCGGGTGTCTAGCCGACGCCAGGTTGATCTTGACGTTCAGGAAGCCCATCAGCCTCTGCCAGAAGTTCGAGATGAACTGTCGCCCTCGGTCGGACAGAATAGACCGCGGCAGACCGTGAACCTTGAACACGTGGTCTATGAACAGTTTGGCGGTTTGTTCCGCCGTGGCCACCTTCGCACACGGAATGAAATGTGCCATCTTGGAGAACAAGTCCACCACCACCAGCACAGCCGTCTTGCCCCTCGAGCTGGGCAGATCCGTGACAAAGTCCAGGGCCACTCTCTCCCATGGTTCGAACGGAGTTTGCAGCGGTTCCAGCAGTCCGGCCGGCGGTCTGTGCACTGGTTTGGCCCTCTGGCAGGTGTCACACCTCGCCACGTAGTCCGCGACTTCCCCTCTCATTCCGGGCCACCAGAAGTCTCTGGCTACTAATTCCACCGTCTTCTCCTTGCCAAAGTGCCCGGCAGTGGGCGCGTCGTGCAGCTGCTGCAGTACCTTGGCGCGAAGTTCGTCTCCCGGCACGTAGATGGCCCCTTTACGGATGAGCAAACCATCTCGCAGCTGGAACTCGTCGGTCGCTGCCGTGCCCCTGTGCACCTCTGCCATCTTTGCTTGCGTGAAGGAGTCATCCTGCAACGCTCGTCGCACCGCATCCAGGTCAACTGTTGCCGCCGCGCACGCCCACACTGTCGGTGCGAAGATGTGCATGGCGGCCGCTGGCGTTGCCTCCTCCAGATACTGTGGCTTACGGGAGAGAGCATCCGCCATGATGTTGGTGTCCCCCGGGACATATTCTATTCGGAAGTCGAAATTCGCAAAGAACTCAGCCCAACGTATCTGCCTCTGGTTCAGGAACTGTGCCGTGCGCCAGTGCTCTAGATTCTTGTGGTCCGTGCAGACCTGCACCGTGTGCTTGGCGCCGATCAGGAAGTGCCTCCACGCTTTGAACGCTGCATGAATGGCCAGCAACTCCCTGTCCCAGATGGTGTAGTTCTGTTCGGACTTGCTGAGCTTCCTTGAGTAAAACGCTCCCGGCCTCCAAACCCCCTGCGGGTCTTTCTGCAGCAGGACTGCTCCCACGGCTCTGTCTGAAGCGTCTGTCTCCACCCTCATCGGCCTGCTGGGGTTGACATGAAGCAGCTGCTCTTCCGACGCGAAGAGACGCTTGAGTGCCTGAAAGGACTGCTCCGCCTGCTCTGTCCAGATGAACTTCTTTTTCTTGGAGCTGAGCGTGTCCGTGATGGCCGCTGTCTGCATCGCAAAGCCTTTGATAAACTTGCGATAGAAGTTCGCGAAGCCGACAAACCGTTGGACCTCCTTCCGGTTGCGTGGGCTTTTCCAATCCAACACTGCTCGGACCTTGGCGCTGTCCATGGCGAGCCCTTTATCAGACAACTTGTAGCCCAGGAAATCCACCTCCGTCACGTCGAATTGGCACTTCTCCAGCTTGGCGTAAAGCCTATGTTGCTGTAGCCTGCTCAGCACTTCCTTGACGTGTCTGTCATGCTCCTGCTGCGATTCCGAAAAGATCAGGATGTCATCCAAGAAACAGACGCACGTCTTGTAGAGGAGCCCCGCCAACACGTGATGCGTGAAAGCTTGAAAAACGTGGGAGCCATTTTGCAATCCAAAAGGCATAACTCTATATTCGTAGGTGCCCAGGGGCGTGAACATGGCTGTCTTCCACTCATCTCCTTCCCGCATGCGAATGAGGTTGTATGCCCCTCGCAGGTCCAACTTGGTGAACACTCTGCCCTTCCGTACCTTTGCGAGGAGGTCGTCGATTCGGGGCATGGGGAAGTCCGATGGCTTGGTCACACTGTTCAAGATGCGAAAGTCCACTACAAGTCTTTTTTGGGGCGTGTCCCTCTTCTTAACAAAGAATACCGGACTGCCCCCCGCTGCCTTGGACTCTCGGATGAAACCGCGCTCCAAATTATGATCTATGAACTCTTTGAGTTCCTGCAGTTCGTCCTCAGACATGGAATACAGCTTCCCTTTGGGCAGCGCCGCCCCCGGCAGCAGGTCAATTTTGCAGTCATATGGTCTGTGGGGGGGTAGCCTGTCTGCCTCCTTCTCGCAGAAAACCTCCAAAAATTCTGCGTACTTGTGGGGAACCGCTTGCAGCGTGCCTAGCTGCAGCTGTGACTCCTCTTCCTCTCCTTCCTGCCTGGGCACGATGCAGTGTTCAGCGCAAAAGGAAGAGCCGAAGGTCAGCTGCCTCTGGTACCAAGCCAGCGTCGGGCTGTGCTTGTCCAGCCAACTCATGCCCAATACAATGGGCGTGTCCGATAGTTGAGTGACATTGAAGCTGATGATTTCCCTGTGATTCCCAAGTCGCATCACCATTGGTGGCGTCTGCTTCACCACTTGCCCCCCTAGCAGCTCCCTGCCATCCACCGTGACAACCTGCAGGGGCAGCGTGGCAGGCAGCAACTGTATAGCGTGCCGGTCGACAAAGTCCTGCCCTATAAAGTCCGCATTGCTTCCGGAGTCAATGGTGATTGGCACGTCCATGGTGATTCCATTGGGCAGCTGGAGCGACGCGGTGAGCCTCACTACCGGTTTGGGCGGGAGGGGGTCCATGGGCTGTAAAATCTCTGGGGACTGCTTCACTGACACGTCTGGCTGGGCCCCAGTGCCTCTTCCAACCAGACTCCGTCGTTTCCCTGCTGTGGTTGTCCTTGCTGCGTTGCTGCAGTTACCATTGCTGAGGCTGCAGTGTGCTTGTGGAGCCTCTGGGGACACTCTTTCGCCATATGCTGTGGATCATCGCAGATGTAACACTTCCTGTTCCCTCTAGGAGGCTTCGCTTTCACTGCTGCCGGTGCTAGGGCTCTGGCTGCTGACTGAGCCCTTGCACCTCCAACCTCCATAGGTTCCGCTCCTCCTCCTGGCGGAGGCGTGGATTGCGCACGCGCTGCTTCTCTGGGAAGGAAGGAGGAGCCCCTGGCTGGTTCGCGCCCTCCACGCCCTTCGCCACTGCTCCACGGACGTCCTTCCAGCCGCACCCCCACCGCCAGCGCCCTCTGAACGATCTCCTGCGTGGTCCGGGGTCTCTCCCCCCTCGCAATTTCATCTTTAACCGAGCCGTGCAATCCCTCCCAAAACAGGTCTCTTACAGGAGCCGAATCTCTGTCCCATTCCAGAGCACTGACCAAAGCGAAAAAGCGGGCATGGTACTGCCTTACGCTGGCCCTCCCTTGCTTCAGTCCATGTATCTGCTGCCGAGCAAGATCCACGTCAATGCTTGACAAAAAGCACCCATCCATCGCTTTAATAAAGGCATCCGCGTTTTGGAGCGCCGGATCCTTATCTCTCCACAAATTGCGCAGCCATGCTTTAGCATCTCCATGCAAATGGGACATGATGAATCCCACCTTCTCTTGCTCATCTCTAAAGTCTTTGTTCAGCAGTTGCAGTGCACACATTACATCTGCTCTAAAGTTGGGGTACTGTTGCAAATTCCCATCGAAGTGAGAGACCAAACCGCCTGTTCGTCTCCCCAACCCAATCCCCTCCGGTTTGGGTGTCAGTTGCCCTTGCTTCGTAAGCACTTCCAACCTGACCTGGAGATCCCTGTAGGCGGCAGCTGCGTCCTCCTCTCTCTTCCTGGATGCAAGAGCCTCGGCATTCAGGCGCGACACTGCTTCTCTGAGTTCCACTATCTGCTGTTCGGCCGTCATGTTGTCTGCCGTTCGTGAGCTCGCTAGTAGGCACCCGCTTTCTCTCCTCTCCGCGAGGCTGTAGATGCCCACAATTCAAGAGATGGAGCTTACTGTCAGAGTTGCTTCCAGATCCTAGCTCACAGAGGATCACGCTAGCCAGCGATCATTAAATAAAAGTCTTTATTGAGTTACAGTTTCCATTCTCAAGCTGCTGCGTGCAACCCTACGTCTAATGGTTAGATCGGCGAAGCTCCATCTGAGTCTCCGCCCCTTGTACACCAACTTAATATCCTAGCCTTGCTCCACCTTTTCCGCCTGACTGTTCTTCTCTGGGTCCCTCTGCCCCCCGGGGTCTCTTCCTTCCGGGATTCCTCTGACGCTGACGCTGACCCCCCTGACTCTTCTCCCTCCTTTCGGCGGGCTTTAGGACCTGGCTCCCTTTCCGGGCTGCCTACTGCGCCACCTTCCTGTGCATTTGAACTTGTCGCGCGCGCCCAACCTTCCACCTTCCGTCTGACCGTTTCTTCGCTCCCCGATGGAGGTGTGGCCACTCCTGACTCGTGCCCTCCCCCCTGTTGTGAGCTGCCAGCGCTTGATCCCTGGCGCCCTTCCTCTTCCCTGCTCTCTGGCGGTGACGCTGGTCCCGATTTCCAACTACTCCCCTCTGAGTCCCCTCTGGCTCTATCTTCCTGGGGTGTCCCCCTAGGCTCCCCCCTTGCCCTGGCCACTGGTGCTCCTTTCTGTGAATCTTCTGATTCACTGGAAAGACTCGGAGATCTCGGGTCGTCGTCATCACTCATCTTTTCTTCTGCCTCCTCCCCCTCGCTCTCTGTTTCCTCCCTTGCCCTTGCCTCTGCTCCTGAACCCCTGACAGTATGTAATGAGCAAAATACCAAAACACCATATTTTCGCTTCCATATGCGTAGAAAGAAGACGAATAAGCTTTGATTGGGCTTATTTCAATTCACATGGTGTTTTTTGAGTGTGCACCAGAATCATCCCCACCCAAAGCGAAAAGGTGTTTTGGGTTCCAACTAAAAAAAAAGATGATCAAGCTCTGATTGGGCTTTTTTCAAACTGTGTTTTTGGGGTTAGAATGCACATTCACCCAAAAATCGCAGAAATGTTTGTTTGCCCAAATCAAGCATAGGAGTTTTTGTTCCATCTTAATTGAAAGAGGACGAATAAGCTTTGATTGTTCTTTCGGTGTTCTTTCACCGACAAATAGCAAAGCAAAGTCGAATAAGTCAAAATAAAGCAAAACAGGTTGTTTTGGGTTCCTACATAGAAAGAAGAATCTTGGTTTTCCCTTATTTCGTCGTGTTCTATGGACCCCATAAATAGCAAAGTGTATGTATTGAGACCAAACTAACAAAACAACGTCTTTTCGCGTAGAAAGAAGACAGATAAGCTTTGATTGGGCTTATTTCAATTCGCATGGTGGTTTTTGGGTGTGCATCAGAATCACTCCTAACAGAAGCAAAACGGTTTTTTGGGTTCCATCTACATAAAAAGAAAATAATAACTCTCTGATTGGGCTTATTTAAAATTGGTGTTTTTGGGGTTGGAATGCACATTCAACCCAAAATAGCAGAGTGAAATGTTCGTTTTCAGCCCAAATCAAGCATAGGTGCTTTGGTTCCATCTCAATAGAAAGAGTACATACAAGCTTGGATTGTTCTTTCGGTGTTCATTCACCCACAAATAGCAAAGCGAAGTGTAATAAGTATAAAGAAAGCAAAACAGGTTGTTTTCGTTCCATCTACATAGAAAGGAAAATCTTGGATTCCGCTCGTTAAAAGTCGTGTTCTTTGGTGTTAATGCACATTGACCCAGAAATCGCAAAGTGTATGTAATGAGACCAAACTAACAAAACAACGTCTTTTCGCTTCCATATGCGTAGAAAGAAGACCAATAAGCTTTGATTGGGCTTATTTCAATTCACATGGTGTTTTTTGGGTGTGCACTAGAATCACTCCTAACAGAAGCAAAACGGTGTTTTGGGTTCCATCTACATAAAAAGAAGATCATAACGCTCTGATTGGGCTTATTTAAAATTGTTGTTTTTGGGGTTGGAATGCACATTCAACCAAAAATAGCAGAGTGAAATGATCGTTTTCAGCCCAAATCAAGCATAGGTGCTTTGGTTCCCTCTCAATACAAAGAGGACATATAACCTTGGAATCGTTCTTTGTTCATTCACCCACAAATAGCAAAGCGAAGTGTAATAAGCCTAAACAAAGCAAAACAGGTTGTTTTGGGTTCCAACTAAAGAGAAAGGAAATTCTTGGATTTCGCGTATTTCAAGTCGTGTTCTATGATGTTAATGCACTGACCAAAAAATCGCAAATTATTATTTAAAATTGGTGTTTTTGGGGTTGGAATGCACATTCACCCAAAAATCGCAGAAATGTTTGTTTGCCCAAATCAAGCATAGGAGTTTTGGTTCCTTCTCAATTGAAAGAGGACGAATAAGCTTTGATTGTTCTTTCGGTGTTCTTTCACCAACAAATAGCAAAGCAAAGTCGAATAAGTCAAAATAAAGCAAAACAGGTTGTTTTGGGTTCCTACATAGAAAGAAGAATCTTGGTTTTCCCTTATTTCGTCGTGTTCTATGGACCCCATAAATAGCAAAGTGTAAGTATTGAGACCAAACTAACAAAACAACGTGTTTTCGCGTAGAAAGAAGACAAATAGGCTTTGATTGGGCTTATTTCAATTCGCATGGTGTTTTTTGGGTGTGCATCAGAATCACTCCTAACAGAAGCAAAACGATGTTTTGGGTTCCATCTACATAAAAAGAAGATAATCTCTCTGATTGGGCTTATTTAAAATTGGTGTTTTTGGGGTTGGAATGCACATTCAACCAAAAATAGCTGAGTGAAATGTTCGTTTTCAGCCCAAATCAAGCATAGGTGCTTTGGTTCCATCTCAATAGAAAGAGGACATATAACCTTGGAATCGTTCTTTCAGTGTTCATTCACCCACAAATAGCGAAGCAAAGTGTAATAAGCCTAAACGAAGCAAAACAGGTTGTTTTGGGTTCCAACTACAGAGAAAGGAAATTCTTGGATTTCGCTTATTTCAAATCGTGTTATATGGTGTTGTCAGGGGTTCAGGAGCAGAGGCAAGGGCAAGGGAGGAAACAGAGAGCGAGGGAGAGGAGGCAGAAGAAAAGATGAGTGATGACGACGACCCGAGATCTCCGAGTCTTTCCAGTGAATCAGAAGATTCACAGAAAGGAGCACCAGTGGCCAGGGCAAGGGGGGAGCCTAGGGGGACACCCCAGGAAGATAGAGCCAGAGGGGACTCAGAGGGGAGCAGTTGGAAATCAGGACCAGCGTCACCGCCAGAGAGCAGGGAAGAGGAAGGGCGCCAGGGATCAAGCGCTGGCAGCTCACAACAGGGGGGAGGGCACGAGTCAGGAGTGGCCACACCTCCATCGGGGAGCGAAGAAACGGTCAGACGGAAGGTGGAAGGTTGGGCGCGAGTGCCAAGTTCAAATGCACAGGAAGGTGGCGCAGTAGGCAGCCCAGAAAGGGAGCCAGGTCCTAAAGCCCGCCGAAAGGAGGGAGAAGAGTCAGGGGGGTCAGCGTCAGCGTCAGAGGAATCCAGGAAGGAAGAGACCCCGGGGGGCAGAGGGACCCAGAGAAGAACAGTCAGGCGGAAAAGGTGGAGCAAGGCTAGGATATTAAATTGGTGTACAAGGGGCGGAGACTCAGAAGGAGCTTCGCCGATCTAACCATGAGACGTAGAGTTGCACGCAGCAGCTTGAGAATGGAAACTGTAACTCAATAAAGACTTTTATTTAATGATCGCTGGCTAGCGTGATCCTCTGTGAGCTAGGATCTGGAAGCAGCTCTGACAGGTGTTAATGCACATTGACCCAAAATTCGCAAAGTGAGACCAAAATAACAAAACACGTTGTTTTCGCTTCCATATGCTTAGAAAGACCAATAAGCTTTGATTGGGCTTATTTCAATTTGCATGGTGTTTTTTGGGTGTGCACCAGAATCATCTCAAAGCAAAACGGTGTTATGTGTTCCAACTAAATAAAAAGAAGATAATAACGCTCTGATTGGGCTTATTTAAAATTGGTGTTTTTGGGGTTGGAATGCACATTCAACCAAAAATAGAGGACTGAAATGTTTGTTTTCAGCCCAAATCAAGCATAGTTGCTTTGGTTCCATCTCAATAGAAAGAGGACATATAAGCTTAGATTGTTCTTTCGGTGTTCATTCACCCACAAATAGCAAAGCAAAGTGTAATAAGTATAAAGAAAGCAAAACAGATTGTTTTGGGTTCCATCTACAAAGAAAGGAAAATCTTGGATTCCGCTTATTAAAAGTCGTGTTCTTTGGTGTTAATGCACATTGACCCAGAAATCGCAAAGTGTATGTAATGAGACCAAAATAACAAAAAGACGTCTTTTCGCTTTCATACGTGTAGAAAGAAGACGAATAAGCTTTGACTGGGCTTATTTCAATTTGCAAGGTGTTTTTTGGGTGTGCACTAGAATCACTCCTAACAGAAGCAAAACGGTGTTTTGGGTTCCATCTACATAAAAAGAAGATCATAACGGGCTGATTGGGCTTATTTAAAATTGTTGTTTTTGGGGTTGGAATGCACATTCAACCAAAAATAGCAGAGTGTATGTGTCAGAGTTGCTTCCAGATCCTAGCTCACAGAGGATCACGCTAGCCAGCGATCATTAAATAAAAGTCTTTATTGAGTTACAGTTTCCATTCTCAAGCTGCTGCGTGCAACCCTACGTCTAATGGTTAGATCGGCGAAGCTCCATCTGAGTCTCCGCCCCTTGTACACCAACTTAATATCCTAGCCTTGCTCCACCTTTTCCGCCTGACTGTTCTTCTCTGGGTCCCTCTGCCCCCCGGGGTCTCTTCCTTCCGGGATTCCTCTGACGCTGACGCTGACCCCCCTGACTCTTCTCCCTCCTTTCGGCGGGCTTTAGGACCTGGCTCCCTTTCCGGGCTGCCTACTGCGCCACCTTCCTGTGCATTTGAACTTGTCGCGCGCGCCCAACCTTCCACCTTCCGTCTGACCGTTTCTTCGCTCCCCGATGGAGGTGTGGCCACTCCTGACTCGTGCCCTCCCCCCTGTTGTGAGCTGCCAGCGCTTGATCCCTGGCGCCCTTCCTCTTCCCTGCTCTCTGGCGGTGACGCTGGTCCCGATTTCCAACTACTCCCCTCTGAGTCCCCTCTGGCTCTATCTTCCTGGGGTGTCCCCCTAGGCTCCCCCCTTGCCCTGGCCACTGGTGCTCCTTTCTGTGAATCTTCTGATTCACTGGAAAGACTCGGAGATCTCGGGTCGTCGTCATCACTCATCTTTTCTTCTGCCTCCTCCCCCTCGCTCTCTGTTTCCTCCCTTGCCCTTGCCTCTGCTCCTGAACCCCTGACAGTATGTAATGAGCAAAATACCAAAACAGCATATTTTCGCTTCCATATGCGTAGAAAGAAGACGAATAAGCTTTGATTGGGCTTATTTCAATTCACATGGTGTTTTTTGAGTGTGCACCAGAATCATCCCCACCCAAAGCGAAAAGGTGTTTTGGGTTCCAACTAAAAAAAAAGATGATCAAGCTCTGATTGGGCTTTTTTCAAACTGTGTTTTTGGGGTTAGAATGCACATTCACCCAAAAATCGCAGAAATGTTTGTTTGCCCAAATCAAGCATAGGAGTTTTTGTTCCATCTTAATTGAAAGAGGACGAATAAGCTTTGATTGTTCTTTCGGTGTTCTTTCACCGACAAATAGCAAAGCAAAGTCGAATAAGTCAAAATAAAGCAAAACAGGTTGTTTTGGGTTCCTACATAGAAAGAAGAATCTTGGTTTTCCCTTATTTCGTCGTGTTCTATGGACCCCATAAATAGCAAAGTGTATGTATTGAGACCAAACTAACAAAACAACGTCTTTTCGCGTAGAAAGAAGACAGATAAGCTTTGATTGGGCTTATTTCAATTCGCATGGTGGTTTTTGGGTGTGCATCAGAATCACTCCTAACAGAAGCAAAACGGTTTTTTGGGTTCCATCTACATAAAAAGAAAATAATAACTCTCTGATTGGGCTTATTTAAAATTGGTGTTTTTGGGGTTGGAATGCACATTCAACCCAAAATAGCAGAGTGAAATGTTCGTTTTCAGCCCAAATCAAGCATAGGTGCTTTGGTTCCATCTCAATAGAAAGAGTACATACAAGCTTGGATTGTTCTTTCGGTGTTCATTCACCCACAAATAGCAAAGCGAAGTGTAATAAGTATAAAGAAAGCAAAACAGGTTGTTTTCGTTCCATCTACATAGAAAGGAAAATCTTGGATTCCGCTCGTTAAAAGTCGTGTTCTTTGGTGTTAATGCACATTGACCCAGAAATCGCAAAGTGTATGTAATGAGACCAAACTAACAAAACAACGTCTTTTCGCTTCCATATGCGTAGAAAGAAGACCAATAAGCTTTGATTGGGCTTATTTCAATTCACATGGTGTTTTTTGGGTGTGCACTAGAATCACTCCTAACAGAAGCAAAACGGTGTTTTGGGTTCCATCTACATAAAAAGAAGATCATAACGCTCTGATTGGGCTTATTTAAAATTGTTGTTTTTGGGGTTGGAATGCACATTCAACCAAAAATAGCAGAGTGAAATGATCGTTTTCAGCCCAAATCAAGCATAGGTGCTTTGGTTCCCTCTCAATACAAAGAGGACATATAACCTTGGAATCGTTCTTTGTTCATTCACCCACAAATAGCAAAGCGAAGTGTAATAAGCCTAAACAAAGCAAAACAGGTTGTTTTGGGTTCCAACTAAAGAGAAAGGAAATTCTTGGATTTCGCGTATTTCAAGTCGTGTTCTATGATGTTAATGCACTGACCAAAAAATCGCAAATTATTATTTAAAATTGGTGTTTTTGGGGTTGGAATGCACATTCACCCAAAAATCGCAGAAATGTTTGTTTGCCCAAATCAAGCATAGGAGTTTTGGTTCCTTCTCAATTGAAAGAGGACGAATAAGCTTTGATTGTTCTTTCGGTGTTCTTTCACCAACAAATAGCAAAGCAAAGTCGAATAAGTCAAAATAAAGCAAAACAGGTTGTTTTGGGTTCCTACATAGAAAGAAGAATCTTGGTTTTCCCTTATTTCGTCGTGTTCTATGGACCCCATAAATAGCAAAGTGTAAGTATTGAGACCAAACTAACAAAACAACGTGTTTTCGCGTAGAAAGAAGACAAATAGGCTTTGATTGGGCTTATTTCAATTCGCATGGTGTTTTTTGGGTGTGCATCAGAATCACTCCTAACAGAAGCAAAACGATGTTTTGGGTTCCATCTACATAAAAAGAAGATAATCTCTCTGATTGGGCTTATTTAAAATTGGTGTTTTTGGGGTTGGAATGCACATTCAACCAAAAATAGCTGAGTGAAATGTTCGTTTTCAGCCCAAATCAAGCATAGGTGCTTTGGTTCCATCTCAATAGAAAGAGGACATATAACCTTGGAATCGTTCTTTCAGTGTTCATTCACCCACAAATAGCGAAGCAAAGTGTAATAAGCCTAAACGAAGCAAAACAGGTTGTTTTGGGTTCCAACTACAGAGAAAGGAAATTCTTGGATTTCGCTTATTTCAAATCGTGTTATATGGTGTTGTCAGGGGTTCAGGAGCAGAGGCAAGGGCAAGGGAGGAAACAGAGAGCGAGGGAGAGGAGGCAGAAGAAAAGATGAGTGATGACGACGACCCGAGATCTCCGAGTCTTTCCAGTGAATCAGAAGATTCACAGAAAGGAGCACCAGTGGCCAGGGCAAGGGGGGAGCCTAGGGGGACACCCCAGGAAGATAGAGCCAGAGGGGACTCAGAGGGGAGCAGTTGGAAATCAGGACCAGCGTCACCGCCAGAGAGCAGGGAAGAGGAAGGGCGCCAGGGATCAAGCGCTGGCAGCTCACAACAGGGGGGAGGGCACGAGTCAGGAGTGGCCACACCTCCATCGGGGAGCGAAGAAACGGTCAGACGGAAGGTGGAAGGTTGGGCGCGAGTGCCAAGTTCAAATGCACAGGAAGGTGGCGCAGTAGGCAGCCCAGAAAGGGAGCCAGGTCCTAAAGCCCGCCGAAAGGAGGGAGAAGAGTCAGGGGGGTCAGCGTCAGCGTCAGAGGAATCCAGGAAGGAAGAGACCCCGGGGGGCAGAGGGACCCAGAGAAGAACAGTCAGGCGGAAAAGGTGGAGCAAGGCTAGGATATTAAATTGGTGTACAAGGGGCGGAGACTCAGAAGGAGCTTCGCCGATCTAACCATGAGACGTAGAGTTGCACGCAGCAGCTTGAGAATGGAAACTGTAACTCAATAAAGACTTTTATTTAATGATCGCTGGCTAGCGTGATCCTCTGTGAGCTAGGATCTGGAAGCAGCTCTGACAGGTGTTAATGCACATTGACCCAAAATTCGCAAAGTGAGACCAAAATAACAAAACACGTTGTTTTCGCTTCCATATGCTTAGAAAGACCAATAAGCTTTGATTGGGCTTATTTCAATTTGCATGGTGTTTTTTGGGTGTGCACCAGAATCATCTCAAAGCAAAACGGTGTTATGTGTTCCAACTAAATAAAAAGAAGATAATAACGCTCTGATTGGGCTTATTTAAAATTGGTGTTTTTGGGGTTGGAATGCACATTCAACCAAAAATAGAGGACTGAAATGTTTGTTTTCAGCCCAAATCAAGCATAGTTGCTTTGGTTCCATCTCAATAGAAAGAGGACATATAAGCTTAGATTGTTCTTTCGGTGTTCATTCACCCACAAATAGCAAAGCAAAGTGTAATAAGTATAAAGAAAGCAAAACAGATTGTTTTGGGTTCCATCTACAAAGAAAGGAAAATCTTGGATTCCGCTTATTAAAAGTCGTGTTCTTTGGTGTTAATGCACATTGACCCAGAAATCGCAAAGTGTATGTAATGAGACCAAAATAACAAAAAGACGTCTTTTCGCTTTCATACGTGTAGAAAGAAGACGAATAAGCTTTGACTGGGCTTATTTCAATTTGCAAGGTGTTTTTTGGGTGTGCACTAGAATCACTCCTAACAGAAGCAAAACGGTGTTTTGGGTTCCATCTACATAAAAAGAAGATCATAACGGGCTGATTGGGCTTATTTAAAATTGTTGTTTTTGGGGTTGGAATGCACATTCAACCAAAAATAGCAGAGTGTATGTGTCAGAGTTGCTTCCAGATCCTAGCTCACAGAGGATCACGCTAGCCAGCGATCATTAAATAAAAGTCTTTATTGAGTTACAGTTTCCATTCTCAAGCTGCTGCGTGCAACCCTACGTCTAATGGTTAGATCGGCGAAGCTCCATCTGAGTCTCCGCCCCTTGTACACCAACTTAATATCCTAGCCTTGCTCCACCTTTTCCGCCTGACTGTTCTTCTCTGGGTCCCTCTGCCCCCCGGGGTCTCTTCCTTCCGGGATTCCTCTGACGCTGACGCTGACCCCCCTGACTCTTCTCCCTCCTT
Organism: Podarcis pityusensis; assembly: GCF_964106645.2. Classification (NCBI taxonomy): domain Eukaryota; kingdom Metazoa; phylum Chordata; class Lepidosauria; order Squamata; family Lacertidae; genus Podarcis; species Podarcis pityusensis. Next base: position 273,749 of record NC_138038.1, read on the forward strand.
TCGGCGGGCTTTAGGACCTGGCTCCCTTTCCGGGCTGCCTACTGCGCCACCTTCCTGTGCATTTGAACTTGTCGCGCGCGCCCAACCTTCCACCTTCCGTCTGACCGTTTCTTCGCTCCCCGATGGAGGTGTGGCCACTCCTGACTCGTGCCCTCCCCCCTGTTGTGAGCTGCCAGCGCTTGATCCCTGGCGCCCTTCCTCTTCCCTGCTCTCTGGCGGTGACGCTGGTCCCGATTTCCAACTACTCCCCTCTGAGTCCCCTCTGGCTCTATCTTCCTGGGGTGTCCCCCTAGGCTCCCCCCTTGCCCTGGCCACTGGTGCTCCTTTCTGTGAATCTTCTGATTCACTGGAAAGACTCGGAGATCTCGGGTCGTCGTCATCACTCATCTTTTCTTCTGCCTCCTCCCCCTCGCTCTCTGTTTCCTCCCTTGCCCTTGCCTCTGCTCCTGAACCCCTGACATCCATCCCCCCCTCGAAGCCCCCTCTTCCCCCCTCCCCTCCTTCCGGTGCGGGATCTGGGTGCTGCTGTGTCAGGGGGACGAATGTCGGATACAGTTCGCTTCCCGTGGCGGGCCGCCATCCGAAGTCTTCCGGTTCTTCCTCCCTGCTCTCGTTGACGACGGTCACCTCCGCTTCCATCTCTGTGCCGCCGTGCTCGAAACCCGGGTCGTCCCCGAAAACGTCCATGTCCATCTCTCCCTCGTTGCCTTCTGGAGACGTTGCTCGTCCTGGACCCTCCAGCCACCTTCTGCGGAACTGCTCCTCTGGTCGATCATCCCACCAATATGAGGGTTCTGAAGCAGATCCCGAGGGTGACCCCTCCGGGGAACGGGCGTCTCGTGTCGGTTCCTCGTCCGAGTCGAACCCCCGGAACGTGCTGGCTGAAAGCGTGGGCGTGAAAAGCCAGTCGTCGAAAAAGTCTGCTGGCATTGGCCTGTGTGGGAAGAGGGCATGAAACTCTTCTTTGAGCAGAGGTTCGTCTAAAGCGTAGCCCGGCACCCAGCTGTTGGCACTGGCCGGGGTGCCCTCCTTGGCGAGAAGGTATTCTACCCCCTCTTCCCCCCATCTGGAGTCCAAAATCTCCGTGACTTCGTTGATGCGCTCCTCCTGTGCCACTCCCCCTTGCCCGGTTCTCTCTCGGAGCGGACCCGGTGCCGTTCCTGGTTCCTGAAACCTGTGAGGTGCCTTGTAGGGAGTGAGCACCGATCTGTGGAACACCGGATGCATTCTGGAACCCTCCGGAAGAGCCAGCCTGAAAGCCACCGGGTTGACCTGTTCTTCGACTTGGTAGGGCCCCAGTTGTTTATGCCCTAGTTTCTTCTTCGCCAACGACCTGGCCGGCACTGCGTGGGCTGCTAACCAGACCCAGTCTCCCACATGGATCTCTTCGCCAACCCTTCTGTGTTTGTCCGCTTGTACCTTGTATGCGTGTTTAGCCAGCTCCAGGTGCCGCCGCAGCTGATCGTGGACCTCCTGCAACTCCGACGCGAACGCATCTGCTGTCTGCGGCTCCCCCTCCCCCATTCTTTCCAGTCCCGGGAAGGTTCTGGGGTGCCTCCCGTTGTTGGCGAAGAACGGCGTGACCCCCGTGGACACGTGCTTCGTGTTGTTGTAGGCGAACTCGGCGAGAGGCAGGTAATCCACCCACGTCGCAGGCTGTTGATTCGCATAACATCTCAGGTACTGCTGCATGATGGCATTGACCCGCTCCGCTTGCCCGTTGGTCTGCGGGTGTCTAGCCGACGCCAGGTTGATCTTGACGTTCAGGAAGCCCATCAGCCTCTGCCAGAAGTTCGAGATGAACTGTCGCCCTCGGTCGGACAGAATAGACCGCGGCAGACCGTGAACCTTGAACACGTGGTCTATGAACAGTTTGGCGGTTTGTTCCGCCGTGGCCACCTTCGCACACGGAATGAAATGTGCCATCTTGGAGAACAAGTCCACCACCACCAGCACAGCCGTCTTGCCCCTCGAGCTGGGCAGATCCGTGACAAAGTCCAGGGCCACTCTCTCCCATGGTTCGAACGGAGTTTGCAGCGGTTCCAGCAGTCCGGCCGGCGGTCTGTGCACTGGTTTGGCCCTCTGGCAGGTGTCACACCTCGCCACGTAGTCCGCGACTTCCCCTCTCATTCCGGGCCACCAGAAGTCTCTGGCTACTAATTCCACCGTCTTCTCCTTGCCAAAGTGCCCGGCAGTGGGCGCGTCGTGCAGCTGCTGCAGTACCTTGGCGCGAAGTTCGTCTCCCGGCACGTAGATGGCCCCTTTACGGATGAGCAAACCATCTCGCAGCTGGAACTCGTCGGTCGCTGCCGTGCCCCTGTGCACCTCTGCCATCTTTGCTTGCGTGAAGGAGTCATCCTGCAACGCTCGTCGCACCGCATCCAGGTCAACTGTTGCCGCCGCGCACGCCCACACTGTCGGTGCGAAGATGTGCATGGCGGCCGCTGGCGTTGCCTCCTCCAGATACTGTGGCTTACGGGAGAGAGCATCCGCCATGATGTTGGTGTCCCCCGGGACATATTCTATTCGGAAGTCGAAATTCGCAAAGAACTCAGCCCAACGTATCTGCCTCTGGTTCAGGAACTGTGCCGTGCGCCAGTGCTCTAGATTCTTGTGGTCCGTGCAGACCTGCACCGTGTGCTTGGCGCCGATCAGGAAGTGCCTCCACGCTTTGAACGCTGCATGAATGGCCAGCAACTCCCTGTCCCAGATGGTGTAGTTCTGTTCGGACTTGCTGAGCTTCCTTGAGTAAAACGCTCCCGGCCTCCAAACCCCCTGCGGGTCTTTCTGCAGCAGGACTGCTCCCACGGCTCTGTCTGAAGCGTCTGTCTCCACCCTCATCGGCCTGCTGGGGTTGACATGAAGCAGCTGCTCTTCCGACGCGAAGAGACGCTTGAGTGCCTGAAAGGACTGCTCCGCCTGCTCTGTCCAGATGAACTTCTTTTTCTTGGAGCTGAGCGTGTCCGTGATGGCCGCTGTCTGCATCGCAAAGCCTTTGATAAACTTGCGATAGAAGTTCGCGAAGCCGACAAACCGTTGGACCTCCTTCCGGTTGCGTGGGCTTTTCCAATCCAACACTGCTCGGACCTTGGCGCTGTCCATGGCGAGCCCTTTATCAGACAACTTGTAGCCCAGGAAATCCACCTCCGTCACGTCGAATTGGCACTTCTCCAGCTTGGCGTAAAGCCTATGTTGCTGTAGCCTGCTCAGCACTTCCTTGACGTGTCTGTCATGCTCCTGCTGCGATTCCGAAAAGATCAGGATGTCATCCAAGAAACAGACGCACGTCTTGTAGAGGAGCCCCGCCAACACGTGATGCGTGAAAGCTTGAAAAACGTGGGAGCCATTTTGCAATCCAAAAGGCATAACTCTATATTCGTAGGTGCCCAGGGGCGTGAACATGGCTGTCTTCCACTCATCTCCTTCCCGCATGCGAATGAGGTTGTATGCCCCTCGCAGGTCCAACTTGGTGAACACTCTGCCCTTCCGTACCTTTGCGAGGAGGTCGTCGATTCGGGGCATGGGGAAGTCCGATGGCTTGGTCACACTGTTCAAGATGCGAAAGTCCACTACAAGTCTTTTTTGGGGCGTGTCCCTCTTCTTAACAAAGAATACCGGACTGCCCCCCGCTGCCTTGGACTCTCGGATGAAACCGCGCTCCAAATTATGATCTATGAACTCTTTGAGTTCCTGCAGTTCGTCCTCAGACATGGAATACAGCTTCCCTTTGGGCAGCGCCGCCCCCGGCAGCAGGTCAATTTTGCAGTCATATGGTCTGTGGGGGGGTAGCCTGTCTGCCTCCTTCTCGCAGAAAACCTCCAAAAATTCTGCGTACTTGTGGGGAACCGCTTGCAGCGTGCCTAGCTGCAGCTGTGACTCCTCTTCCTCTCCTTCCTGCCTGGGCACGATGCAGTGTTCAGCGCAAAAGGAAGAGCCGAAGGTCAGCTGCCTCTGGTACCAAGCCAGCGTCGGGCTGTGCTTGTCCAGCCAACTCATGCCCAATACAATGGGCGTGTCCGATAGTTGAGTGACATTGAAGCTGATGATTTCCCTGTGATTCCCAAGTCGCATCACCATTGGTGGCGTCTGCTTCACCACTTGCCCCCCTAGCAGCTCCCTGCCATCCACCGTGACAACCTGCAGGGGCAGCGTGGCAGGCAGCAACTGTATAGCGTGCCGGTCGACAAAGTCCTGCCCTATAAAGTCCGCATTGCTTCCGGAGTCAATGGTGATTGGCACGTCCATGGTGATTCCATTGGGCAGCTGGAGCGACGCGGTGAGCCTCACTACCGGTTTGGGCGGGAGGGGGTCCATGGGCTGTAAAATCTCTGGGGACTGCTTCACTGACACGTCTGGCTGGGCCCCAGTGCCTCTTCCAACCAGACTCCGTCGTTTCCCTGCTGTGGTTGTCCTTGCTGCGTTGCTGCAGTTACCATTGCTGAGGCTGCAGTGTGCTTGTGGAGCCTCTGGGGACACTCTTTCGCCATATGCTGTGGATCATCGCAGATGTAACACTTCCTGTTCCCTCTAGGAGGCTTCGCTTTCACTGCTGCCGGTGCTAGGGCTCTGGCTGCTGACTGAGCCCTTGCACCTCCAACCTCCATAGGTTCCGCTCCTCCTCCTGGCGGAGGCGTGGATTGCGCACGCGCTGCTTCTCTGGGAAGGAAGGAGGAGCCCCTGGCTGGTTCGCGCCCTCCACGCCCTTCGCCACTGCTCCACGGACGTCCTTCCAGCCGCACCCCCACCGCCAGCGCCCTCTGAACGATCTCCTGCGTGGTCCGGGGTCTCTCCCCCCTCGCAATTTCATCTTTAACCGAGCCGTGCAATCCCTCCCAAAACAGGTCTCTTACAGGAGCCGAATCTCTGTCCCATTCCAGAGCACTGACCAAAGCGAAAAAGCGGGCATGGTACTGCCTTACGCTGGCCCTCCCTTGCTTCAGTCCATGTATCTGCTGCCGAGCAAGATCCACGTCAATGCTTGACAAAAAGCACCCATCCATCGCTTTAATAAAGGCATCCGCGTTTTGGAGCGCCGGATCCTTATCTCTCCACAAATTGCGCAGCCATGCTTTAGCATCTCCATGCAAATGGGACATGATGAATCCCACCTTCTCTTGCTCATCTCTAAAGTCTTTGTTCAGCAGTTGCAGTGCACACATTACATCTGCTCTAAAGTTGGGGTACTGTTGCAAATTCCCATCGAAGTGAGAGACCAAACCGCCTGTTCGTCTCCCCAACCCAATCCCCTCCGGTTTGGGTGTCAGTTGCCCTTGCTTCGTAAGCACTTCCAACCTGACCTGGAGATCCCTGTAGGCGGCAGCTGCGTCCTCCTCTCTCTTCCTGGATGCAAGAGCCTCGGCATTCAGGCGCGACACTGCTTCTCTGAGTTCCACTATCTGCTGTTCGGCCGTCATGTTGTCTGCCGTTCGTGAGCTCGCTAGTAGGCACCCGCTTTCTCTCCTCTCCGCGAGGCTGTAGATGCCCACAATTCAAGAGATGGAGCTTACTGTCAGAGTTGCTTCCAGATCCTAGCTCACAGAGGATCACGCTAGCCAGCGATCATTAAATAAAAGTCTTTATTGAGTTACAGTTTCCATTCTCAAGCTGCTGCGTGCAACCCTACGTCTAATGGTTAGATCGGCGAAGCTCCATCTGAGTCTCCGCCCCTTGTACACCAACTTAATATCCTAGCCTTGCTCCACCTTTTCCGCCTGACTGTTCTTCTCTGGGTCCCTCTGCCCCCCGGGGTCTCTTCCTTCCGGGATTCCTCTGACGCTGACGCTGACCCCCCTGACTCTTCTCCCTCCTTTCGGCGGGCTTTAGGACCTGGCTCCCTTTCCGGGCTGCCTACTGCGCCACCTTCCTGTGCATTTGAACTTGTCGCGCGCGCCCAACCTTCCACCTTCCGTCTGACCGTTTCTTCGCTCCCCGATGGAGGTGTGGCCACTCCTGACTCGTGCCCTCCCCCCTGTTGTGAGCTGCCAGCGCTTGATCCCTGGCGCCCTTCCTCTTCCCTGCTCTCTGGCGGTGACGCTGGTCCCGATTTCCAACTACTCCCCTCTGAGTCCCCTCTGGCTCTATCTTCCTGGGGTGTCCCCCTAGGCTCCCCCCTTGCCCTGGCCACTGGTGCTCCTTTCTGTGAATCTTCTGATTCACTGGAAAGACTCGGAGATCTCGGGTCGTCGTCATCACTCATCTTTTCTTCTGCCTCCTCCCCCTCGCTCTCTGTTTCCTCCCTTGCCCTTGCCTCTGCTCCTGAACCCCTGACAGTATGTAATGAGCAAAATACCAAAACACCATATTTTCGCTTCCATATGCGTAGAAAGAAGACGAATAAGCTTTGATTGGGCTTATTTCAATTCACATGGTGTTTTTTGAGTGTGCACCAGAATCATCCCCACCCAAAGCGAAAAGGTGTTTTGGGTTCCAACTAAAAAAAAAGATGATCAAGCTCTGATTGGGCTTTTTTCAAACTGTGTTTTTGGGGTTAGAATGCACATTCACCCAAAAATCGCAGAAATGTTTGTTTGCCCAAATCAAGCATAGGAGTTTTTGTTCCATCTTAATTGAAAGAGGACGAATAAGCTTTGATTGTTCTTTCGGTGTTCTTTCACCGACAAATAGCAAAGCAAAGTCGAATAAGTCAAAATAAAGCAAAACAGGTTGTTTTGGGTTCCCACATAGAAAGAAGAATCTTGGTTTTCCCTTATTTCGTCGTGTTCTATGGACCCCATAAATAGCAAAGTGTATGTATTGAGACCAAACTAACAAAACAACGTCTTTTCGCGTAGAAAGAAGACAGATAAGCTTTGATTGGGCTTATTTCAATTCGCATGGTGGTTTTTGGGTGTGCATCAGAATCACTCCTAACAGAAGCAAAACGGTTTTTTGGGTTCCATCTACATAAAAAGAAAATAATAACTCTCTGATTGGGCTTATTTAAAATTGGTGTTTTTGGGGTTGGAATGCACATTCAACCCAAAATAGCAGAGTGAAATGTTCGTTTTCAGCCCAAATCAAGCATAGGTGCTTTGGTTCCATCTCAATAGAAAGAGTACATACAAGCTTGGATTGTTCTTTCGGTGTTCATTCACCCACAAATAGCAAAGCGAAGTGTAATAAGTATAAAGAAAGCAAAACAGGTTGTTTTCGTTCCATCTACATAGAAAGGAAAATCTTGGATTCCGCTCGTTAAAAGTCGTGTTCTTTGGTGTTAATGCACATTGACCCAGAAATCGCAAAGTGTATGTAATGAGACCAAACTAACAAAACAACGTCTTTTCGCTTCCATATGCGTAGAAAGAAGACCAATAAGCTTTGATTGGGCTTATTTCAATTCACATGGTGTTTTTTGGGTGTGCACTAGAATCACTCCTAACAGAAGCAAAACGGTGTTTTGGGTTCCATCTACATAAAAAGAAGATCATAACGCTCTGATTGGGCTTATTTAAAATTGTTGTTTTTGGGGTTGGAATGCACATTCAACCAAAAATAGCAGAGTGAAATGATCGTTTTCAGCCCAAATCAAGCATAGGTGCTTTGGTTCCCTCTCAATACAAAGAGGACATATAACCTTGGAATCGTTCTTTGTTCATTCACCCACAAATAGCAAAGCGAAGTGTAATAAGCCTAAACAAAGCAAAACAGGTTGTTTTGGGTTCCAACTAAAGAGAAAGGAAATTCTTGGATTTCGCGTATTTCAAGTCGTGTTCTATGATGTTAATGCACTGACCAAAAAATCGCAAATTATTATTTAAAATTGGTGTTTTTGGGGTTGGAATGCACATTCACCCAAAAATCGCAGAAATGTTTGTTTGCCCAAATCAAGCATAGGAGTTTTGGTTCCTTCTCAATTGAAAGAGGACGAATAAGCTTTGATTGTTCTTTCGGTGTTCTTTCACCAACAAATAGCAAAGCAAAGTCGAATAAGTCAAAATAAAGCAAAACAGGTTGTTTTGGGTTCCTACATAGAAAGAAGAATCTTGGTTTTCCCTTATTTCGTCGTGTTCTATGGACCCCATAAATAGCAAAGTGTAAGTATTGAGACCAAACTAACAAAACAACGTGTTTTCGCGTAGAAAGAAGACAAATAGGCTTTGATTGGGCTTATTTCAATTCGCATGGTGTTTTTTGGGTGTGCATCAGAATCACTCCTAACAGAAGCAAAACGATGTTTTGGGTTCCATCTACATAAAAAGAAGATAATCTCTCTGATTGGGCTTATTTAAAATTGGTGTTTTTGGGGTTGGAATGCACATTCAACCAAAAATAGCTGAGTGAAATGTTCGTTTTCAGCCCAAATCAAGCATAGGTGCTTTGGTTCCATCTCAATAGAAAGAGGACATATAACCTTGGAATCGTTCTTTCAGTGTTCATTCACCCACAAATAGCGAAGCAAAGTGTAATAAGCCTAAACGAAGCAAAACAGGTTGTTTTGGGTTCCAACTACAGAGAAAGGAAATTCTTGGATTTCGCTTATTTCAAATCGTGTTATATGGTGTTGTCAGGGGTTCAGGAGCAGAGGCAAGGGCAAGGGAGGAAACAGAGAGCGAGGGAGAGGAGGCAGAAGAAAAGATGAGTGATGACGACGACCCGAGATCTCCGAGTCTTTCCAGTGAATCAGAAGATTCACAGAAAGGAGCACCAGTGGCCAGGGCAAGGGGGGAGCCTAGGGGGACACCCCAGGAAGATAGAGCCAGAGGGGACTCAGAGGGGAGCAGTTGGAAATCAGGACCAGCGTCACCGCCAGAGAGCAGGGAAGAGGAAGGGCGCCAGGGATCAAGCGCTGGCAGCTCACAACAGGGGGGAGGGCACGAGTCAGGAGTGGCCACACCTCCATCGGGGAGCGAAGAAACGGTCAGACGGAAGGTGGAAGGTTGGGCGCGAGTGCCAAGTTCAAATGCACAGGAAGGTGGCGCAGTAGGCAGCCCAGAAAGGGAGCCAGGTCCTAAAGCCCGCCGAAAGGAGGGAGAAGAGTCAGGGGGGTCAGCGTCAGCGTCAGAGGAATCCAGGAAGGAAGAGACCCCGGGGGGCAGAGGGACCCAGAGAAGAACAGTCAGGCGGAAAAGGTGGAGCAAGGCTAGGATATTAAATTGGTGTACAAGGGGCGGAGACTCAGAAGGAGCTTCGCCGATCTAACCATGAGACGTAGAGTTGCACGCAGCAGCTTGAGAATGGAAACTGTAACTCAATAAAGACTTTTATTTAATGATCGCTGGCTAGCGTGATCCTCTGTGAGCTAGGATCTGGAAGCAGCTCTGACAGGTGTTAATGCACATTGACCCAAAATTCGCAAAGTGAGACCAAAATAACAAAACACGTTGTTTTCGCTTCCATATGCTTAGAAAGACCAATAAGCTTTGATTGGGCTTATTTCAATTTGCATGGTGTTTTTTGGGTGTGCACCAGAATCATCTCAAAGCAAAACGGTGTTATGTGTTCCAACTAAATAAAAAGAAGATAATAACGCTCTGATTGGGCTTATTTAAAATTGGTGTTTTTGGGGTTGGAATGCACATTCAACCAAAAATAGAGGACTGAAATGTTTGTTTTCAGCCCAAATCAAGCATAGTTGCTTTGGTTCCATCTCAATAGAAAGAGGACATATAAGCTTAGATTGTTCTTTCGGTGTTCATTCACCCACAAATAGCAAAGCAAAGTGTAATAAGTATAAAGAAAGCAAAACAGATTGTTTTGGGTTCCATCTACAAAGAAAGGAAAATCTTGGATTCCGCTTATTAAAAGTCGTGTTCTTTGGTGTTAATGCACATTGACCCAGAAATCGCAAAGTGTATGTAATGAGACCAAAATAACAAAAAGACGTCTTTTCGCTTTCATACGTGTAGAAAGAAGACGAATAAGCTTTGACTGGGCTTATTTCAATTTGCAAGGTGTTTTTTGGGTGTGCACTAGAATCACTCCTAACAGAAGCAAAACGGTGTTTTGGGTTCCATCTACATAAAAAGAAGATACTAACGGGCTGATTGGGCTCATTTAAAATTGTTGTTTTTGGGGTTGGAATGCACATTCAACCAAAAATAGCAGAATGTATGTGTCAGGGGTTCAGGAGCAGAGGCAAGGGCAAGGGAGGAAACAGAGAGCGAGGGAGAGGAGGCAGAAGAAAAGATGAGTGATGACGACGACCCGAGATCTCCGAGTCTTTCCAGTGAATCAGAAGATTCACAGAAAGGAGCACCAGTGGCCAGGGCAAGGGGGGAGCCTAGGGGGACACCCCAGGAAGATAGAGCCAGAGGGGACTCAGAGGGGAGCAGTTGGAAATCAGGACCAGCGTCACCGCCAGAGAGCAGGGAAGAGGAAGGGCGCCAGGGATCAAGCGCTGGCAGCTCACAACAGGGGGGAGGGCACGAGTCAGGAGTGGCCACACCTCCATCGGGGAGCGAAGAAACGGTCAGACAGAAGGTGGAAGGTTGGGCGCGCGTGCCAAGTTCAAATGCACAGGAAGGTGGCGCAGTAGGCAGCCCGGAAAGGGAGCCAGGTCCTAAAGCCCGCCGAAAGGAGGGAGAAGAGTCAGGGGGGTCAGCGTCAGCGTCAGAGGAATCCCGGAAGGAAGAGACCCCGGGGGGCAGAGGGACCCAGAGAAGAACAGTCAGGCGGAAAAGGTGGAGCAAGGCTAGGATATTAAGTTGGTGTACAAGGGGCGGAGACTCAGATGGAGCTTCGCCGATCTAACCATGAGACGTAGAGTTGCACGCAGCAGCTTGAGAATGGAAACTGTAACTCAATAAAGACTTTTATTTAATGATCGCTGGCTAGCGTGATCCTCTGTGAGCTAGGATCTGGAAGCAGCTCTGACAGTAAGCTCCATCCCTAGATTGTGGGCATCTACGTCCTCGCGGAGAGGAGAGAAAGCGGGTGCCTACTAGCGAGCTCACGAACGGCAGACAACATGACGGCCGAACAGCAGATAGTGGAACTCAGAGAAGCAGTGACACGACTGAATGCCGAGGCTCTTGCATCCAGGAAGAGAGAGGAGGACGCAGCTGCCGCCTACAGGGATCTCCAGGTCAGGTTGGAAGTGCTTACGAAGCAAGGGCAACTGACACCCAAACCGGAGGGGATTGGGTTGGGGAGACGAACAGGCGGTCTGGTCTCTCACTTCGATGGGAATTTGCAACAGTACCCCAACTTTAGAGCAGATGTAATGTGTGCACTGCAACTGCTGAACAAAGACTTTAGAGATGAGCAAGAGAAGGTGGGATTCATCATGTCCCATTTGCATGGAGATGCTAAAGCATGGCTGCGCAATTTGTGGAGAGATAAGGATCCGGCGCTCCAAAATGCGGATGCCTTTATTAAAGCGATGGATGGGTGCTTTTTATCAAGCATTGACGTGGATCTTGCTCGGCAGCAGATACATGGACTGAAGCAAGGGAGGGCCAGCGTAAGGCAGTACCATGCCCGCTGTCAGGGGTTCAGGAGCAGAGGCAAGGGCAAGGGAGGAAACAGAGAGCGAGGGAGAGGAGGCAGAAGAAAAGATGAGTGATGACGACGACCCGAGATCTCCGAGTCTTTCCAGTGAATCAGAAGATTCACAGAAAGGAGCACCAGTGGCCAGGGCAAGGGGGGAGCCTAGGGGGACACCCCAGGAAGATAGAGCCAGAGGGGACTCAGAGGGGAGCAGTTGGAAATCAGGACCAGCGTCACCGCCAGAGAGCAGGGAAGAGGAAGGGCGCCAGGGATCAAGCGCTGGCAGCTCACAACAGGGGGGAGGGCACGAGTCAGGAGTGGCCACACCTCCATCGGGGAGCGAAGAAACGGTCAGACGGAAGGTGGAAGGTTGGGCGCGCGTGCCAAGTTCAAATGCACAGGAAAGTGGCCCAGTAGGCAGCCCGGAAAGGGAGCCAGGTCCTAAAGCCCGCCGAAAGGAGGGAGAAGAGTCAGGGGGGTCAGCGTCAGCATCAGAGGAATCCCGGAAGGAAGAGACCCCGGGGGGCAGAGGGACCCAGAGAAGAACAGTCAGGCGGAAAAGGTGGAGCAAGGCTAGGATATTAAGTTGGTGTACAAGGGGCGGAGACTCAGATGAAGCTTCGCCGATCTAACCATGAGACGTAGAGTTGCACGCAGCAGCTTGAGAATGGAAACTGTAACTCAATAAAGACTTTTATTTAATGATCGCTGGCTAGCGTGATCCTCTGTGAGCTAGGATCTGGAAGCAGCTCTGACAGTAAGCTCCATCCCTAGATTGTGGGCATCTACGTCCTCGCGGAGAGGAGAGAAAGCGGGTGCCTACTAGCGAGCTCACGAACGGCAGACAACATGACGGCTGAACAGCAGATAGTGGAACTCAGAGAAGCAGTGACACGACTGAATGCCGAGGCTCTTGCATCCAGGAAGAGAGAGGAGGACGCAGCTGCCGCCTACAGGGATCTCCAGGTCAGGTTGGAAGTGCTTACGAAGCAAGGGCAACTGACACCCAAACCGGAGGGGATTGGGTTGGGGAGACGAACAGGCGGTCTGGTCTCTCACTTCGATGGGAATTTGCAACAGTACCCCAACTTTAGAGCAGATGTAATGTGTGCACTGCAACTGCTGAACAAAGACTTTAGAGATGAGCAAGAGAAGGTGGGATTCATCATGTCCCATTTGCATGGAGATGCTAAAGCATGGCTGCGCAATTTGTGGAGAGATAAGGATCCGGCGCTCCAAAATGCGGATGCCTTTATTAAAGCGATGGATGGGTGCTTTTTATCAAGCATTGACGTGGATCTTGCTCGGCAGCAGATACATGGACTGAAGCAAGGGAGGGCCAGCGTAAGGCAGTACCCGCTTTTTCGCTTTGGTCAGTGCCCTGGAATGGGACAGAGATTCGGCTCCTGTAAGAGACCTGTTTTGGGAGGGATTGCACGGCTCGGTTAAAGATGAAATTGCGAGGGGGGAGAGACCCCGGACCACGCAGGAGATCGTTCAGAGGGCGCTGGCGGTGGGGGTGCGGCTGGAAGGACGTCCGTGGAGCAGGGACGAAGGGCGTGGAGGGCGCGAACCAGCCAGGGGCTCCTCCTTCCTTCCCAGAGAAGCAGCGCGTGCGCAATCCACGCCTCCGCCAGGAGGAGGAGCGGAACCTATGGAGGTTGGAGGTGCAAGGGCTCAGTCAGCAGCCAGAGCCCTAGCACCGGCAGCAGTGAAAGCGAAGCCTCCTAGAGGGAACAGGAAGTGTTACATCTGCGATGATCCACAGCATATGGCGAAAGAGTGTCCCCAGAGGCTCCACAAGCACACTGCAGCCTCAGCAATGGTAACTGCAGCAACGCAGCAAGGACAACCACAGCAGGGAAACGACGGAGTCTGGTTGGAGGAAGAGGCACTGGGGCCCAGCCAGACGTGTCAGTGAAGCAGTCCCCAGAGATTTTACAGCCCATGGACCCCCTCCCGCCCAAACCGGTAGTGAGGCTCACCGCGTCGCTCCAGCTGCCCAATGGAATCACCATGGACGTGCCAATCACCATTGACTCCGGAAGCAATGCGGACTTTATAGGGCAGGACTTTGTCGACCGGCACGCTATACAGTTGCTGCCTGCCACGCTGCCCCTGCAGGTTGTCACGGTGGATGGCAGGGAGCTGCTAGGGGGGCAAGTGGTGAAGCAGACGCCACCAATGGTGATGCGACTTGGGAATCACAGGGAAATCATCAGCTTCAATGTCACTCAACTATCGGACACGCCCATTGTATTGGGCATGAGTTGGCTGGACAAGCACAGCCCGACGCTGGCTTGGTACCAGAGGCAGCTGACCTTCGGCTCTTCCTTTTGCGCTGAACACTGCATCGTGCCCAGGCAGGAAGGAGGGGAAGAGGAGTCACAGCTGCAGCTAGGCACGCTGCAAGCGGTTCCCCACAAGTACGCAGAATTTTTGGAGGTTTTCTGCGAGAAGGAGGCAGACAGGCTACCCCCCCACAGACCATATGACTGCAAAATTGACCTGCTGCCGGGGGCGGCGCTGCCCAAAGGGAAGCTGTATTCCATGTCTGAGGACGAACTGCAGGAACTCAAAGAGTTCATAGATCATAATTTGGAGCGCGGTTTCATCCGAGAGTCCAAGGCAGCGGGGGGCAGTCCGGTATTCTTTGTTAAGAGGCGGGACACGCCCCAAAAAAGACTTGTAGTGGACTTTCGCATCTTGAACAGTGTGACCAAGCCATCGGACTTCCCCATGCCCCGAATCGACGACCTCCTCGCAAAGGTACGGAAGGGCAGAGTGTTCACCAAGTTGGACCTGCGAGGGGCATACAACCTCATTCGCATGCGGGAGGGAGATGAGTGGAAGACAGCCATGTTCACGCCCCTGGGCACCTACGAATATAGAGTTATGCCTTTTGGATTGCAAAATGGCTCCCACGTTTTTCAAGCTTTCATGCATCACGTGTTGGCGGGGCTCCTCTACAAGACGTGCGTCTGTTTCTTGGATGACATCCTGATCGCAGCAGGAGCATGACAGACACGTCAAGGAAGTGCTGAGCAGGCTACAGCAACATAGGCTTTACGCCAAGCTGGAGAAGTGCCAATTCGACGTGACGGAGGTGGATTTCCTGGGCTACAAGTTGTCTGATAAAGGGCTCGCCATGGACAGCGCCAAGGTCCGAGCAGTGTTGGATTGGAAAAGCCCACGCAACCGGAAGGAGGTCCAACGGTTTGTCGGCTTCGCGAACTTCTATCGCAAGTTTATCAAAGGCTTTGCGATGCAGACAGCGGCCATCACGGACACGCTCAGCTCCAAGAAAAAGAAGTTCATCTGGACAGAGCAGGCGGAGCAGTCCTTTCAGGCACTCAAGCGTCTCTTCGCGTCGGAAGAGCAGCTGCTTCATGTCAACCCCAGCAGGCCGATGAGGGTGGAGACAGACGCTTCGGACAGAGCCGTGGGAGCAGTCCTGCTGCAGAAAGACCCGCAGGGGGTTTGGAGGCCGGGAGCGTTTTACTCAAGGAAGCTCAGCAAGTCCGAACAGAACTACACCATCTGGGACAGGGAGTTGCTGGCCATTCATGCAGCATTCAAAGCGTGGAGGCACTTCCTGATCGGCGCCAAGCACACGGTGCAGGTCTGCACGGACCACAAGAATCTAGAGCACTGGCGCACGGCACAGTTCCTGAACCAGAGGCAGATACGTTGGGCTGAGTTCTTTGCGAATTTCGACTTCCGAATAGAGTATGTCCCGGGGGACACCAACATCATGGCGGATGCTCTCTCCCGTAAGCCACAGTATCTGGAGGAGGCAACGCCAGCGGCCGCCATGCACATCTTCGCACCGACAGTGTGGGCGTGCGCGGCGGCGACAGTTGACCTGGATGCGGTGCGACGAGCGTTGCAGGATGACTCCTTCGCGCAAGCAAAGATGGCAGAGGTGCACAGGGGCACGGCAGCGACCGACGAGTTCCAGCTGCGAGATGGTTTGCTCATCCGTAAAGGGGCCATCTACGTGCCGGGAGACGAACTTCGCGCCAAGGTACTGCAGCAGCTGCACGACGCGCCCACTGCCGGGCACTTTGGCAAGGAGAAGACGGTGGAATTAGTAGCCAGAGACTTCTGGTGGCCCGGAATGAGAGGGGAAGTCGCGGACTACGTGGCGAGGTGTGACACCTGCCAGAGGTCCAAACCAGTGCACAGACCGCCGGCCGGACTGCTGGAACCGCTGCAAACTCCATTCGAGCCATGGGAGAGAGTGGCCCTGGACTTTGTCACGGATCTGCCCAGCTCGAGGGGCAAGACGGCTGTGCTGGTGGTGGTGGATTTGTTCTCCAAGATGGCACATTTCATTCCGTGTGCGAAGGTGGCCACGGCGGAACAAACCGCCAAGCTGTTCATAGACCACGTGTTCAAGGTTCACGGTCTGCCGCGGTCTATTCTGTCCGACCGAGGGCGACAGTTCATCTCGAACTTCTGGCAGAGGCTGATGGGCTTCCTGAACGTCAAGATCAACCTGGCGTCGGCTAGACACCCGCAGACCAACGGGCAAGCGGAGCGGGTCAATGCCATCATGCAGCAGTACCTGAGATGTTATGCGAATCAACAGCCTGCGACGTGGGTGGATTACCTGCCTCTCGCCGAGTTCGCCTACAACAACACGAAGCACGTGTCCACGGGGGTCACGCCGTTCTTCGCCAACAACGGGAGGCACCCTAGAACCTTCCCGGGACTGGAAAGAATGGGGGAGGGGGAGCCGCAGACAGCAGATGCGTTCGCGTCGGAGTTGCAGGAGGTCCACGATCAGCTGCGGCGGCACCTGGAGCTGGCTAAACACGCATACAAGGTACAAGCGGACAAACACAGAAGGGTTGGCGAAGAGATCCATGTGGGAGACTGGGTCTGGTTAGCAGCCCACGCAGTGCCGGCCAGGTCGTTGGCGAAGAAGAAACTAGGGCATAAACAACTGGGGCCCTACCAAGTCGACGAACAGGTCAACCCGGTGGCTTTCAGGCTGGCTCTTCCGGAGGGTTCCAGAATGCATCCGGTGTTCCACAGATCGGTGCTCACTCCCTACAAGGCACCTCACAGGTTTCAGGAACCAGGAACGGCACCGGGTCCGCTCCGAGAGAGAACCGGGCAAGGGGGAGTGGCACAGGAGGAGCGCATCAACGAAGTCACGGAGATTTTGGACTCCAGATGGGGGGAAGAGGGGGTAGAATACCTTCTCGCCAAGGAGGGCACCCCGGCCAGTGCCAACAGCTGGGTGCCGGGCTACGCTTTAGACGAACCTCTGCTCAAAGAAGAGTTTCATGCCCTCTTCCCACATAGGCCAATGCCAGCAGACTTTTTCGACGACTGGCTTTTCACGCCCACGCTTTCAGCCAGCACGTTCCGGGGGTTCGACTCGGACGAGGAACCGACACGAGACGCCCGTTCCCCGGAGGGGTCACCCTCGGGATCTGCTTCAGAACCCTCGTATTGGTGGGATGATCGACCAGAGGAGCAGTTCCGCAGAAGGTGGCTGGAGGGTCCAGGACGAGCAACGTCTCCAGAAGGCAACGAGGGAGAGACGGACATGGACGTTTTCGGGGACGACCCGGGTTTCGAGCACGGCGGCACAGAGATGGAAGCGGAGGTGACCGTCGTCAACGAGAGCAGGGAGGAAGAACCGGAAGACTTCGGATGGCGGCCCGCCACGGGAAGCGAACTGTATCCGACATTCGTCCCCCTGACACGGCAGCACCCAGATCCCGCACCGGAAGGAGGGGAGGGGGGAAGAGGGGGCTTCGAGGGGGGGATGGATGTCAGGGGTTCAGGAGCAGAGGCAAGGGCAAGGGAGGAAACAGAGAGCGAGGGAGAGGAGGCAGAAGAAAAGATGAGTGATGACGACGACCCGAGATCTCCGAGTCTTTCCAGTGAATCAGAAGATTCACAGAAAGGAGCACCAGTGGCCAGGGCAAGGGGGGAGCCTAGGGGGACACCCCAGGAAGATAGAGCCAGAGGGGACTCAGAGGGGAGCAGTTGGAAATCAGGACCAGCGTCACCGCCAGAGAGCAGGGAAGAGGAAGGGCGCCAGGGATCAAGCGCTGGCAGCTCACAACAGGGGGGAGGGCACGAGTCAGGAGTGGCCACACCTCCATCGGGGAGCGAAGAAACGGTCAGACGGAAGGTGGAAGGTTGGGCGCGCGTGCCAAGTTCAAATGCACAGGAAAGTGGCGCAGTAGGCAGCCCGGAAAGGGAGCCAGGTCCTAAAGCCCGCCGAAAGGAGGGAGAAGAGTCAGGGGGGTCAGCGTCAGCGTCAGAGGAATCCCGGAAGGAAGAGACCCCGGGGGGGCAGAGGGACCCAGAGAAGAACAGTCAGGCGGAAAAGGTGGAGCAAGGCTAGGATATTAAGTTGGTGTACAAGGGGCGGAGACTCAGATGGAGCTTCGCCGATCTAACCATGAGACGTAGAGTTGCACGCAGCAGCTTGAGAATGGAAACTGTAACTCAATAAAGACTTTTATTTAATGATCGCTGGCTAGCGTGATCCTCTGTGAGCTAGGATCTGGAAGCAGCTCTGACACCCGCTTTTTCGCTTTGGTCAGTGCCCTGGAATGGGACAGAGATTCGGCTCCTGTAAGAGACCTGTTTTGGGAGGGATTGCACGGCTCGGTTAAAGATGAAATTGCGAGGGGGGAGAGACCCCGGACCACGCAGGAGATCGTTCAGAGGGCGCTGGCGGTGGGGGTGCGGCTGGAAGGACGTCCGTGGAGCAGGGACGAAGGGCGTGGAGGGCGCGAACCAGCCAGGGGCTCCTCCTTCCTTCCCAGAGAAGCAGCGCGTGCGCAATCCACGCCTCCGCCAGGAGGAGGAGCGGAACCTATGGAGGTTGGAGGTGCAAGGGCTCAGTCAGCAGCCAGAGCCCTAGCACCGGCAGCAGTGAAAGCGAAGCCTCCTAGAGGGAACAGGAAGTGTTACATCTGCGATGATCCACAGCATATGGCGAAAGAGTGTCCCCAGAGGCTCCACAAGCACACTGCAGCCTCAGCAATGGTAACTGCAGCAACGCAGCAAGGACAACCACAGCAGGGAAACGACGGAGTCTGGTTGGAGGAAGAGGCACTGGGGCCCAGCCAGACGTGTCAGTGAAGCAGTCCCCAGAGATTTTACAGCCCATGGACCCCCTCCCGCCCAAACCGGTAGTGAGGCTCACCGCGTCGCTCCAGCTGCCCAATGGAATCACCATGGACGTGCCAATCACCATTGACTCCGGAAGCAATGCGGACTTTATAGGGCAGGACTTTGTCGACCGGCACGCTATACAGTTGCTGCCTGCCACGCTGCCCCTGCAGGTTGTCACGGTGGATGGCAGGGAGCTGCTAGGGGGGCAAGTGGTGAAGCAGACGCCACCAATGGTGATGCGACTTGGGAATCACAGGGAAATCATCAGCTTCAATGTCACTCAACTATCGGACACGCCCATTGTATTGGGCATGAGTTGGCTGGACAAGCACAGCCCGACGCTGGCTTGGTACCAGAGGCAGCTGACCTTCGGCTCTTCCTTTTGCGCTGAACACTGCATCGTGCCCAGGCAGGAAGGAGGGGAAGAGGAGTCACAGCTGCAGCTAGGCACGCTGCAAGCGGTTCCCCACAAGTACGCAGAATTTTTGGAGGTTTTCTGCGAGAAGGAGGCAGACAGGCTACCCCCCCCACAGACCATATGACTGCAAAATTGACCTGCTGCCGGGGGCGGCGCTGCCCAAAGGGAAGCTGTATTCCATGTCTGAGGACGAACTGCAGGAACTCAAAGAGTTCATAGATCATAATTTGGAGCGCGGTTTCATCCGAGAGTCCAAGGCAGCGGGGGGCAGTCCGGTATTCTTTGTTAAGAGGCGGGACACGCCCCAAAAAAGACTTGTAGTGGACTTTCGCATCTTGAACAGTGTGACCAAGCCATCGGACTTCCCCATGCCCCGAATCGACGACCTCCTCGCAAAGGTACGGAAGGGCAGAGTGTTCACCAAGTTGGACCTGCGAGGGGCATACAACCTCATTCGCATGCGGGAGGGAGATGAGTGGAAGACAGCCATGTTCACGCCCCTGGGCACCTACGAATATAGAGTTATGCCTTTTGGATTGCAAAATGGCTCCCACGTTTTTCAAGCTTTCATGCATCACGTGTTGGCGGGGCTCCTCTACAAGACGTGCGTCTGTTTCTTGGATGACATCCTGATCTTTTCGGAATCGCAGCAGGAGCATGACAGACACGTCAAGGAAGTGCTGAGCAGGCTACAGCAACATAGGCTTTACGCCAAGCTGGAGAAGTGCCAATTCGACGTGACGGAGGTGGATTTCCTGGGCTACAAGTTGTCTGATAAAGGGCTCGCCATGGACAGCGCCAAGGTCCGAGCAGTGTTGGATTGGAAAAGCCCACGCAACCGGAAGGAGGTCCAACGGTTTGTCGGCTTCGCGAACTTCTATCGCAAGTTTATCAAAGGCTTTGCGATGCAGACAGCGGCCATCACGGACACGCTCAGCTCCAAGAAAAAGAAGTTCATCTGGACAGAGCAGGCGGAGCAGTCCTTTCAGGCACTCAAGCGTCTCTTCGCATCGGAAGAGCAGCTGCTTCATGTCAACCCCAGCAGGCCGATGAGGGTGGAGACAGACGCTTCGGACAGAGCCGTGGGAGCAGTCCTGCTGCAGAAAGACCCGCAGGGGGTTTGGAGGCCGGGAGCGTTTTACTCAAGGAAGCTCAGCAAGTCCGAACAGAACTACACCATCTGGGACAGGGAGTTGCTGGCCATTCATGCAGCGTTCAAAGCGTGGAGGCACTTCCTGATCGGCGCCAAGCACACGGTGCAGGTCTGCACGGACCACAAGAATCTAGAGCACTGGCGCACGGCACAGTTCCTGAACCAGAGGCAGATACGTTGGGCTGAGTTCTTTGCGAATTTCGACTTCCGAATAGAGTATGTCCCGGGGGACACCAACATCATGGCGGATGCTCTCTCCCGTAAGCCACAGTATCTGGAGGAGGCAACGCCAGCGGCCGCCATGCACATCTTCGCACCGAAAGTGTGGGCGTGCGCGGCGGCAACAGTTGACCTGGATGCGGTGCGACGAGCGTTGCAGGATGACTCCTTCGCGCAAGCAAAGATGGCAGAGGTGCACAGGGGCACGGCAGCGACCGACGAGTTCCAGCTGCGAGATGGTTTGCTCATCCGTAAAGGGGCCATCTACGTGCCGGGAGACGAACTTCGCGCCAAGGTACTGCAGCAGCTGCACGACGCGCCCACTGCCGGGCACTTTGGCAAGGAGAAGACGGTGGAATTAGTAGCCAGAGACTTCTGGTGGCCCGGAATGAGAGGGGAAGTCGCGGACTACGTGGCGAGGTGTGACACCTGCCAGAGGTCCAAACCAGTGCACAGACCGCCGGCCGGACTGCTGGAACCGCTGCAAACTCCGTTCGAGCCATGGGAGAGAGTGGCCCTGGACTTTGTCACGGATCTGCCCAGCTCGAGGGGCAAGACGGCTGTGCTGGTGGTGGTGGATTTGTTCTCCAAGATGGCACATTTCATTCCGTGCGCGAAGGTGGCCACGGCGGAACAAACCGCCAAACTGTTCATAGACCACGTGTTCAAGGTTCACGGTCTGCCGCGGTCTATTCTGTCCGACCGAGGGCGACAGTTCATCTCGAACTTCTGGCAGAGGCTGATGGGCTTCCTGAACGTCAAGATCAACCTGGCGTCGGCTAGACACCCGCAGACCAACGGGCAAGCGGAGCGGGTCAATGCCATCATGCAGCAGTACCTGAGATGTTATGCGAATCAACAGCCTGCGACGTGGGTGGATTACCTGCCTCTCGCCGAGTTCGCCTACAACAACACGAAGCATGTGTCCACGGGGGTCACGCCATTCTTCGCCAACAACGGGAGGCACCCTAGAACCTTCCCGGGACTGGAAAGAATGGGGGAGGGGGAGCCGCAGACAGCAGATGCATTCGCGTCGGAGTTGCAGGAGGTCCACGATCAGCTGCGGCGGCACCTGGAGCTGGCTAAACACGCATACAAGGTACAAGCGGACAAACACAGAAGGGTTGGCGAAGAGATCCATGTGGGAGACTGGGTCTGGTTAGCAGCCCACGCAGTGCCGGCCAGGTCGTTGGCGAAGAAGAAACTAGGGCATAAACAACTGGGGCCCTACCAAGTCGAAGAACAGGTCAACCCGGTGGCTTTCAGGCTGGCTCTTCCGGAGGGTTCCAGAATGCATCCGGTGTTCCACAGATCGGTGCTCACTCCCTACAAGGCACCTCACAGGTTTCAGGAACCAGGAACGGCACCGGGTCCGCTCCGAGAGAGAACCGGGCAAGGGGGAGTGGCACAGGAGGAGCGCATCAACGAAGTCACGGAGATTTTGGACTCCAGATGGGGGGAAGAGGGGGTAGAATACCTTCTCGCCAAGGAGGGCACCCCGGCCAGTGCCAACAGCTGGGTGCCGGGCTACGCTTTAGACGAACCTCTGCTCAAAGAAGAGTTTCATGCCCTCTTCCCACATAGGCCAATGCCAGCAGACTTTTTCGACGACTGGCTTTTCACGCCCACTGTCAGGGGTTCAGGAGCAGAGGCAAGGGCAAGGGAGGAAACAGAGAGCGAGGGAGAGGAGGCAGAAGAAAAGATGAGTGATGACGACGACCCGAGATCTCCGAGTCTTTCCAGTGAATCAGAAGATTCACAGAAAGGAGCACCAGTGGCCAGGGCAAGGGGGGAGCCTAGGGGGACACCCCAGGAAGATAGAGCCAGAGGGGACTCAGAGGGGAGCAGTTGGAAATCAGGACCAGCGTCACCGCCAGAGAGCAGGGAAGAGGAAGGGCGCCAGGGATCAAGCGCTGGCAGCTCACAACAGGGGGGAGGGCACGAGTCAGGAGTGGCCACACCTCCATCGGGGAGCGAAGAAACGGTCAGACGGAAGGTGGAAGGTTGGGCGCGCGTGCCAAGTTCAAATGCACAGGAAGGTGGCGCAGTAGGCAGCCCGGAAAGGGAGCTAGGTCCTAAAGCCCGCCGAAAGGAGGGAGAAGAGTCAGGGGGGTCAGCGTCAGCGTCAGAGGAATCCCGGAAGGAAGAGACCCCGGGGGGCAGAGGGACCCAGAGAAGAACAGTCAGGCGGAAAAGGTGGAGCAAGGCTAGGATATTAAGTTGGTGTACAAGGGGCGGAGACTCAGATGGAGCTTCGCCGATCTAACCATGAGACGTAGGGTTGCACGCAGCAGCTTGAGAATGGAAACTGTAACTCAATAAAGACTTTTATTTAATGATCGCTGGCTAGCGTGATCCTCTGTGAGCTAGGATCTGGAAGCAGCTCTGACAGTAAGCTCCATCCCCAGATTGTGGGCATCTACGTCCTCGCGGAGAGGAGAGAAAGCGGGTGCCTACTAGCGAGCTCACGAACGGCAGACAACATGACGGCCGAACAGCAGATAGTGGAACTCAGAGAAGCAGTGACACGACTGAATGCCGAGGCTCTTGCATCCAGGAAGAGAGAGGAGGACGCAGCTGCCGCCTACAGGGATCTCCAGGTCAGGTTGGAAGTGCTTACGAAGCAAGGGCAACTGACACCCAAACCGGAGGGGATTGGGTTGGGGAGACGAACAGGCGGTCTGGTCTCTCACTTCGATGGGAATTTGCAACAGTACCCCAACTTTAGAGCAGATGTAATGTGTGCACTGCAACTGCTGAACAAAGACTTTAGAGATGAGCAAGAGAAGGTGGGATTCATCATGTCCCATTTGCATGGAGATGCTAAAGCATGGCTGCGCAATTTGTGGAGAGATAAGGATCCGGCGCTCCAAAATGCGGATGCCTTTATTAAAGCGATGGATGGGTGCTTTTTATCAAGCATTGACGTGGATCTTGCTCGGCAGGAGATACATGGACTGAAGCAAGGGAGGGCCAGCGTAAGGCAGTACCATGCCCGCTTTTTCGCTTTGGTCAGTGCCCTGGAATGGGACAGAGATTCGGCTCCTGTAAGAGACCTGTTTTGGGAGGGATTGCACGGCTCGGTTAAAGATGAAATTGCGAGGGGGGAGAGGCCCCGGACCACGCAGGAGATCGTTCAGAGGGCGCTGGCGGTGGGGGTGCGGCTGGAAGGACGTCCGTGGAGCAGGGACGAAGGGCGTGGAGGGCGCGAACCAGCCAGGGGCTCCTCCTTCCTTCCCAGAGAAGCAGCGCGTGCGCAATCCACGCCTCCGCCAGGAGGAGGAGCGGAACCTATGGAGGTTGGAGGTGCAAGGGCTCAGTCAGCAGCCAGAGCCCTAGCACCGGCAGCAGTGAAAGCGAAGCCTCCTAGAGGGAACAGGAAGTGTTACATCTGCGATGATCCACAGCATATGGCGAAAGAGTGTCCCCAGAGGCTCCACAAGCACACTGCAGCCTCAGCAATGGTAACTGCAACAACGCAGCAAGGACAACCACAGCAGGGAAACGAAGGAGTCTGGTTGGAAGAAGAGGCACTGGGGCCCAGCCAGACGTGTCAGTGAAGCAGTCCCCAGAGATTTTACAGCCCATGGACCCCCTCCCGCCCAAACCGGTAGTGAGGCTCACCGCGTCGCTCCAGCTGCCCAATGGAATCACCATGGACGTGCCAATCACCATTGACTCCGGAAGCAATGCGGACTTTATAGGGCAGGACTTTGTCGACCGGCACGCTATACAGTTGCTGCCTGCCACGCTGCCCCTGCAGGTTGTCACGGTGGATGGCAGGGAGCTGCTAGGGGGGCAAGTGGTGAAGCAGACGCCACCAATGGTGATGCGACTTGGGAATCACAGGGAAATCATCAGCTTCAATGTCACTCAACTATCGGACACGCCCATTGTATTGGGCATGAGTTGGCTGGACAAGCACAGCCCGACGCTGGCTTGGTACCAGAGGCAGCTGACCTTCGGCTCTTCCTTTTGCGCTGAACACTGCATCGTGCCCAGGCAGGAAGGAGGGGAAGAGGAGTCACAGCTGCAGCTAGGCACGCTGCAAGCGGTTCCCCACAAGTACGCAGAATTTTTGGAGGTTTTCTGCGAGAAAGAGGCAGACAGGCTACCCCCCCACAGACCATATGACTGCAAAATTGACCTGCTGCCGGGGGCGGCGCTGCCCAAAGGGAAGCTGTATTCCATGTCTGAGGACGAACTGCAGGAACTCAAAGAGTTCATAGATCATAATTTGGAGCGCGGTTTCATCCGAGAGTCCAAGGCAGCGGGGGGCAGTCCGGTATTCTTTGTTAAGAAGCGGGACACGCCCCAAAAAAGACTTGTAGTGGACTTTCGCATCTTGAACAGTGTGACCAAGCCATCGGACTTCCCCATGCCCCGAATCGACGACCTCCTCGCAAAGGTACGGAAGGGCAGAGTGTTCACCAAGTTGGACCTGCGAGGGGCATACAACCTCATTCGCATGCGGGAGGGAGATGAGTGGAAGACAGCCATGTTCACGCCCCTGGGCACCTACGAATATAGAGTTATGCCTTTTGGATTGCAAAATGGCTCCCACGTTTTTCAAGCTTTCATGCATCACGTGTTGGCGGGGCTCCTCTACAAGACGTGCGTCTGTTTCTTGGATGACATCCTGATCTTTTCGGAATCGCAGCAGGAGCATGACAGACACGTCAAGGAAGTGCTGAGCAGGCTACAGCAACATAGGCTTTACGCCAAGCTGGAGAAGTGCCAATTCGACGTGACGGAGGTGGATTTCCTGGGCTACAAGTTGTCTGATAAAGGGCTCGCCATGGACAGCGCCAAGGTCCGAGCAGTGTTGGATTGGAAAAGCCCACGCAACCGGAAGGAGGTCCAACGGTTTGTCGGCTTCGCGAACTTCTATCGCAAGTTTATCAAAGGCTTTGCGATGCAGACAGCGGCCATCACGGACACGCTCAGCTCCAAGAAAAAGAAGTTCATCTGGACAGAGCAGGCGGAGCAGTCCTTTCAGGCACTCAAGCGTCTCTTCGCGTCGGAAGAGCAGCTGCTTCATGTCAACCCCAGCAGGCCGATGAGGGTGGAGACAGACGCTTCGGACAGAGCCGTGGGAGCAGTCCTGCTGCAGAAAGACCCGCAGGGGGTTTGGAGGCCGGGAGCGTTTTACTCAAGGAAGCTCAGCAAGTCCGAACAGAACTACACCATCTGGGACAGGGAGTTGCTGGCCATTCATGCAGCGTTCAAAGCGTGGAGGCACTTCCTGATCGGCGCCAAGCACACGGTGCAGGTCTGCACGGACCACAAGAATCTAGAGCACTGGCGCACGGCACAGTTCCTGAACCAGAGGCAGATACGTTGGGCTGAGTTCTTTGCGAATTTCGACTTCCGAATAGAGTATGTCCCGGGGGACACCAACATCATGGCGGATGCTCTCTCCCGTAAGCCACAGTATCTGGAGGAGGCAACGCCAGCGGCCGCCATGCACATCTTCGCACCGACAGTGTGGGCGTGCGCGGCGGCGACAGTTGACCTGGATGCGGTGCGACGAGCGTTGCAGGATGACTCCTTCGCGCAAGCAAAGATGGCAGAGGTGCACAGGGGCACGGCAGCGACCGACGAGTTCCAGCTGCGAGATGGTTTGCTCATCCGTAAAGGGGCCATCTACGTGCCGGGAGACGAACTTCGCGCCAAGGTACTGCAGCAGCTGCACGACGCGCCCACTGCCGGGCACTTTGGCAAGGAGAAGACGGTGGAATTAGTAGCCAGAGACTTCTGGTGGCCCGGAATGAGAGGGGAAGTCGCGGACTACGTGGCGAGGTGTGACACCTGCCAGAGGTCCAAACCAGTGCACAGACCGCCGGCCGGACTGCTGGAACCGCTGCAAACTCCGTTCGAGCCATGGGAGAGAGTGGCCCTGGACTTTGTCACGGATCTGCCCAGCTCGAGGGGCAAGACGGCTGTGCTGGTGGTGGTGGATTTGTTCTCCAAGATGGCACATTTCATTCCGTGTGCGAAGGTGGCCACGGCGGAACAAACCGCCAAACTGTTCATAGACCATGTGTTCAAGGTTCACGGTCTGCCGCGGTCTATTCTGTCCGACCGAGGGCGACAGTTCATCTCAAACTTCTGGCAGAGGCTGATGGGCTTCCTGAACGTCAAGATCAACCTGGCGTCGGCTAGACACCCGCAGACCAACGGGCAAGCGGAGCGGGTCAATGCCATCATGCAGCAGTACCTGAGATGTTATGCGAATCAACAGCCTGCGACGTGGGTGGATTACCTGCCTCTCGCCGAGTTCGCCTACAACAACACGAAGCACGTGTCCACGGGGGTCACGCCGTTCTTCGCCAACAACGGGAGGCACCCTAGAACCTTCCCGGGACTGGAAAGAATGGGGGAGGGGGAGCCGCAGACAGCAGATGCGTTCGCGTCAGAGTTGCAGGAGGTCCACGATCAGCTGCGGCGGCACCTGGAGCTGGCTAAACACGCATACAAGGTACAAGCGGACAAACACAGAAGGGTTGGCGAAGAGATCCATGTGGGAGACTGGGTCTGGTTAGCAGCCCACGCAGTGCCGGCCAGGTCGTTGGCGAAGAAGAAACTAGGGCATAAACAACTGGGGCCCTACCAAGTCGACGAACAGGTCAACCCGGTGGCTTTCAGGCTGGCTCTTCCGGAGGGTTCCAGAATGCATCCGGTGTTCCACAGATCGGTGCTCACTCCCTACAAGGCACCTCACAGGTTTCAGGAACCAGGAACGGCACCGGGTCCGCTCCGAGAGAGAACCGGGCAAGGGGGAGTGGCACAGGAGGAGCGCATCAACGAAGTCACGGAGATTTTGGACTCCAGATGGGGGGAAGAGGGGGTAGAATACCTTCTCGCCAAGGAGGGCACCCCGGCCAGTGCCAACAGCTGGGTGCCGGGCTACGCTTTAGACGAACCTCTGCTCAAAGAAGAGTTTCATGCCCTCTTCCCACATAGGCCAATGCCAGCAGACTTTTTCGACGACTGGCTTTTCACGCCCACGCTTTCAGCCAGCACGTTCCGGGGGTTCGACTCGGACGAGGAACCGACACGAGACGCCCGTTCCCCGGAGGGGTCACCCTCGGGATCTGCTTCAGAACCCTCGTATTGGTGGGATGATCGACCAGAGGAGCAGTTCCGCAGAAGGTGGCTGGAGGGTCCAGGACGAGCAACGTCTCCAGAAGGCAACGAGGGAGAGACGGACATGGACGTTTTCGGGGACGACCCGGGTTTCGAGCACGGCGGCACAGAGATGGAAGCGGAGGTGACCGTCGTCAACGAGAGCAGGGAGGAAGAACCGGAAGACTTCGGATGGCGGCCCGCCACGGGAAGCGAACTGTATCCGACATTCGTCCCCCTGACACGGCAGCACCCAGATCCCGCACCGGAAGGAGGGGAGGGGGGAAGAGGGGGCTTCGAGGGGGGGATGGATGTCAGGGGTTCAGGAGCAGAGGCAAGGGCAAGGGAGGAAACAGAGAGTGAGGGAGAGGAGGCAGAAGAAAAGATGAGTGATGACGACGACCCGAGATCTCCGAGTCTTTCCAGTGAATCAGAAGATTCACAGAAAGGAGCACCAGTGGCCAGGGCAAGGGGGGAGCCTAGGGGGACACCCCAGGAAGATAGAGCCAGAGGGGACTCAGAGGGGAGCAGTTGGAAATCAGGACCAGCGTCACCGCCAGAGAGCAGGGAAGAGGAAGGGCGCCAGGGATCAAGCGCTGGCAGCTCACAACAGGGGGGAGGGCACGAGTCAGGAGTGGCCACACCTCCATCGGGGAGCGAAGAAACGGTCAGACGGAAGGTGGAAGGTTGGGCGCGCGTGCCAAGTTCAAATGCACAGGAAGGTGGCGCAGTAGGCAGCCTGGAAAGGGAGCCAGGTCCTAAAGCCCGCCGAAAGGAGGGAGAAGAGTCAGGGGGGTCAGCGTCAGCGTCAGAGGAATCCCGGAAGGAAGAGACCCCGGGGGGCAGAGGGACCCAGAGAAGAACAGTCAGGCGGAAAAGGTGGAGCAAGGCTAGGATATTAAGTTGGTGTACAAGGGGCGGAGACTCAGATGGAGCTTCACCGATCTAACCATTAGACGTAGGGTTGCACGCAGCAGCTTGAGAATGGAAACTGTAACTCAATAAAGACTTTTATTTAATGATCGCTGGCTAGCGTGATCCTCTGTGAGCTAGGATCTGGAAGCAGCTCTGACACCCACTGTCAGGGGTTCAGGAGCAGAGGCAAGGGCAAGGGAGGAAACAGAGAGCGAGGGGGAGGAGGCAGAAGAAAAGATGAGTGATGACGACGACCCGAGATCTCCGAGTCTTTCCAGTGAATCAGAAGATTCACAGAAAGGAGCACCAGTGGCCAGGGCAAGGGGGGAGCCTAGGGGGACACCCCAGGAAGATAGAGCCAGAGGGGACTCAGAGGGGAGCAGTTGGAAATCGGGACCAGCGTCACCGCCAGAGAGCAGGGAAGAGGAAGGGCGCCAGGGGTCAAGCGCTGGCAGCTCACAACAGGGGGGAGGGCACGAGTCAGGAGTGGCCACACCTCCATCGGGGAGCGAAGAAACGGTCAGACGGAAGGTGGAAGGTTGGGCGCGCGCACCAAGTTCAAATGCACAGGAAGGTGGCGCAGTAGGCAGCCCGGAAAGGGAGCCAGGTCCTAAAGCCCGCCGAAAGGAGGGAGAAGAGTCAGGGGGGTCAGCGTCAGCGTCAGAGGAATCCCGGAAGGAAGAGACCCCGGGGGGCAGAGGGACCCAGAGAAGAACAGTCAGGCGGAAAAGGTGGAGCAAGGCTAGGATATTAAGTTGGTGTACAAAGGGCGGAGACTCAGATGGAGCTTCGCCGACCTAACCATGAGACGTAGAGTTGCACGCAGCAGCTTGAGAATGGAAACTGTAACTCAATAAAGACTTTTATTTAATGATCGCTGGCTAGCGTGATCCTCTGTGAGCTAGGATCTGGAAGCAGCTCTGACAGTAAGCTCCATCCCTAGATTGTGGGCATCTACGTCCTCGCGGAGAGGAGAGAAAGCGGGTGCCTACTAGCGAGCTCACGAACGGCAGACAACATGACGGCCGAACAGCAGATAGTGGAACTCAGAGAAGCAGTGACACGACTGAATGCCGAGGCTCTTGCATCCAGGAAGAGAGAGGAGGACGCAGCTGCCGCCTACAGGGATCTCCAGGTCAGGTTGGAAGTGCTTACGAAGCAAGGGCAACTGACACCCAAACCGGAGGGGATTGGGTTGGGGAGACGAACAGGCGGTCTGGTCTCTCACTTCGATGGGAATTTGCAACAGTACCCCAACTTTAGAGCAGATGTAATGTGTGCACTGCAACTGCTGAACAAAGACTTTAGAGATGAGCAAGAGAAAGTGGGATTCATCATGTCCCATTTGCATGGAGATGCTAAAGCATGGCTGCGCAATTTGTGGAGAGATAAGGATCCGGCGCTCCAAAATGCGGATGCCTTTATTAAAGCGATGGATGGGTGCTTTTTATCAAGCATTGACGTGGATCTTGCTCGGCAGGAGATACATGGACTGAAGCAAGGGAGGGCCAGCGTAAGGCAGTACCATGCCCGCTTTTTCGCTTTGGTCAGTGCCCTGGAATGGGACAGAGATTCGGCTCCTGTAAGAGACCTGTTTTGGGAGGGATTGCACGGCTCGGTTAAAGATGAAATTGCGAGGGGGGAGAGACCCCGGACCACGCAGGAGATCGTTCAGAGGGCGCTGGCGGTGGGGGTGCGGCTGGAAGGACGTCCGTGGAGCAGGGACGAAGGGCGTGGAGGGCGCGAACCAGCCAGGGGCTCCTCCTTCCTTCCCAGAGAAGCAGCGCGTGCGCAATCCACGCCTCCGCCAGGAGGAGGAGCGGAACCTATGGAGGTTGGAGGTGCAAGGGCTCAGTCAGCAGCCAGAGCCCTAGCACCGGCAGCAGTGAAAGCGAAGCCTCCTAGAGGGAACAGGAAGTGTTACATCTGCGATGATCCACAGCATATGGCGAAAGAGTGTCCCCAGAGGCTCCACAAGCACACTGCAGCCTCAGCAATGGTAACTGCAGCAACGCAGCAAGGACAACCACAGCAGGGAAACGAAGGAGTCTGGTTGGAAGAAGAGGCACTGGGGCCCAGCCAGACGTGTCAGTGAAGCAGTCCCCAGAGATTTTACAGCCCATGGACCCCCTCCCGCCCAAACCGGTAGTGAAGCTCACCGCGTCGCTCCAGCTGCCCAATGGAATCACCATGGACGTGCCAATCACCATTGACTCCGGAAGCAATGCGGACTTTATAGGGCAGGACTTTGTCGACCGGCACGCTATACAGTTGCTGCCTGCCACGCTGCCCCTGCAGGTTGTCACGGTGGATGGCAGGGAGCTGCTAGGGGGGCAAGTGGTGAAGCAGACGCCACCAATGGTGATGCGACTTGGGAATCACAGGGAAATCATCAGCTTCAATGTCACTCAACTATCGGACACGCCCATTGTATTGGGCATGAGTTGGCTGGACAAGCACAGCCCGACGCTGGCTTGGTACCAGAGGCAGCTGACCTTCGGCTCTTCCTTTTGCGCTGAACACTGCATCGTGCCCAGGCAGGAAGGAGGGGAAGAGGAGTCACAGCTGCAGCTAGGCACGCTGCAAGCGGTTCCCCACAAGTACGCGGAATTTTTGGAGGTTTTCTGCGAGAAGGAGGCAGACAGGCTACCCCCCCACAGACCATATGACTGCAAAATTGACCTGCTGCCGGGGGCGGCGCTGCCCAAAGGGAAGCTGTATTCCATGTCTGAGGACGAACTGCAGGAACTCAAAGAGTTCATAGATCATAATTTGGAGCGCGGTTTCATCCGAGAGTCCAAGGCAGCGGGGGGCAGTCCGGTATTCTTTGTTAAGAAGCGGGACACGCCCCAAAAAAGACTTGTAGTGGACTTTCGCATCTTGAACAGTGTGACCAAGCCATCGGACTTCCCCATGCCCCGAATCGATGACCTCCTCGCAAAGGTACGGAAGGGCAGAGTGTTCACCAAGTTGGACCTGCGAGGGGCATACAACCTCATTCGCATGCGGGAAGGAGATGAGTGGAAGACAGCCATGTTCACGCCCCTGGGCACCTACGAATATAGAGTTATGCCTTTTGGATTGCAAAATGGCTCCCACGTTTTTCAAGCTTTCATGCATCACGTGTTGGCGGGGCTCCTCTACAAGACGTGCGTCTGTTTCTTGGATGACATCCTGATCTTTTCGGAATCGCAGCAGGAGCATGACAGACACGTCAAGGAAGTGCTGAGCAGGCTACAGCAACATAGGCTTTACGCCAAGCTGGAGAAGTGCCAATTCGACGTGACGGAGGTGGATTTCCTGGGCTACAAGTTGTCTGATAAAGGGCTCGCCATGGACAGCGCCAAGGTCCGAGCAGTGTTGGATTGGAAAAGCCCACGCAACCGGAAGGAGGTCCAACGGTTTGTCGGCTTCGCGAACTTCTATCGCAAGTTTATCAAAGGCTTTGCGATGCAGACAGCGGCCATCACGGATACGCTCAGCTCCAAGAAAAAGAAGTTCATCTGGACAGAGCAGGCGGAGCAGTCCTTTCAGGCACTCAAGCGTCTCTTCGCGTCGGAAGAGCAGCTGCTTCATGTCAACCCCAGCAGGCCGATGAGGGTGGAGACAGACGCTTCGGACAGAGCCATAGGAGCAGTCCTGCTGCAGAAAGACCCGCAGGGGGTTTGGAGGCCGGGAGCGTTTTATTCAAGGAAGCTCAGCAAGTCCGAACAGAACTACACCATCTGGGACAGGGAGTTGCTGGCCATTCATGCAGCGTTCAAAGCGTGGAGGCACTTCCTGATCGGCGCCAAGCACACGGTGCAGGTCTGCACGGACCACAAGAATCTAGAGCACTGGCGCACGGCACAGTTCCTGAACCAGAGGCAGATACGTTGGGCTGAGTTCTTTGCGAATTTCGACTTCCGAATAGAATATGTCCCGGGGGACACCAACATCATGGCGGATGCTCTCTCCCGTAAGCCACAGTATCTGGAGGAGGCAACGCCAGCGGCCGCCATGCACATCTTCGCACCGACAGTGTGGGCGTGCGCGGCGGCAACAGTTGACCTGGATGCGGTGCGACGAGCGTTGCAGGATGACTCCTTCGCGCAAGCAAAGATGGCAGAGGTGCACAGGGGCACGGCAGCGACCGACGAGTTCCAGCTGCGAGATGGTTTGCTCATCCGTAAAGGGGCCATCTACGTGCCGGGAGACGAACTTCGCGCCAAGGTACTGCAGCAGCTGCACGACGCGCCCACTGCCGGGCACTTTGGCAAGGAGAAGACGGTGGAATTAGTAGCCAGAGACTTCTGGTGGCCCGGAATGAGAGGGGAAGTCGCGGACTACGTGGCGAGGTGTGACACCTGCCAGAGGGCCAAACCAGTGCACAGACCACCGGCCGGACTGCTGGAACCGCTGCAAACTCCGTTCGAACCATGGGAGAGAGTGGCCCTGGACTTTGTCACGGATCTGCCCAGCTCGAGGGGCAAGACGGCTGTGCTGGTGGTGGTGGACTTGTTCTCCAAGATGGCACATTTCATTCCGTGTGCGAAGGTGGCCACGGCGGAACAAACCGCCAAACTGTTCATAGACCACGTGTTCAAGGTTCACGGTCTGCCGCGGTCTATTCTGTCCGACCGAGGGCGACAGTTCATCTCGAACTTCTGGCAGAGGCTGATGGGCTTCCTGAACGTCAAGATCAACCTGGCGTCGGCTAGACACCCGCAGACCAACGGGCAAGCGGAGCGGGTCAATGCCATCATGCAGCAGTACCTGAGATGTTATGCGAATCAACAGCCTGCGACGTGGGTGGATTACCTGCCTCTCGCCGAGTTCGCCTACAACAACACGAAGCACGTGTCCACGGGGGTCACGCCGTTCTTCGCCAACAACGGGAGGCACCCCAGAACCTTCCCGGGACTGGAAAGAATGGGGGAGGGGGAGCCGCAGACAGCAGATGCGTTCGCGTCGGAGTTGCAGGAGGTCCACGATCAGCTGCGGCGGCACCTGGAGCTGGCTAAACACGCATACAAGGTACAAGCGGACAAACACAGAAGGGTTGGCGAAGAGATCCATGTGGGAGACTGGGTCTGGTTAGCAGCCCACGCAGTGCCGGCCAGGTCGTTGGCGAAGAAGAAACTAGGGCATAAACAACTGGGGCCCTACCAAGTCGAAGAACAGGTCAACCCGGTGGCTTTCAGGCTGGCTCTTCCGGAGGGTTCCAGAATGCATCCGGTGTTCCACAGATCGGTGCTCACTCCCTACAAGGCACCTCACAGGTTTCAGGAACCAGGAACGGCACCGGGTCCGCTCCGAGAGAGAACCGGGCAAGGGGGAGTGGCACAGGAGGAGCGCATCAACGAAGTCACGGAGATTTTGGACTCCAGATGGGGGGAAGAGGGGGTAGAATACCTTCTCGCCAAGGAGGGCACCCCGGCCAGTGCCAACAGCTGGGTGCCGGGCTACGCTTTAGACGAACCTCTGCTCAAAGAAGAGTTTCATGCCCTCTTCCCACATAGGCCAATGCCAGCAGACTTTTTCGACGACTGGCTTTTCACGCCCACGCTTTCAGCCAGCACGTTCCGGGGGTTCGACTCGGACGAGGAACCGACACGAGACGCCCGTTCCCCGGAGGGGTCACCCTCGGGATCTGCTTCAGAACCCTCGTATTGGTGGGATGATCGACCAGAGGAGCAGTTCCGCAGAAGGTGGCTGGAGGGTCCAGGACGAGCAACGTCTCCAGAAGGCAACGAGGGAGAGACGGACATGGACGTTTTCGGGGACGACCCGGGTTTCGAGCACGGCGGCACAGAGATGGAAGCGGAGGTGACCGTCGTCAACGAGAGCAGGGAGGAAGAACCGGAAGACTTCGGATGGCGGCCCGCCACGGGAAGCGAACTGTATCCGACATTCGTCCCCCTGACACGGCAGCACCCAGATCCCGCACCGGAAGGAGGGGAGGGGGGAAGAGGGGGCTTCGAGGGGGGGATGGATGTCAGGGGTTCAGGAGCAGAGGCAAGGGCAAGGGAGGAAACAGAGAGCGAGGGGGAGGAGGCAGAAGAAAAGATGAGTGATGACGACGACCCGAGATCTCCGAGTCTTTCCAGTGAATCAGAAGATTCACAGAAAGGAGCACCAGTGGCCAGGGCAAGGGGGGAGCCTAGGGGGACACCCCAGGAAGATAGAGCCAGAGGGGACTCAGAGGGGAGCAGTTGGAAATCGGGACCAGCGTCACCGCCAGAGAGCAGGGAAGAGGAAGGGCGCCAGGGATCAAGCGCTGGCAGCTCACAACAGGGGGGAGGGCACGAGTCAGGAGTGGCCACACCTCCATCGGGGAGCGAAGAAACGGTCAGACGGAAGGTGGAAGGTTGGGCGCGCGCGACAAGTTCAAATGCACAGGAAGGTGGCGCAGTAGGCAGCCCGGAAAGGGAGCCAGGTCCTAAAGCCCGCCGAAAGGAGGGAGAAGAGTCAGGGGGGTCAGCGTCAGCGTCAGAGGAATCCCGGAAAGAAGAGACCCCGGTGGGCAGAGGGACCCAGAGAAGAACAGTCAGGCGGAAAAGGTGGAGCAAGGCTAGGATATTAAGTTGGTGTACAAGGGGCGGAGACTCAGATGGAGCTTCGCCGATCTAACCATTAGACGTAGGGTTGCACGCAGCAGCTTGAGAATGGAAACTGTAACTCAATAAAGACTTTTATTTAATGATCGCTGGCTAGCGTGATCCTCTGTGAGCTAGGATCTGGAAGCAACTCTGACAATATGCGTAGATAGAAGACGAATAAACTTTGATTGGGCTTATTTCAATTTGCAAGGTGTTTTTTGGGTGTGCACTAGAATCACTCCTAACATAACAAAACGGTGTTTTGGGTTCCATCTACATAAAATGAAGATCATAACTGGGCACGGCAGCGACCGACGAGTTCCAGCTGCGAATTAGTAGCCAGAGACTTCTGGTGGCCCGGAATGAGAGGGGAAGTCGCGGACTACGTGGCGAGGTGTGACACCTGCCAGAGGGCCAAACCAGTGCACAGACCGCCGGCCGGACTGCTGGAACCGCTGCAAACTCCGTTCGAACCATGGGAGAGAGTGGCCCTGGACTTTGTCACGGATCTGCCCAGCTCGAGGGGCAAGACGGCTGTGCTGGTGGTGGTGGACTTGTTCTCCAAGATGGCACATTTCATTCCGTGTGCGAAGGTGGCCACGGCGGAACAAACCGCCAAACTGTTCATAGACCACGTGTTCAAGGTTCACGGTCTGCCGCGGTCTATTCTGTCCGACCGAGGGCGACAGTTCATCTCGAACTTCTGGCAGAGGCTGATGGGCTTCCTGAACGTCAAGATCAACCTGGCGTCGGCTAGACACCCGCAGACCAACGGGCAAGCGGAGCGGGTCAATGCCATCATGCAGCAGTACCTGAGATGTTATGCGAATCAACAGCCTGCGACGTGGGTGGATTACCTGCCTCTCGCCGAGTTCGCCTACAACAACACGAAGCACGTGTCCACGGGGGTCACGCCGTTCTTCGCCAACAACGGGAGGCACCCCAGAACCTTCCCGGGACTGGAAAGAATGGGGGAGGGGGAGCCGCAGACAGCAGATGCGTTCGCGTCGGAGTTGCAGGAGGTCCACGATCAGCTGCGGCGGCACCTGGAGCTGGCTAAACACGCATACAAGGTACAAGCGGACAAACACAGAAGGGTTGGCGAAGAGATCCATGTGGGAGACTGGGTCTGGTTAGCAGCCCACGCAGTGCCGGCCAGGTCGTTGGCGAAGAAGAAACTAGGGCATAAACAACTGGGGCCCTACCAAGTCGAAGAACAGGTCAACCCGGTGGCTTTCAGGCTGGCTCTTCCGGAGGGTTCCAGAATGCATCCGGTGTTCCACAGATCGGTGCTCACTCCCTACAAGGCACCTCACAGGTTTCAGGAACCAGGAACGGCACCGGGTCCGCTCCGAGAGAGAACCGGGCAAGGGGGAGTGGCACAGGAGGAGCGCATCAACGAAGTCACGGAGATTTTGGACTCCAGATGGGGGGAAGAGGGGGTAGAATACCTTCTCGCCAAGGAGGGCACCCCGGCCAGTGCCAACAGCTGGGTGCCGGGCTACGCTTTAGACGAACCTCTGCTCAAAGAAGAGTTTCATGCCCTCTTCCCACATAGGCCAATGCCAGCAGACTTTTTCGACGACTGGCTTTTCACGCCCACGCTTTCAGCCAGCACGTTCCGGGGGTTCGACTCGGACGAGGAACCGACACGAGACGCCCGTTCCCCGGAGGGGTCACCCTCGGGATCTGCTTCAGAACCCTCGTATTGGTGGGATGATCGACCAGAGGAGCAGTTCCGCAGAAGGTGGCTGGAGGGTCCAGGACGAGCAACGTCTCCAGAAGGCAACGAGGGAGAGACGGACATGGACGTTTTCGGGGACGACCCGGGTTTCGAGCACGGCGGCACAGAGATGGAAGCGGAGGTGACCGTCGTCAACGAGAGCAGGGAGGAAGAACCGGAAGACTTCGGATGGAGGCCCGACATGGGAAGCGAACTGTATCCGACATTCGTCCCCCTGACACAGCAGCACCCAGATCCCGCACCGGAAGGAGGGGAGGGGGGAAGAGGGGGCTTCGAGGGGGGGATGGATGTCAGGGGTTCAGGAGCAGAGGCAAGGGCAAGGGAGGAAACAGAGAGCGAGGGGGAGGAGGCAGAAGAAAAGATGAGTGATGACGACGACCCGAGATCTCCGAGTCTTTCCAGTGAATCAGAAGATTCACAGAAAGGAGCACCAGTGGCCAGGGCAAGGGGGGAGCCTAGGGGGACACCCCAGGAAGATAGAGCCAGAGGGGACTCAGAGGGGAGCAGTTGGAAATCGGGACCAGCGTCACCGCCAGAGAGCAGGGAAGAGGAAGGGCGCCAGGGGTCAAGCGCTGGCAGCTCACAACAGGGGGGAGGGCACGAGTCAGGAGTGGCCACACCTCCATCGGGGAGCGAAGAAACGGTCAGACGGAAGGTGGAAGGTTGGGCGCGCGCACCAAGTTCAAATGCACAGGAAGGTGGCGCAGTAGGCAGCCCGGAAA
Source organism: Podarcis pityusensis (assembly GCF_964106645.2). NCBI lineage: Eukaryota > Metazoa > Chordata > Lepidosauria > Squamata > Lacertidae > Podarcis > Podarcis pityusensis. Next base: position 311,208 of record NC_138038.1, read on the forward strand.
GGGAGCCAGGTCCTAAAGCCCGCCGAAAGGAGGGAGAAGAGTCAGGGGGGTCAGCGTCAGCGTCAGAGGAATCCCGGAAGGAAGAGACCCCGGGGGGCAGAGGGACCCAGAGAAGAACAGTCAGGCGGAAAAGGTGGAGCAAGGCTAGGATATTAAGTTGGTGTACAAAGGGCGGAGACTCAGATGGAGCTTCGCCGATCTAACCATGAGACGTAGAGTTGCACGCAGCAGCTTGAGAATGGAAACTGTAACTCAATAAAGACTTTTATTTAATGATCGCTGGCTAGCGTGATCCTCTGTGAGCTAGGATCTGGAAGCAGCTCTGACAATAACGCTCTGATTGGGCTTATTTAAAATTGTTGTTTTTGGGGTTGGAATGCACATTCAACCAAAAATAGCAGAGTGAAATGATCGTTTTCAGGCCAAAGCAAGCAAACGTGCTTTGGTTCCCTCTCAATACAAAGAGGACATATAACCTTGGAATCGTTCTTTCATTGTTCATTCACCCACAAATAGCAAAGCGAAGTGTAATAAGCCTAAACAAAGCAAAACAGGTTGTTTTGGGTTCCAACTAAAGAGAAAGGAAATTCTTGGATTTCGCTTATTTCAAGTCGTGTTCTATGATGTTAATGCACACTGACCCAAAAATCGCAAAGTGTATGTGTCAGGGGTTCAGGAGCAGAGGCAAGGGCAAGGGAGGAAACAGAGAGCGAGGGAGAGGAGGCAGAAGAAAAGATGAGTGATGACGACGACCCGAGATCTCCGAGTCTTTCCAGTGAATCAGAAGATTCACAGAAAGGAGCACCAGTGGCCAGGGCAAGGGGGGAGCCTAGGGGGACACCCCAGGAAGATAGAGCCAGAGGGGACTCAGAGGGGAGCAGTTGGAAATCAGGACCAGCGTCACCGCCAGAGAGCAGGGAAGAGGAAGGGCGCCAGGGATCAAGCGCTGGCAGCTCACAACAGGGGGGAGGGCACGAGTCAGGAGTGGCCACACCTCCATCGGGGAGCGAAGAAACGGTCAGACGGAAGGTGGAAGGTTGGGCGCGCGTGCCAAGTTCAAATGCACAGGAAGGTGGCGCAGTAGGCAGCCCGGAAAGGGAGCCAGGTCCTAAAGCCCGCCGAAAGGAGGGAGAAGAGTCAGGGGGGTCAGCGTCAGCGTCAGAGGAATCCCGGAAGGAAGAGACCCCGGGGGGCAGAGGGACCCAGAGAAGAACAGTCAGGCGGAAAAGGTGGAGCAAGGCTAGGATATTAAGTTGGTGTACAAGGGGCGGAGACTCAGATGGAGCTTCGCCGATCAAACCATGAGACGTAGAGTTGCACGCAGCAGCTTGAGAATGGAAACTGTAACTCAATAAAGACTTTTATTTAATGATCGCTGGTGTCAGGGGTTCAGGAGCAGAGGCAAGGGCAAGGGAGGAAACAGAGAGCGAGGGAGAGGAGGCAGAAGAAAAGATGAGTGATGACGACGACCCGAGATCTCCGAGTCTTTCCAGTGAATCAGAAGATTCACAGAAAGGAGCACCAGTGGCCAGGGCAAGGGGGGAGCCTAGGGGGACACCCCAGGAAGATAGAGCCAGAGGGGACTCAGAGGGGAGCAGTTGGAAATCAGGACCAGCGTCACCGCCAGAGAGCAGGGAAGAGGAAGGGCGCCAGGGATCAAGCGCTGGCAGCTCACAACAGGGGGGAGGGCACGAGTCAGGAGTGGCCACACCTCCATCGGGGAGCGAAGAAACGGTCAGACGGAAGGTGGAAGGTTGGGCGCGCGTGCCAAGTTCAAATGCACAGGAAGGTGGCGCAGTAGGCAGCCCGGAAAGGGAGCCAGGTCCTAAAGCCCGCCGAAAGGAGGGAGAAGAGTCAGGGGGGTCAGCGTCAGCGTCAGAGGAATCCCGGAAGGAAGAGACCCCGGGGGGCAGAGGGACCCAGAGAAAAACAGTCAGGCGGAAAAGGTGGAGCAAGGCTAGGATATTAAGTTGGTGTACAAGGGGCGGAGACTCAGATGGAGCTTCGCCGATCTAACCATGAGACGTAGAGTTGCACGCAGCAGCTTGAGAATGGAAACTGTAACTCAATAAAGACTTTTATTTAATGATCGCTGGTGTCAGGGGTTCAGGAGCAGAGGCAAGGGCAAGGGAGGAAACAGAGAGCGAGGGGGAGGAGGCAGAAGAAAAGATGAGTGATGACGACGACCCGAGATCTCCGAGTCTTTCCAGTGAATCAGAAGATTCACAGAAAGGAGCACCAGTGGCCAGGGCAAGGGGGGAGCCTAGGGGGACACCCCAGGAAGATAGAGCCAGAGGGGACTCAGAGGGGAGCAGTTGGAAATCAGGACCAGCGTCACCGCCAGAGAGCAGGGAAGAGGAAGGGCGCCAGGGATCAAGCGCTGGCAGCTCACAACAGGGGGGAGGGCACGAGTCAGGAGTGGCCACACCTCCATCGGGGAGCGAAGAAACGGTCAGACGGAAGGTGGAAGGTTGGGCGCGCGCGACAAGTTCAAATGCACAGGAAGGTGGCGCAGTAGGCAGCCCGGAAAGGGAGCCAGGTCCTAAAGCCCGCCGAAAGGAGGGAGAAGAGTCAGGGGGGTCAGCGTCAGCGTCAGAGGAATCCCGGAAGGAAGAGACCCCGGGGGGCAGAGGGACCCAGAGAAGAACAGTCAGGCGGAAAAGGTGGAGCAAGGCTAGGATATTAAGTTGGTGTACAAGGGGCGGAGACTCAGATGGAGCTTCGCCGATCTAACCATGAGACGTAGAGTTGCACGCAGCAGCTTGAGAATGGAAACTGTAACTCAATAAAGACTTTTATTTAATGATCGCTGGCTAGCGTGATCCTCTGTGAGCTAGGATCTGGAAGCAGCTCTGACAGTAAGCTCCATCCCTAGATTGTGGGCATCTACGTCCTCGCGGAGAGGAGAGAAAGCGGGTGCCTACTAGCGAGCTCACGAACGGCAGACAACATGACGGCCGAACAGCAGATAGTGGAACTCAGAGAAGCAGTGACACGACTGAATGCCGAGGCTCTTGCATCCAGGAAGAGAGAGGAGGACGCAGCTGCCGCCTACAGGGATCTCCAGGTCAGGTTGGAAGTGCTTACGAAGCAAGGGCAACTGACACCCAAACCGGAGGGGATTGGGTTGGGGAGACGAACAGGCGGTCTGTCTCACTTCGATGGGAATTTGCAACAGTACCCCAACTTTAGAGCAGATGTAATGTGTGCACTGCAACTGCTGAACAAAGACTTTAGAGATGAGCAAGAGAAGGTGGGATTCATCATGTCCCATTTGCATGGAGATGCTAAAGCATGGCTGCGCAATTTGTGGAGAGATAAGGATCCGGCGCTCCAAAATGCGGATGCCTTTATTAAAGCGATGGATGGGTGCTTTTTATCAAGCATTGACGTGGATCTTGCTCGGCAGGAGATACATGGACTGAAGCAAGGGAGGGCCAGCGTAAGGCAGTACCATGCCCGCTTTTTCGCTTTGGTCAGTGCCCTGGAATGGGACAGAGATTCGGCTCCTGTAAGAGACCTGTTTTGGGAGGGATTGCACGGCTCGGTTAAAGATGAAATTGCGAGGGGGGAGAGACCCCGGACCACGCAGGAGATCGTTCAGAGGGCGCTGGCGGTGGGGGTGCGGCTGGAAGGACGTCCGTGGAGCAGGGACGAAGGGCGTGGAGGGCGCGAACCAGCCAGGGGCTCCTCCTTCCTTCCCAGAGAAGCAGCGCGTGCGCAATCCACGCCTCCGCCAGGAGGAGGAGCGGAACCTATGGAGGTTGGAGGTGCAAGGGCTCAGTCAGCAGCCAGAGCCCTAGCACCGGCAGCAGTGAAAGCGAAGCCTCCTAGAGGGAACAGGAAGTGTTACATCTGCGATGATCCACAGCATATGGCGAAAGAGTGTCCCCAGAGGCTCCACAAGCACACTGCAGCCTCAGCAATGGTAACTGCAGCAACGCAGCAAGGACAACCACAGCAGGGAAACGAAGGAGTCTGGTTGGAGGAAGAGGCACTGGGGCCCAGCCAGACGTGTCAGTGAAGCAGTCCCCAGAGATTTTACAGCCCATGGACCCCCTCCCGCCCAAACCGGTAGTGAAGCTCACCGCGTCGCTCCAGCTGCCCAATGGAATCACCATGGACGTGCCAATCACCATTGACTCCGGAAGCAATGCGGACTTTATAGGGCAGGACTTTGTCGACCGGCACGCTATACAGTTGCTGCCTGCCACGCTGCCCCTGCAGGTTGTCACGGTGGATGGCAGGGAGCTGCTAGGGGGGCAAGTGGTGAAGCAGACGCCACCAATGGTGATGCGACTTGGGAATCACAGGGAAATCATCAGCTTCAATGTCACTCACCTATCGGACACGCCCATTGTATTGGGCATGAGTTGGCTGGACAAGCACAGCCCGACGCTGGCTTGGTACCAGAGGCAGCTGACCTTCGGCTCTTCCTTTTCGGCTGAACACTGCATCGTGCCCAGGCAGGAAGGAGGGGAAGAGGAGTCACAGCTGCAGCTAGGCACGCTGCAAGCGGTTCCCCACAAGTACGCAGAATTTTTGGAGGTTTTCTGCGAGAAAGAGGCAGACAGGCTACCCCCCCACAGACCATATGACTGCAAAATTGACCTGCTGCCGGGGGCGGCGCTACCCAAAGGGAAGCTGTATTCCATGTCTGAGGACGAACTGCAGGAACTCAAAGAGTTCATAGATCATAATTTGGAGCGCGGTTTCATCCGAGAGTCCAAGGCAGCGGGGGGCAGTCCGGTATTCTTTGTTAAGAAGCGGGACACGCCCCAAAAAAGACTTGTAGTGGACGTTCGCATCTTGAACAGTGTGACCAAGCCATCGGACTTCCCCATGCCCCGAATCGACGACCTCCTCGCAAAGGTACGGAAGGGCAGAGTGTTCACCAAGTTGGACCTGCGAGGGGCATACAACCTCATTCGCATGCGGGAGGGAGATGAGTGGAAGACAGCCATGTTCACGCCCCTGGGCACCTACGAATATAGAGTTATGCCTTTTGGATTGCAAAATGGCTCCCACGTTTTTCAAGCTTTCATGCATCACGTGTTGGCGGGGCTCCTCTACAAGACGTGCGTCTGTTTCTTGGATGACATCCTGATCTTTTCGGAATCGCAGCAGGAGCATGACAGACACGTCAAGGAAGTGCTGAGCAGGCTACAGCAACATAGGCTTTACGCCAAGCTGGAGAAGTGCCAATTCGACGTGACCGAGGTGGATTTCCTGGGCTACAAGTTGTCTGATAAAGGGCTCGCCATGGACAGCGCCAAGGTCCGAGCAGTGTTGGATTGGAAAAGCCCACGCAACCGGAAGGAGGTCCAACGGTTTGTCGGCTTCGCGAACTTCTATCGCAAGTTTATCAAAGGCTTTGCGATGCAGACAGCGGCCATCACGGACACGCTCAGCTCCAAGAAAAAGAAGTTCATCTGGACAGAGCAGGCGGAGCAGTCCTTTCAGGCACTCAAGCGTCTCTTCGCGTCGGAAGAGCAGCTGCTTCATGTCAACCCCAGCAGGCCGATGAGGGTGGAGACAGACGCTTCGGACAGAGCCGTGGGAGCAGTCCTGCTGCAGAAAGACCCGCAGGGGGTTTGGAGGCCGGGAGCGTTTTACTCAAGGAAGCTCAGCAAGTCCGAACAGAACTACACCATCTGGGACAGGGAGTTGCTGGCCATTCATGCAGCGTTCAAAGCGTGGAGGCACTTCCTGATCGGCGCCAAGCACACGGTGCAGGTCTGCACGGACCACAAGAATCTAGAGCACTGGCGCACGGCACAGTTCCTGAACAAGAGGCAGATACGTTGGGCTGAGTTCTTTGCGAATTTCGACTTCCGAATAGAGTATGTCCCGGGGGACACCAACATCATGGCGGATGCTCTCTCCCGTAAGCCACAGTATCTAGAGGAGGCAACGCCAGCGGCCGCCATGCACATCTTCGCACCGACAGTGTGGGCGTGCGCGGCGGCGACAGTTGACCTGGATGCGGTGCGACGAGCGTTGCAGGATGACTCCTTCGCGCAAGCAAAGATGGCAGAGGTGCACAGGGGCACGGCAGCGACCGACGAGTTCCAGCTGCGAGATGGTTTGCTCATCCGTAAAGGGGCCATCTACGTGCCGGGAGACGAACTTCGCGCCAAGGTACTGCAGCAGCTGCACGACGCGCCCACTGCCGGGCACTTTGGCAAGGAGAAGACGGTGGAATTAGTAGCCAGAGACTTCTGGTGGCCCGGAATGAGAGGGGAAGTCGCGGACTACGTGGCGAGGTGTGACACCTGCCAGAGGTCCAAACCAGTGCACAGACCGCCGGCCGGACTGCTGGAACCGCTGCAAACTCCGTTCGAGCCATGGGAGAGAGTGGCCCTGGACTTTGTCACGGATCTGCCCAGCTCGAGGGGCAAGACGGCTGTGCTGGTGGTGGTGGATTTGTTCTCCAAGATGGCACATTTCATTCCGTGTGCGAAGGTGGCCACGGCGGAACAAACCGCCAAACTGTTCATAGACCACGTGTTCAAGGTTCACGGTCTGCCGCGGTCTATTCTGTCCGACCGAGGGCGACAGTTCATCTCAAACTTCTGGCAGAGGCTGATGGGCTTCCTGAACGTCAAGATCAACCTGGCGTCGGCTAGACACCCGCAGACCAACGGGCAAGCGGAGCGGGTCAATGCCATCATGCAGCAGTACCTGAGATGTTATGCGAATCAACAGCCTGCGACGTGGGTGGATTACCTGCCTCTCGCCGAGTTCGCCTACAACAACACGAAGCACGTGTCCACGGGGGTCACGCCGTTCTTCGCCAACAACGGGAGGCACCCTAGAACCTTCCCGGGACTGGAAAGAATGGGGGAGGGGGAGCCGCAGACAGCAGATGCGTTCGCGTCGGAGTTGCAGGAGGTCCACGATCAGCTGCGGCGGCACCTGGAGCTGGCTAAACACGCATACAAGGTACAAGCGGACAAACACAGAAGGGTTGGCGAAGAGATCCATGTGGGAGACTGGGTCTGGTTAGCAGCCCACGCAGTGCCGGCCAGGTCGTTGGCGAAGAAGAAACTAGGGCATAAACAACTGGGGCCCTACCAAGTCGACGAACAGGTCAACCCGGTGGCTTTCAGGCTGGCTCTTCCGGAGGGTTCCAGAATGCATCCGGTGTTCCACAGATCGGTGCTCACTCCCTACAAGGCACCTCACAGGTTTCAGGAACCAGGAACGGCACCGGGTCCGCTCCGAGAGAGAACCGGGCAAGGGGGAGTGGCACAGGAGGAGCGCATCAACGAAGTCACGGAGATTTTGGACTCCAGATGGGGGGAAGAGGGGGTAGAATACCTTCTCGCCAAGGAGGGCACCCCGGCCAGTGCCAACAGCTGGGTGCCGGGCTACGCTTTAGACGAACCTCTGCTCAAAGAAGAGTTTCATGCCCTCTTCCCACATAGGCCAATGCCAGCAGACTTTTTCGACGACTGGCTTTTCACGCCCACGCTTTCAGCCAGCACGTTCCGGGGGTTCGACTCGGACGAGGAACCGACACGAGACGCCCGTTCCCCGGAGGGGTCACCCTCGGGATCTGCTTCAGAACCCTCGTATTGGTGGGATGATCGACCAGAGGAGCAGTTCCGCAGAAGGTGGCTGGAGGGTCCAGGACGAGCAACGTCTCCAGAAGGCAACGAGGGAGAGACGGACATGGACGTTTTCGGGGACGACCCGGGTTTCGAGCACGGCGGCACAGAGATGGAAGCGGAGGTGACCGTCGTCAACGAGAGCAGGGAGGAAGAACCGGAAGACTTCGGATGGCGGCCCGCCACGGGAAGCGAACTGTATCCGACATTCGTCCCCCTGACACGGCAGCACCCAGATCCCGCACCGGAAGGAGGGGAGGGGGGAAGAGGGGGCTTCGAGGGGGGGATGGATGTCAGGGGTTCAGGAGCAGAGGCAAGGGCAAGGGAGGAAACAGAGAGCGAGGGAGAGGAGGCAGAAGAAAAGATGAGTGATGACGACGACCCGAGATCTCCGAGTCTTTCCAGTGAATCAGAAGATTCACAGAAAGGAGCACCAGTGGCCAGGGCAAGGGGGGAGCCTAGGGGGACACCCCAGGAAGATAGAGCCAGAGGGGACTCAGAGGGGAGCAGTTGGAAATCAGGACCAGCGTCACCGCCAGAGAGCAGGGAAGAGGAAGGGCGCCAGGGATCAAGCGCTGGCAGCTCACAACAGGGGGGAGGGCACGAGTCAGGAGTGGCCACACCTCCATCGGGGAGCGAAGAAACGGTCAGACGGAAGGTGGAAGGTTGGGCGCGCGTGCCAAGTTCAAATGCACAGGAAGGTGGCGCAGTAGGCAGCCCGGAAAGGGAGCCAGGTCCTAAAGCCCGCCGAAAGGAGGGAGAAGAGTCAGGGGGGTCAGCGTCAGCGTCAGAGGAATCCCGGAAGGAAGAGACCCCGGGGGGCAGAGGGACCCAGAGAAGAACAGTCAGGCGGAAAAGGTGGAGCAAGGCTAGGATATTAAGTTGGTGTACAAGGGGCGGAGACTCAGATGGAGCTTCGCCGATCTAACCATGAGACGTAGAGTTGCACGCAGCAGCTTGAGAATGGAAACTGTAACTCAATAAAGACTTTTATTTAATGATCGCTGGCTAGCGTGATCCTCTGTGAGCTAGGATCTGGAAGCAGCTCTGACAGCTGGCTAGCGTGATCCTCTGTGAGCTAGGATCTGGAAGCAGCTCTCACAGTATGTAATGAGCAAAATACCAAAACACCATATTTTCGCTTCCATATGCGTAGAAAGAAGACGAATAAGCTTTGATTGGGCTTATTTCAATTCACATGGTGTTTTTTGAGTGTGCATCAGAATCACTCCTAACAGAAGCAAAACGGTGTTTTGGGTTCCATCTACATAAAAAGAAGATAATCTCTCTGGTTGGGCTTATTTAAAATTTGTGTTTTTGTGGTTGGAATGCACATTCAACCAAAAATAACAGAGTGAAATGTTTGTTTCAGCCCAAATCAAGCATAGGTGCTTTGGTTCCATCTCCATAGAAAGACGACATATAAGCTTGGATTGTTCTTTCGGTGTTCATTCACCCACAAATAGCAGAGCCAAGTGTAATAAGTCTAAACAAAGCAAAACAGGTTGTTTTGGGTTCCATCTACATAGAAAGAAGAATCTTCTTTCGCTTATTTCAAGTCGTGTTCTTTGCTGTTAATGTACATTGACCCAGAAATCGCAAAGTGTATGTGTCAGGGGTTCAGGGACAGAGGCACAGGGTAGGCAGGAGATGGAGAGCGATGGGGATGAATCCCAGGACAGCGAGGAAGAGGATGACAATGACTCAAGAGATTCCATGAGTCTTTCCAGCGAATCAGAGGATTCCCAGAAGGGGGCGCCGGTGGTCAAGGCCAGGAGAGCCCCAGGGGGGACGTGTCAGGAGCAGGGGGCCAGCGGGGGATCCCAAAGTGGCAGCTGGGCGTCAGGACCAGCCTCCCCGCCAGAGTGCAGCGAAGGGGGTGGAGGTTTCAGTGTATCAGGGGAAGCGGCTCCGGCAGCAGAGAAAGGAGGGAGGTCGGAGCAAGCCACCCTCCCGGAAGGGGAGGGGAGTAGTGAAGGGAGTAGTGTAGCTGTTAAAAGGAAGGTTAGAGGTTGGGCGCGCGCGCCAAGTTCAAATGTAGAGGCGCGCGGAAGTACAGGGAGCCCGGAGGAGGGGCCAGGTCCCAAAGCCCGCAGGAGGGGGCAAGAGCAGTCTGATTCCGCGTCAGAGGAATCCAGGAGGGGCGAAACCCCAGCGGGCAGAAAGACCCTGCGGAAAAGGAAAGAGAGAAAGAGGTGGAGCAGCGCAAGCCTCTTAAACTGGTGAAGGGGAGGGACGGATTCAGAGGGGACTTCAGCGGTCTAAGCCTAGCAGACGTAGGGCTGCGCGCCTCGGATGTGAAGCAAACAATGAACTGCAATAAACACTTTTGTATATAAGAAGAGATAGGCGTTGGTCTTTTGTGAGCTGAGACTTGAGGCAGCCTTGACAGTATGTAATGAGCAAAATACCAAAACACCGTCTTTTCGCTTCCATATGCGTAGAAAGAAGACGAATAAGCTTTCATTTGGCTTATTTCAATTCACATGGTGTTTTTTGAGTGTGCACCAGAATCATCCCCACCCAAAGCAAAAAGGTATTTTGGGTTCCAACTAAAAAAAGAGAAGATGATCAAAAAAGAGAAGATGATTGGGCTTATTTCAAACTCGTGTTTTTGGGGTTAGAATGCACATTCAACCAAAAATCGCAGAAATGTTTGTTTGCCCAAATCAAGCATAGGGGCTTTGGTTCCATCTCAATACAAAATAACAAAACCAAAATAACAAAACGACGTCTTTTCGCTTTCATATGTGTAGAAAGAAGACGAATAAGCTTTGATTGGGCTTATTTCAATTCACATGATGTTTTTTGGGTGTGCACCAGAATCATCTCAAAGCAAAACGGTGTTTTGGATTCCATCTACATAAAAAGGTGATCAAGCTCTGATTGGGCTTATTTAAAAATTGGTGTTTTTGGGGTTGGAATGCACATTCAGCCAGAAATAGCAGAGTGAAATGATCGTTTTCAGCCCAAAGCAAGCAAAGGTGCTTTGGTTCCCTCTCAATACAAAGAGGACATATAACCTTGGAATCGTTCTTTCATTGTTCATTCCCACACAAATAGCAAAGCGAAGTGTAATAAGCCTAAACAAAGCAAAACAGGTTGTTGTGGGTTCCAACTAAAGAGAAAGGAAATTCTTGGATTTCGCTTATTTCGTGTTCTTTGATGTTAATGCACACTGACCCAAAAATCGCAAAGTGTATGTAATGAGCAAAATACCAAAACACCATCTTTTCGCTTCCATATGCGTAGATAGAAGACGAATAAACTTTGATTGGGCTTATTTCAATTTGCAAGGTGTTTTTTGGGTGTGCACTAGAATCACTCCTAACATAACAAAACGGTGTTTTGGGTTCCATCTACATAAAAAGAAGATCATAACGCTCTGATTGGGCTTATTTAAAAATGGTGTTTTTGGGGTTGGAATGCACATTCAACCAAAAATAGCAGAGTGAAATGATCGTTTTCAGCCCAAATCAAGCATAGGTGCTTTGGTTTCCTCTCAATACAAAGAGGACATATATCCTTGGAATCGTTCTTTCATTGTTCATTCACCCACAAATAGCAAAGCGAAGTGTAATAAGCCTAAACAAAGCAAAACAGGTTGTTTTGGGTTCCAACTAAAGAGAAAGGAAATTCTTGGATTTCGCTTATTTCAAGTCGTGTTCTTTGCTGTTAATGCACATTGACCCAGAAATCTCAAAGTTTATGTAATGAGACCAAAATAACAAAACACCGTCTTTTCTCTTCCATATGCGTAGAAAGAAGACGAAGAAGTTTGATTGGGTTTATATCAATTCGCATGGTGTTTTTTGGGTGTGCACCAGAATCATCTCAAAGCAAAACGGTGTTATGTGTTCCAACTAAATAAAAAGAAGATAATAACGCTCTGATTGGGCTTATTTAAAATTGGTGTTTTTGGGGTTGGAATGCACATTCAACCAAAAATAGAGGACTGAAATGTTTGTTTTCAGCCCAAATCAAGCATAGCTGCTTTGGTTCCATCTCAATAGAAAGAGGACATATAAGCTTAGATTGTTCTTTCGGTGTTCATTCACCCACAAATAGCAAAGCAAAGTGTAATAAGTATAAAGAAAGCAAAACAGATTGTTTTGGGTTCCATCTACAAAGAAAGGAAAATCTTGGAATCCGCTTATTAAAAGTCGTGTTCTTTGGTGTTAATGCACATTGACCCAGAAATCGCAGTGTATGTAATGAGACCAAAATAACAAAAAGACGTCTTTTCGCTTTCATACGTGTAGAAAGAAGACGAATAAGCTTTGACTGGGCTTATTTCAATTTGCAAGGTGTTTTTTTGTGTGCACTAGAATCACTCCTAACAGAAGCAAAACGGTGTTTTGGGTTCCATCTACATAAAAAGAAGATCATAACGCTCTGATTGGGCTTATTTAAAATTGTTGTTTTTGGGGTTGGAATGCACATTCAACCAAAAATAGCAGAGTGAAATGATCGTTTTCAGGCCAAAGCAAGCAAACGTGCTTTGGTTCCCTCTCAATACAAAGAGGACATATAACCTTGGAATCGTTCTTTCATTGTTCATTCACCCACAAATAGCAAAGCGAAGTGTAATAAGCCTAAACAAAGCAAAACAGGTTGTTTTGGGTTCCAACTAAAGAGAAAGGAAATTCTTGGATTTCGCTTATTTCAAGTCGTGTTCTATGATGTTAATGCACACTGACCCAAAAATCGCAAAGTGTATGTAATGAGCAAAATACCAAAACACCATATTTTCGCTTCCATATGCGTAGAAAGAAGACGAATAAGCTTTGATTGGGCTTATTTCAATTCACATGGTGTTTTTTGAGTGTGCACCAGAAATCCCCACCCAAAGCGAAAAGGTGTTTTGGGTTCCAACTAAAAAAAAAGATGATCAAGCTCTGATTGGGCTTTTTTCAAACTCGTGTTTTTGGGGTTAGAATGCACATTCACCCCAAAATCGCAGAAATGTTTGTTTGCCCAAATCAAGCATAGGAGTTTTGGTTCCATCTCAATTGAAAGAGGACGAATAAGCTTTGATTGTTCTTTCGGTGTTCTTTCACCGACAAATAGCAAAGCAAAGTCTAATAAGTCAAAATAAAGCAAAACAGGTTGTTTTGGGTTCCTACATAGAAAGAAGAAGGTTTTCCCTTATTTCGTCGTGTTCTATGGACCCCATAAATAGCAAAGTGTATGTATTGAGACCAAACTAACAAAACAACGTCTTTTCGCATAGAAAGAAGACAAATAAGCTTTGATTGGGCTTATTTCAATTCGCATGGTGTTTTTTGGGTGTGCATCAGAATCACTCCTAACAGAAGCAAAACGGTGTTTTGGGTTCCATCTACATAAAAAGAAGATAATCTCTCTGATTGGGCTTATTTAAAATTTGTGTTTTTGTGGTTGGAATGCACATTCAACCAAAAATAACAAATGTTTGTTTCAGCCCAAATCAAGCATAGGTGCTTTGGTTCCATCTCCATAGAAAGACGACATATAAGCTTGGATTGTTCTTTCGGTGTTCATTCACCCACAAATAGCAGAGCCAAGTGTAATAAGTCTAAACAAAGCAAAACAGGTTGTTTTGGGTTCCATCTACATAGAAAGAAGAATCTTCTTTCGCTTATTTCAAGTCGTGTTCTTTGCTGTTAATGTACATTGACCCAGAAATCGCAAAGTGTATGTGTCAGGGGTTCAGGGACAGAGGCACAGGGTAGGCAGGAGATGGAGAGCGATGGGGATGAATCCCAGGACAGCGAGGAAGAGGATGACAATGACTCAAGAGATTCCATGAGTCTTTCCAGCGAATCAGAGGATTCCCAGAAGGGGGCGCCGGTGGTCAAGGCCAGGGGAGCCCCAGGGGGGACGTGTCAGGAGCAGGGGGCCAGCGGGGGATCCCAAAGTGGCAGCTGGGCGTCAGGACCAGCCTCCCCGCCAGAGTGCAGCGAAGGGGGTGGAGGTTTCAGTGTATCAGGGGAAGCGGCTCCGGCAGCAGAGAAAGGAGGGAGGTCGGAGCAAGCCACCCTCCCGGAAGGGGAGGGGAGTAGTGAAGGGAGTAGTGTAGCTGTTAAAAGGAAGGTTAGAGGTTGGGCGCGCGCGCCAAGTTCAAATGTAGAGGCGCGCGGAAGTACAGGGAGCCCGGAGGAGGGGCCAGGTCCCAAAGCCCGCAGGAGGGGGCAAGAGCAGTCTGATTCCGCGTCAGAGGAATCCAGGAGGGGCGAAACCCCAGCGGGCAGAAAGACCCTGCGGAAAAGGAAAGAGAGAAAGAGGTGGAGCAGCGCAAGCCTCTTAAACTGGTGCAGGGGAGGGACGGATTCAGAGGGGACTTCAGCGGTCTAAACCTGGCAGACGTAGGGCTGCGCGCCTCGGATGTGAAGCAAACAATGAACTGCAATAAACACTTTTGTATATAAGAAGAGATAGGCGTTGGTCTTTTGTGAGCTGAGACTTGAGGCAGCCTTGACAAAGGGGTTTTTGGAGGTCTTCTGCGAAAAAGAAGCTGACCAATTACCACCCCACCGGCCCTACGACTGTGCAATTGACCTCTTACCAGGGGCGACGCTGCCGATTGCGAAGCTGTATTCCATGTCTGAAGATGAGATGCAGGAACTCAGGGAGTTCATAGATCACAATTTGAAGCGGGGATTCATCCGAGAATCCAAGGCAGTGGGGGGCAGTCCTGTGTTTTTCGTGAAGAAGAAGGACACGCCCCAAAAAAGGCTCATTGTGGACTATAGGGCCATAAACTCAATGACAAAGCCCAAGGCCTTCCCCATGCCCAAAATTGACCTGCTCGCGACGGTAAGGAAGGGGAGGATCTTCACCAAGTTGGATTGAGACTTGAGGCAGCCTTGACAATATGTAATGAGCAAAATACCAAAACACCGTCTTTTCGCTTCCATATGCGTAGAAAGAAGACGAATAAGCTTTCATTTGGCTTATTTCAATTCACATGGTGTTTTTTGAGTGTGCACCAGAATCATCCCCACCAAAAGCAAAAAGGTGTTTTGGGTTCCAACTAAAAAAAGAGAAGATGAGCAAGCTCTGATTGGGCTTATTTCAAACTCGTGTTTTGGGGGTTAGAATGCACATTCAACCAAAAATCGCAGAAATGTTTGTTTGCCCAAATCAAGCGTAGGGGCTTTGGTTCCATCTCAATACAAAATAACAAAACCAAAATAACAAAACGACGTCTTTTCGCTTTCATATGTGTAGAAAGAAGACGAATAAGCTTTGATTGGGCTTATTTCAATTCACATGATGTTTTTTGGGTGTGCACCAGAATCATCTCAAAGCAAAACGGTGTTTTGGATTCCATCTACATAAAAAGGTGATCAAGCTCTGATTGGGCTTATTTAAAAATTGGTGTTTTTGGTTTTGGAATGCACATTCAGCCAGAAATAGCAGAGTGAAATGATCGTTTTCAGCCCAAAGCAAGCAAAGGTGCTTTGGTTCCCTCTCAATACAAAGAGGACATATAACCTTGGAATCGTTCTTTCATTGTTCATTCCCACACAAATAGCAAAGCGAAGTGTAATAAGCCTAAACAAAGCAAAACAGGTTGTTGTGGGTTCCAACTAAAGAGAAAGGAAATTCTTGGATTTCGCTTATTTCGTGTTCTTTGATGTTAATGCACACTGACCCAAAAATCGCAAAGTGTATGTAATGAGCAAAATACCAAAACACCATCTTTTCGCTTCCATATGCGTAGATAGAAGACGAATAAACTTTGATTGGGCTTATTTCAATTTGCAAGGTGTTTTTTGGGTGTGCACTAGAATCACTCCTAACATAACAAAACGGTGTTTTGGGTTCCATCTACATAAAAAGAAGATCATAACGCTCTGATTGGGCTTATTTAAAAATGGTGTTTTTGGGGTTGGAATGCACATTCAACCAAAAATAGCAGAGTGAAATGATCGTTTTCAGCCCAAATCAAGCATAGGTGCTTTGGTTTCCTCTCAATACAAAGAGGACATATATCCTTGGAATCGTTCTTTCATTGTTCATTCACCCACAAATAGCAAAGCGAAGTGTAATAAGCCTAAACAAAGCAAAACAGGTTGTTTTGGGTTCCAACTAAAGAGAAAGGAAATTCTTGGATTTCGCTTATTTCAAGTCGTGTTCTTTGCTGTTAATGCACATTGACCCAGAAATCTCAAAGTTTATGTAATGAGACCAAAATAACAAAACACCGTCTTTTCTCTTCCATATGCGTAGAAAGAAGACGAAGAAGTTTGATTGGGTTTATATCAATTCGCATGGTGTTTTTTGGGTGTGCACCAGAATCATCTCAAAGCAAAACGGTGTTATGTGTTCCAACTAAATAAAAAGAAGATAATAACGCTCTGATTGGGCTTATTTAAAATTGGTGTTTTTGGGGTTGGAATGCACATTCAACCAAAAATAGAGGACTGAAATGTTTGTTTTCAGCCCAAATCAAGCATAGCTGCTTTGGTTCCATCTCAATAGAAAGAGGACATATAAGCTTAGATTGTTCTTTCGGTGTTCATTCACCCACAAATAGCAAAGCAAAGTGTAATAAGTATAAAGAAAGCAAAACAGATTGTTTTGGGTTCCATCTACAAAGAAAGGAAAATCTTGGAATCCGCTTATTAAAAGTCGTGTTCTTTGGTGTTAATGCACATTGACCCAGAAATCGCAAAGTGTATGTAATGAGACCAAAATAACAAAAAGACGTCTTTTCGCTTTCATACGTGTAGAAAGAAGACGAATAAGCTTTGACTGGGCTTATTTCAATTTGCAAGGTGTTTTTTTGTGTGCACTAGAATCACTCCTAACAGAAGCAAAACGGTGTTTTGGGTTCCATCTACATAAAAAGAAGATCATAACGCTCTGATTGGGCTTATTTAAAATTGTTGTTTTTGGGGTTGGAATGCACATTCAACCAAAAATAGCAGAGTGAAATGATCGTTTTCAGGCCAAAGCAAGCAAACGTGCTTTGGTTCCCTCTCAATACAAAGAGGACATATAACCTTGGAATCGTTCTTTCATTGTTCATTCACCCACAAATAGCAAAGCGAAGTGTAATAAGCCTAAACAAAGCAAAACAGGTTGTTTTGGGTTCCAACTAAAGAGAAAGGAAATTCTTGGATTTCGCTTATTTCAAGTCGTGTTCTATGATGTTAATGTACACTGACCCAAAAATCGCAAAGTGTATGTAATGAGCAAAATACCAAAACACCATATTTTCGCTTCCATATGCGTAGAAAGAAGACGAATAAGCTTTGATTGGGCTTATTTCAATTCACATGGTGTTTTTTGAGTGTGCACCAGAAATCCCCACCCAAAGCGAAAAGGTGTTTTGGGTTCCAACTAAAAAAAAAGATGATCAAGCTCTGATTGGGCTTTTTTCAAACTCGTGTTTTTGGGGTTAGAATGCACATTCACCCAAAAATCGCAGAAATGTTTGTTTGCCCAAATCAAGCATAGGAGTTTTGGTTCCATCTCAATTGAAAGAGGACGAATAAGCTTTGATTGTTCTTTCGGTGTTCTTTCACCGACAAATAACAAAGCAAAGTCGAATAAGTCAAAATAAAGCAAAACAGGTTGTTTTGGGTTCCTACATAGAAAGAAGAATCTTGGTTTTCCCTTATTTCGTCGTGTTCTATGGACCCCATAAATAGCAAAGTGTATGTATTGAGACCAAACTAACAAAACAACGTCTTTTCGCGTAGAAAGAAGACAAATAAGCTTTGATTGGGCTTATTTCAATTCGCATGGTGTTTTTTGGGTGTGCATCAGAATCACTCCTAACAGAAGCAAAACGGTGTTTTGGGTTCCATCTACATAAAAAGAAGATAATCTCTCTGATTGGGCTTATTTAAAATTTGTGTTTTTGTGGTTGGAATGCACATTCAACCAAAAATAACAGAGTGAAATGTTTGTTTCAGCCCAAATCAAGCATAGGTGCTTTGGTTCCATCTCCATAGAAAGACGACATATAAGCTTGGATTGTTCTTTCGGTGTTCATTCACCCACAAATAGCAGAGCCAAGTGTAATAAGTCTAAACAAAGCAAAACAGGTTGTTTTGGGTTCCATCTACATAGAAAGAAGAATCTTCTTTCGCTTATGTCAGAGCTGCTTCCAGATCCTAGCTCACAGAGGATCACGCTAGCCAGCGATCATTAAATAAAAGTCTTTATTGAGTTACAGTTTCCATTCTCAAGCTGCTGCGTGCAACTCTACGTCTCATGGTTAGATCGGCGAAGCTCCATCTGAGTCTCCGCCCCTTGTACACCAACTTAATATCCTAGCCTTGCTCCACCTTTTCCGCCTGACTGTTCTTCTCTGGGTCCCTCTGCCCCCCGGGGTCTCTTCCTTCCGGGATTCCTCTGACGCTGACGCTGACCCCCCTGACTCTTCTCCCTCCTTTCGGCGGGCTTTAGGACCTGGCTCCCTTTCCGGGCTGCCTACTGCGCCACCTTCCTGTGCATTTGAACTTGGCACGCGCGCCCAACCTTCCACCTTCCGTCTGACCGTTTCTTCGCTCCCCGATGGAGGTGTGGCCACTCCTGACTCGTGCCCTCCCCCCTGTTGTGAGCTGCCAGCGCTTGATCCCTGGCGCCCTTCCTCTTCCCTGCTCTCTGGCGGTGACGCTGGTCCTGATTTCCAACTGCTCCCCTCTGAGTCCCCTCTGGCTCTATCTTCCTGGGGTGTCCCCCTAGGCTCCCCCCTTGCCCTGGCCACTGGTGCTCCTTTCTGTGAATCTTCTGATTCACTGGAAAGACTCGGAGATCTCGGGTCGTCGTCATCACTCATCTTTTCTTCTGCCTCCTCTCCCTCGCTCTCTGTTTCCTCCCTTGCCCTTGCCTCTGCTCCTGAACCCCTGACAACGACGGTCACCTCCGCTTCCATCTCTGTGCCGCCGTGCTCGAAACCCGGGTCGTCCCCGAAAACGTCCATGTCCGTCTCTCCCTCGTTGCCTTCTGGAGACGTTGCTCGTCCTGGACCCTCCAGCCACCTTCTGCGGAACTGCTCCTCTGGTCGATCATCCCACCAATACGAGGGTTCTGAAGCAGATCCCGAGGGTGACCCCTCTGGGGAACGGGCGTCTCGTGTCGGTTCCTCGTCCGAGTCGAACCCCCGGAACGTGCTGGCTGAAAGCGTGGGCGTGAAAAGCCAGTCGTCGAAAAAGTCTGCTGGCATTGGCCTATGTGGGAAGAGGGCATGAAACTCTTCTTTGAGCAGAGGTTCGTCTAAAGCGTAGCCCGGCACCCAGCTGTTGGCACTGGCCGGGGTGCCCTCCTTGGCGAGAAGGTATTCTACCCCCTCTTCCCCCCATCTGGAGTCCAAAATCTCCGTGACTTCGTTGATGCGCTCCTCCTGTGCCACTCCCCCTTGCCCGGTTCTCTCTCGGAGCGGACCCGGTGCCGTTCCTGGTTCCTGAAACCTGTGAGGTGCCTTGTAGGGAGTGAGCACCGATCTGTGGAACACCGGATGCATTCTGGAACCCTCCGGAAGAGCCAGCCTGAAAGCCACCGGGTTGACCTGTTCGTCGACTTGGTAGGGCCCCAGTTGTTTATGCCCTAGTTTCTTCTTCGCCAACGACCTGGCCGGCACTGCGTGGGCTGCTAACCAGACCCAGTCTCCCACATGGATCTCTTCGCCAACCCTTCTGTGTTTGTCCGCTTGTACCTTGTATGCGTGTTTAGCCAGCTCCAGGTGCCGCCGCAGCTGATCGTGGACCTCCTGCAACTCCGACGCGAACGCATCTGCTGTCTGCGGCTCCCCCTCCCCCATTCTTTCCAGTCCCGGGAAGGTTCTAGGGTGCCTCCCGTTGTTGGCGAAGAACGGCGTGACCCCCGTGGACACGTGCTTCGTGTTGTTGTAGGCGAACTCGGCGAGAGGCAGGTAATCCACCCACGTCGCAGGCTGTTGATTCGCATAACATCTCAGGTACTGCTGCATGATGGCATTGACCCGCTCCGCTTGCCCGTTGGTCTGCGGGTGTCTAGCCGACGCCAGGTTGATCTTGACGTTCAGGAAGCCCATCAGCCTCTGCCAGAAGTTTGAGATGAACTGTCGCCCTCGGTCGGACAGAATAGACCGCGGCAGACCGTGAACCTTGAACACGTGGTCTATGAACAGTTTGGCGGTTTGTTCCGCCGTGGCCACCTTCGCACACGGAATGAAATGTGCCATCTTGGAGAACAAATCCACCACCACCAGCACAGCCGTCTTGCCCCTCGAGCTGGGCAGATCCGTGACAAAGTCCAGGGCCACTCTCTCCCATGGCTCGAACGGAGTTTGCAGCGGTTCCAGCAGTCCGGCCGGCGGTCTGTGCACTGGTTTGGACCTCTGGCAGGTGTCACACCTCGCCACGTAGTCCGCGACTTCCCCTCTCATTCCGGGCCACCAGAAGTCTCTGGCTACTAATTCCACCGTCTTCTCCTTGCCAAAGTGCCCGGCAGTGGGCGCGTCGTGCAGCTGCTGCAGTACCTTGGCGCGAAGTTCGTCTCCCGGCACGTAGATGGCCCCTTTACGGATGAGCAAACCATCTCACAGCTGGAACTCGTCGGTCGCTGCCGTGCCCCTGTGCACCTCTGCCATCTTTGCTTGCGCGAAGGAGTCATCCTGCAACGCTCGTCGCACCGCATCCAGGTCAACTGTTGCCGCCGCGCACGCCCACACTGTCGGTGCGAAGATGTGCATGGCGGCCGCTGGCATTGCCTCCTCCAGATACTGTGGCTTACGGGAGAGAGCATCCGCCATGATGTTGGTGTCCCCCGGGACATACTCTATTCGGAAGTCGAAATTCGCAAAGAACTCAGCCCAACGTATCTGCCTCTGGTTCAGGAACTGTGCCGTGCGCCAGTGCTCTAGATTCTTGTGGTCCGTGCAGACCTGCACCGTGTGCTTGGCGCCGATCAGGAAGTGCCTCCACGCTTTGAACGCTGCATGAATGGCCAGCAACTCCCTGTCCCAGATGGTGTAGTTCTGTTCGGACTTGCTGAGCTTCCTTGAGTAAAACGCTCCCGGCCTCCAAACCCCCTGCGGGTCTTTCTGCAGCAGGACTGCTCCCACGGCTCTGTCCGAAGCGTCTGTCTCCACCCTCATCGGCCTGCTGGGGTTGACATGAAGCAGCTGCTCTTCCGACGCGAAGAGACGCTTGAGTGCCTGAAAGGACTGCTCCGCCTGCTCTGTCCAGATGAACTTCTTTTTCTTGGAGCTGAGCGTGTCCGTGATGGCCGCTGTCTGCATCGCAAAGCCTTTGATAAACTTGCGATAGAAGTTCGCGAAGCCGACAAACCGTTGGACCTCCTTCCGGTTGCGTGGGCTTTTCCAATCCAACACTGCTCGGACCTTGGCGCTGTCCATGGCGAGCCCTTTATCAGACAACTTGTAGCCCAGGAAATCCACCTCCGTCACGTCGAATTGGCACTTCTCCAGCTTGGCGTAAAGCCTATGTTGCTGTAGCCTGCTCAGCACTTCCTTGACGTGTCTGTCATGCTCCTGCTGCGATTCCGAAAAGATCAGGATGTCATCCAAGAAACAGACGCACGTCTTGTAGAGGAGCCCCGCCAACACGTGATGCATGAAAGCTTGAAAAACGTGGGAGCCATTTTGCAATCCAAAAGGCATAACTCTATATTCGTAGGTGCCCAGGGGCGTGAACATGGCTGTCTTCCACTCATCTCCCTCCCGCATGCGAATGAGGTTGTATGCCCCTCGCAGGTCCAACTTGGTGAACACTCTGCCCTTCCGTACCTTTGCGAGGAGGTCGTCGATTCGGGGCATGGGGAAGTCCGATGGCTTGGTCACACTGTTCAAGATGCGAAAGTCCACTACAAGTCTTTTTTGGGGCGTGTCCCGCTTCTTAACAAAGAATACCGGACTGCCCCCCGCTGCCTTGGACTCTCGGATGAAACCGCGCTCCAAATTATGATCTATGAACTCTTTGAGTTCCTGCAGTTCGTCCTCAGACATGGAATACAGCTTCCCTTTGGGTAGCGCCGCCCCCGGCAGCAGGTCAATTTTGCAGTCATATGGTCTGTGGGGGGGTAGCCTGTCTGCCTCTTTCTCGCAGAAAACCTCCAAAAATTCTGCGTACTTGTGGGGAACCGCTTGCAGCGTGCCTAGCTGCAGCTGTGACTCCTCTTCCCCTCCTTCCTGCCTGGGCACGATGCAGTGTTCAGCGCAAAAGGAAGAGCCGAAGGTCAGCTGCCTCTGGTACCAAGCCAGCGTCGGGCTGTGCTTGTCCAGCCAACTCATGCCCAATACAATGGGCGTGTCCGATAGTTGAGTGACATTGAAGCTGATGATTTCCCTGTGATTCCCAAGTCGCATCACCATTGGTGGCGTCTGCTTCACCACTTGCCCCCCTAGCAGCTCCCTGCCATCCACCGTGACAACCTGCAGGGGCAGCGTGGCAGGCAGCAACTGTATAGCGTGCCGGTCGACAAAGTCCTGCCCTATAAAGTCCGCATTGCTTCCAGAGTCAATGGTGATTGGCACGTCCATGGTGATTCCATTGGGCAGCTGGAGCGACGCGGTGAGCTTCACTACCGGTTTGGGCGGGAGGGGGTCCATGGGCTGTAAAATCTCTGGGGACTGCTTCACTGACACGTCTGGCTGGGCCCCAGTGCCTCTTCCTCCAACCAGACTCCTTCGTTTCCCTGCTGTGGTTGTCCTTGCTGCGTTGCTGCAGTTACCATTGCTGAGGCTGCAGTGTGCTTGTGGAGCCTCTGGGGACACTCTTTCGCCATATGCTGTGGATCATCGCAGATGTAACACTTCCTGTTCCCTCTAGGAGGCTTCGCTTTCACTGCTGCCGGTGCTAGGGCTCTGGCTGCTGACTGAGCCCTTGCACCTCCAACCTCCATAGGTTCCGCTCCTCCTCCTGGCGGAGGCGTGGATTGCGCACGCGCTGCTTCTCTGGGAAGGAAGGAGGAGCCCCTGGCTGGTTCGCGCCCTCCACGCCCTTCGTCCCTGCTCCACGGACGTCCTTCCAGCCGCACCCCCACCGCCAGCGCCCTCTGAACGATCTCCTGCGTGGTCCGGGGTCTCTCCCCCCTCGCAATTTCATCTTTAACCGAGCCGTGCAATCCCTCCCAAAACAGGTCTCTTACAGGAGCCGAATCTCTGTCCCATTCCAGAGCACTGACCAAAGCGAAAAAGCGGGCATGGTACTGCCTTACGCTGGCCCTCCCTTGCTTCAGTCCATGTATCTCCTGCCGAGCAAGATCCACGTCAATGCTTGATAAAAGGCACCCATCCATCGCTTTAATAAAGGCATCCGCATTTTGGAGCGCCGGATCCTTATCTCTCCACAAATTGCGCAGCCATGCTTTAGCATCTCCATGCAAATGGGACATGATGAATCCCACCTTCTCTTGCTCATCTCTAAAGTCTTTGTTCAGCAGTTGCAGTGCACACATTACATCTGCTCTAAAGTTGGGGTACTGTTGCAAATTCCCATCGAAGTGAGAGACCAGACCGCCTGTTCGTCTCCCCAACCCAATCCCCTCCGGTTTGGGTGTCAGTTGCCCTTGCTTCGTAAGCACTTCCAACCTGACCTGGAGATCCCTGTAGGCGGCAGCTGCGTCCTCCTCTCTCTTCCTGGATGCAAGAGCCTCGGCATTCAGTCGTGTCACTGCTTCTCTGAGTTCCACTATCTGCTGTTCGGCCGTCATGTTGTCTGCCGTTCGTGAGCTCGCTAGTAGGCACCCGCTTTCTCTCCTCTCCGCGAGGACGTAGATGCCCACAATTATGGGATGGAGCTTACTGTCAGAGCTGCTTCCAGATCCTAGCTCACAGAGGATCACGCTAGCCAGCGATCATTAAATAAAAGTCTTTATTGAGTTACAGTTTCCATTCTCAAGCTGCTGCGTGCAACTCTACGTCTCATGGTTAGATCGGCGAAGCTCCATCTGAGTCTCCGCCCCTTGTACACCAACTTAATATCCTAGTGTCAGGGGTTCAGGAGCAGAGGCAAGGGCAAGGGAGGAAACAGAGAGCGAGGGAGAGGAGGGAGAAGAAAAGATGAGTGATGACGACGACCCGAGATCTCCGAGTCTTTCCAGTGAATCAGAAGATTCACAGAAAGGAGCACCAGTGGCCAGGGCAAGGGGGGAGCCTAGGGGGACACCCCAGGAAGATAGAGCCAGAGGGGACTCAGAGGGGAGCAGTTGGAAATCAGGACCAGCGTCACCGCCAGAGAGCAGGGAAGAGGAAGGGCGCCAGGGATCAAGCGCTGGCAGCTCACAACAGGGGGGAGGGCACGAGTCAGGAGTGGCCACACCTCCATCGGGGAGCGAAGAAACGGTCAGACGGAAGGTGGAAGGTTGGGCGCGCGTGCCAAGTTCAAATGCACAGGAAGGTGGCGCAGTAGGCAGCCCGGAAAGGGAGCCAGGTCCTAAAGCCCGCCGAAAGGAGGGAGAAGAGTCAGGGGGGTCAGCGTCAGCGTCAGAGGAATCCCGGAAGGAAGAGACCCCGGGGGGCAGAGGGACCCAGAGAAGAACAGTCAGGCGGAAAAGGTGGAGCAAGGCTAGGATATTAAGTTGGTGTACAAGGGGCGGAGACGCAGATGGAGCTTCGCCGATCTAACCATTAGACGTAGGGTTGCACGCAGCAGCTTGAGAATGGAAACTGTAACTCAATAAAGACTTTTATTTAATGATCGCTGGCTAGCGTGATCCTCTGTGAGCTAGGATCTGGAAGCAACTCTGACACCTAGCCTTGCTCCACCTTTTCCGCCTGACTGTTCTTCTCTGGGTCCCTCTGCCCCCCGGGGTCTCTTCCTTCCGGGATTCCTCTGACGCTGACGCTGACCCCCCTGACTCTTCTCCCTCCTTTCGGCGGGCTTTAGGACCTGGCTCCCTTTCCGGGCTGCCTACTGCGCCACCTTCCTGTGCATTTGAACTTGGCACGCGCGCCCAACCTTCCACCTTCCGTCTGACCGTTTCTTCGCTCCCCGATGGAGGTGTGGCCACTCCTGACTCGTGCCCTCCCCCCTGTTGTGAGCTGCCAGCGCTTGATCCCTGGCGCCCTTCCTCTTCCCTGCTCTCTGGCGGTGACGCTGGTCCTGATTTCCAACTGCTCCCCTCTGAGTCCCCTCTGGCTCTATCTTCCTGGGGTGTCCCCCTAGGCTCCCCCCTTGCCCTGGCCACTGGTGCTCCTTTCTGTGAATCTTCTGATTCACTGGAAAGACTCGGAGATCTCGGGTCGTCGTCATCACTCATCTTTTCTTCTGCCTCCTCTCCCTCGCTCTCTGTTTCCTCCCTTGCCCTTGCCTCTGCTCCTGAACCCCTGACAGCTTATTTCAAGTCGTGTTCTTTGCTGTTAATGTACATTGACCCAGAAATCACAAAGTGTATGTGTCAGGGGTTCAGGGACAGAGGCACAGGGTAGGCAGGAGATGGAGAGCGATGGGGATGAATCCCAGGACAGCGAGGAAGAGGATGACAATGACTCAAGAGATTCCATGAGTCTTTCCAGCGAATCAGAGGATTCCCAGAAGGGGGCGCCGGTGGTCAAGGCCAGGGGAGCCCCAGGGGGGACGTGTCAGGAGCAGGGGGCCAGCGGGGGATCCCAAAGTGGCAGCTGGGCGTCAGGACCAGCCTCCCCGCCAGAGTGCAGCGAAGGGGGTGGAGGTTTCAGTGTATCAGGGGAAGCGGCTCCGGCAGCAGAGAAAGGAGGGAGGTCGGAGCAAGCCACCCTCCCGGAAGGGGAGGGGAGTAGTGAAGGGAGTAGTGTAGCTGTTAAAAGGAAGGTTAGAGGTTGGGCGCGCGCGCCAAGTTCAAATGTAGAGGCGCGCGGAAGTACAGGGAGCCCGGAGGAGGGGCCAGGTCCCAAAGCCCGCAGGAGGGGGCAAGAGCAGTCTGATTCCGCGTCAGAGGAATCCAGGAGGGGCGAAACCCCAGCGGGCAGAAAGACCCTGCGGAAAAGGAAAGAGAGAAAGAGGTGGAGCAGCGCAAGCCTCTTAAACTGGTGCAGGGGAGGGACGGATTCAGAGGGGACTTCAGCGGTCTAAGCCTAGCAGACGTAGGGCTGCGCGCCTCGGATGTGAAGCAAACAATGAACTGCAATAAACACTTTTGTATATAAGAAGAGATAGGCGTTGGTCTTTTGTGAGCTGAGACTTGAGGCAGCCTTGACAAAGGGGTTTTTGGAGGTCTTCTGCGAAAAAGAAGCTGACCAATTACCACCCCACCGGCCCTACGACTGTGCAATTGACCTCTTACCAGGGGCGACGCTGCCGACTGCGAAGCTGTATTCCATGTCTGAAGATGAGATGCAGGAACTCAGGGAGTTCATAGATCACAATTTGAAGCGGGGATTCATCCGAGAATCCAAGGCAGTGGGGGGCAGTCCTGTGTTTTCGTGAAGAAGAAGGACACGCCCCAAAAAAGGCTCATTGTGGACTATAGGGCCATAAACTCGATGACAAAGCCCAAGGCCTTCCCCATGCCCAAAATTGACGACCTGCTCGCGACGGTAAGGAAGGGGAGGATCTTCACCAAGTTGGATTGAGACTTGAGGCAGCCTTGACAGTATGTAATGAGCAAAATACCAAAACACTGTGTCTTTTCGCTTCCATATGCGTAGAAAGAAGACGAATAAGCTTTCATTTGGCTTATTTCAATTCACATGGTGTTTTTTGAGTGTGCACCAGAATCATCCCCACCCAAAGCAAAAAGGTGTTTTGGGTTCCAACTAAAAAAAGAGAAGATGAGCAAGCTCTGATTGGGCTTATTTCAAACTCGTGTTTTGGGGGTTAGAATGCACATTCAACCAAAAATCGCAGAAATGTTTGTTTGCCCAAATCAAGCGTAGGGGCTTTGGTTCCATCTCAATACAAAATAACAAAACCAAAATAACAAAACGACGTCTTTTCGCTTTCATATGTGTAGAAAGAAGACGAATAAGCTTTGATTGGGCTTATTTCAATTCACATGATGTTTTTTGGGTGTGCACCAGAATCATCTCAAAGCAAAACGGTGTTTTGGATTCC
Organism: Podarcis pityusensis; assembly: GCF_964106645.2. Taxonomy (NCBI): domain Eukaryota; kingdom Metazoa; phylum Chordata; class Lepidosauria; order Squamata; family Lacertidae; genus Podarcis; species Podarcis pityusensis. Next base: position 337,795 of record NC_138038.1, read on the forward strand.
ATCTACATAAAAAGGTGATCAAGCGCTGATTGGGCTTATTTAAAAATTGGTGTTTTTGGGGTTGGAATGCACATTCAGCCAGAAATAGCAGTGAAATGATCGTTTTCAGCCCAAAGCAAGCAAAGGTGCTTTGGTTCCCTCTCAATACAAAGAGGACATATAACCTTGGAATCGTTCTTTCATTGTTCATTCCCACACAAATAGCAAAGCGAAGTGTAATAAGCCTAAACAAAGCAAAACAGGTTGTCAGAGCTGCTTCCAGATCCTAGCTCACAGAGGATCACGCTAGCCAGCGATCATTAAATAAAAGTCTTTATTGAGTTACAGTTTCCATTCTCAAGCTGCTGCGTGCAACTCTACGTCTCATGGTTAGATCGGCGAAGCTCCATCTGCGTCTCCGCCCCTTGTACACCAACTTAATATCCTAGCCTTGCTCCACCTTTTCCGCCTGACTGTTCTTCTCTGGGTCCCTCTGCCCCCCGGGGTCTCTTCCTTCCTGGATTCCTCTGACGCTGACGCTGACCCCCCTGACTCTTCTCCCTCCTTTCGGCGGGCTTTAGGACCTGGCTCCCTTTCCGGGCTGCCTACTGCGCCACCTTCCTGTGCATTTGAACTTGGCACGCGCGCCCAACCTTCCACCTTCCGTCTGACCGTTTCTTCGCTCCCCGATGGAGGTGTGGCCACTCCTGACTCGTGCCCTCCCCCCTGTTGTGAGCTGCCAGCACTTGATCCCTGGCGCCCTTCCTCTTCCCTGCTCTCTGGCGGTGACGCTGGTCCTGATTTCCAACTGCTCCCCTCTGAGTCCCCTCTGGCTCTATCTTCCTGGGGTGTCCCCCTAGGCTCCCCCCTTGCCCTGGCCACTGGTGCTCCTTTCTGTGAATCTTCTGATTCACTGGAAAGACTCGGAGATCTCGGGTCGTCGTCATCACTCATCTTTTCTTCTGCCTCCTCTCCCTCGCTCTCTGTTTCCTCCCTTGCCCTTGCCTCTGCTCCTGAACCCCTGACATCCATCCCCCCCTCGAAGCCCCCTCTTCCCCCCTCCCCTCCTTCCGGTGCGGGATCTGGGTGCTGCCGTGTCAGGGGGACGAATGTCGGATACAGTTCGCTTCCCGTGGCGGGCCGCCATCCGAAGTCTTCCGGTTCTTCCTCCCTGCTCTCGTTGACGACGGTCACCTCCGCTTCCATCTCTGTGCCGCCGTGCTCGAAACCCGGGTCGTCCCCGAAAACGTCCATGTCCGTCTCTCCCTCGTTGCCTTCTGGAGACGTTGCTCGTCCTGGACCCTCCAGCCACCTTCTGCGGAACTGCTCCTCTGGTCGATCATCCCACCAATACGAGGGTTCTGAAGCAGATCCCGAGGGTGACCCCTCCGGGGAACGGGCGTCTCGTGTCGGTTCCTCGTCCGAGTCGAACCCCCGGAACGTGCTGGCTGAAAGCGTGGGCGTGAAAAGCCAGTCGTCGAAAAAGTCTGCTGGCATTGGCCTATGTGGGAAGAGGGCATGAAACTCTTCTTTGAGCAGAGGTTCGTCTAAAGCGTAGCCCGGCACCCAGCTGTTGGCACTGGCCGGGGTGCCCTCCTTGGCGAGAAGGTATTCTACCCCCTCTTCCCCCCATCTGGAGTCCAAAATCTCCGTGACTTCGTTGATGCGCTCCTCCTGTGCCACTCCCCCTTGCCCGGTTCTCTCTCGGAGCGGACCCGGTGCCGTTCCTGGTTCCTGAAACCTGTGAGGTGCCTTGTAGGGAGTGAGCACCGATCTGTGGAACACCGGATGCATTCTGGAACCCTCCGGAAGAGCCAGCCTGAAAGCCACCGGGTTGACCTGTTCGTCGACTTGGTAGGGCCCCAGTTGTTTATGCCCTAGTTTCTTCTTCGCCAACGACCTGGCCGGCACTGCGTGGGCTGCTAACCAGACCCAGTCTCCCACATGGATCTCTTCGCCAACCCTTCTGTGTTTGTCCGCTTGTACCTTGTATGCGTGTTTAGCCAGCTCCAGGTGCCGCCGCAGCTGATCGTGGACCTCCTGCAACTCCGACGCGAACGCATCTGCTGTCTGCGGCTCCCCCTCCCCCATTCTTTCCAGTCCCGGGAAGGTTCTAGGGTGCCTCCCGTTGTTGGCGAAGAACGGCGTGACCCCCGTGGACACGTGCTTCGTGTTGTTGTAGGCGAACTCGGCGAGAGGCAGGTAATCCACCCACGTCGCAGGCTGTTGATTCGCATAACATCTCAGGTACTGCTGCATGATGGCATTGACCCGCTCCGCTTGCCCGTTGGTCTGCGGGTGTCTAGCCGACGCCAGGTTGATCTTGACGTTCAGGAAGCCCATCAGCCTCTGCCAGAAGTTTGAGATGAACTGTCGCCCTCGGTCGGACAGAATAGACCGCGGCAGACCGTGAACCTTGAACACGTGGTCTATGAACAGCTTGGCGGTTTGTTCCGCCGTGGCCACCTTCGCACACGGAATGAAATGTGCCATCTTGGAGAACAAATCCACCACCACCAGCACAGCCGTCTTGCCCCTCGAGCTGGGCAGATCCGTGACAAAGTCCAGGGCCACTCTCTCCCATGGCTCGAACGGAGTTTGCAGCGGTTCCAGCAGTCCGGCCAGCGGTCTGTGCACTGGTTTGGACCTCTGGCAGGTGTCACACCTCGCCACGTAGTCCGCGACTTCCCCTCTCATTCCGGGCCACCAGAAGTCTCTGGCTACTAATTCCACCGTCTTCTCCTTGCCAAAGTGCCCGGCAGTGGGCGCGTCGTGCAGCTGCTGCAGTACCTTGGCGCGAAGTTCGTCTCCCGGCACGTAGATGGCCCCTTTACGGATGAGCAAACCATCTCGCAGCTGGAACTCGTCGGTCGCTGCCGTGCCCCTGTGCACCTCTGCCATCTTTGCTTGCGCGAAGGAGTCATCCTGCAACGCTCGTCGCACCGCATCCAGGTCAACTGTCGCCGCCGCGCACGCCCACACTGTCGGTGCGAAGATGTGCATGGCGGCCGCTGGCGTTGCCTCCTCCAGATACTGTGGCTTACGGGAGAGAGCATCCGCCATGATGTTGGTGTCCCCCGGGACATACTCTATTCGGAAGTCGAAATTCGCAAAGAACTCAGCCCAACGTATCTGCCTCTGGTTCAGGAACTGTGCCGTGCGCCAGTGCTCTAGATTCTTGTGGTCCGTGCAGACCTGCACCGTGTGCTTGGCGCCGATCAGGAAGTGCCTCCACGCTTTGAACGCTGCATGAATGGCCAGCAACTCCCTGTCCCAGATGGTGTAGTTCTGTTCGGACTTGCTGAGCTTCCTTGAGTAAAACGCTCCCGGCCTCCAAACCCCCTGCGGGTCTTTCTGCAGCAGGACTGCTCCCACGGCTCTGTCCGAAGCGTCTGTCTCCACCCTCATCGGCCTGCTGGGGTTGACATGAAGCAGCTGCTCTTCCGACGCGAAGAGACGCTTGAGTGCCTGAAAGGACTGCTCCGCCTGCTCTGTCCAGATGAACTTCTTTTTCTTGGAGCTGAGCGTGTCCGTGATGGCCGCTGTCTGCATCACAAAGCCTTTGATAAACTTGCGATAGAAGTTCGCGAAGCCGACAAACCGTTGGACCTCCTTCCGGTTGCGTGGGCTTTTCCAATCCAACACTGCTCGGACCTTGGCGCTGTCCATGGCGAGCCCTTTATCAGACAACTTGTAGCCCAGGAAATCCACCTCCGTCACGTCGAATTGGCACTTCTCCAGCTTGGCGTAAAGCCTATGTTGCTGTAGCCTGCTCAGCACTTCCTTGACGTGTCTGTCATGCTCCTGCTGCGATTCCGAAAAGATCAGGATGTCATCCAAGAAACAGACGCACGTCTTGTAGAGGAGCCCCGCCAACACGTGATGCATGAAAGCTTGAAAAACGTGGGAGCCATTTTGCAATCCAAAAGGCATAACTCTATATTCGTAGGTGCCCAGGGGCGTGAACATGGCTGTCTTCCACTCATCTCCTTCCCGCATGCGAATGAGGTTGTATGCCCCTCGCAGGTCCAACTTGGTGAACACTCTGCCCTTCCGTACCTTTGCGAGGAGGTCGTCGATTCGGGGCATGGGGAAGTCCGATGGCTTGGTCACACTGTTCAAGATGCGAAAGTCCACTACAAGTCTTTTTTGGGGCGTGTCCCGCTTCTTAACAAAGAATACCGGACTGCCCCCCGCTGCCTTGGACTCTCGGATGAAACCGCGCTCCAAATTATGATCTATGAACTCTTTGAGTTCCTGCAGTTCGTCCTCAGACATGGAATACAGCTTCCCTTTGGGCAGCGCCGCCCCCGGCAGCAGGTCAATTTTGCAGTCATATGGTCTGTGGGGGGGTAGCCTGTCTGCCTCCTTCTCGCAGAAAACCTCCAAAAATTCTGCGTACTTGTGGGGAACCGCTTGCAGCGTGCCTAGCTGCAGCTGTGACTCCTCTTCCTCTCCTTCCTGCCTGGGCACGATGCAGTGTTCAGCGCAAAAGGAAGAGCCGAAGGTCAGCTGCCTCTGGTACCAAGCCAGCGTCGGGCTGTGCTTGTCCAGCCAACTCATGCCCAATACAATGGGCGTGTCCGATAGTTGAGTGACATTGAAGCTGATGATTTCCCTGTGATTCCCAAGTCGCATCACCATTGGTGGCGTCTGCTTCACCACTTGCCCCCCTAGCAGCTCCCTGCCATCCACCGTGACAACCTGCAGGGGCAGCGTGGCAGGCAGCAACTGTATAGCGTGCCGGTCGACAAAGTCCTGCCCTATAAAGTCCGCATTGCTTCCGGAGTCAATGGTGATTGGCACGTCCATGGTGATTCCATTGGGCAGCTGGAGCGACGCGGTGAGCCTCACTACCGGTTTGGGCGGGAGGGGGTCCATGGGCTGTAAAATCTCTGGGGACTGCTTCACTGACACGTCTGGCTGGGCCCCAGTGCCTCTTCCAACCAGACTCCGTCGTTTCCCTGCTGTGGTTGTCCTTGCTGCGTTGCTGCAGTTACCATTGCTGAGGCTGCAGTGTGCTTGTGGAGCCTCTGGGGACACTCTTTCGCCATATGCTGTGGATCATCGCAGATGTAACACTTCCTGTTCCCTCTAGGAGGCTTCGCTTTCACTGCTGCCGGTGCTAGGGCTCTGGCTGCTGACTGAGCCCTTGCACCTCCAACCTCCATAGGTTCCGCTCCTCCTCCTGGCGGAGGCGTGGATTGCGCACGCGCTGCTTCTCTGGGAAGGAAGGAGGAGCCCCTGGCTGGTTCGCGCCCTCCACGCCCTTCGTCCCTGCTCCACGGACGTCCTTCCAGCCGCACCCCCACCGCCAGCGCCCTCTGAACGATCTCCTGCGTGGTCCGGGGTCTCTCCCCCCTCGCAATTTCATCTTTAACCGAGCCGTGCAATCCCTCCCAAAACAGGTCTCTTACAGGAGCCGAATCTCTGTCCCATTCCAGAGCACTGACCAAAGCGAAAAAGCGGGCATGGTACTACTGCCTTACGCTGGCCCTCCCTTGCTTCAGTCCATGTATCTGCTGCCGAGCAAGATCCACGTCAATGCTTGACAAAAAGCACCCATCCATCGCTTTAATAAAGGCATCCGCATTTTGGAGTGCCGGATCCTTATCTCTCCACAAATTGCGCAGCCATGCTTTAGCATCTCCATGCAAATGGGACATGATGAATCCCACCTTCTCTTGCTCATCTCTAAAGTCTTTGTTCAGCAGTTGCAGTGCACACATTACATCTGCTCTAAAGTTGGGGTACTGTTGCAAATTCCCATCGAAGTGAGAGACCAAACCGCCTGTTCGTCTCCCCAACCCAATCCCCTCCGGTTTGGGTGTCAGTTGCCCTTGCTTCGTAAGCACTTCCAACCTGACCTGGAGATCCCTGTAGGCGGCAGCTGCGTCCTCCTCTCTCTTCCTGGATGCAAGAGCCTCGGCATTCAGGCGCGACACTGCTTCTCTGAGTTCCACTATCTGCTGTTCGGCCGTCATGTTGTCTGCCGTTCGTGAGCTCGCTAGTAGGCACCCGCTTTCTCTCCTCTCCGCGAGGCTGTAGATGCCCACAATTCATGAGATGGAGCTTACTGTCAGAGTTGCTTCCAGATCCTAGCTCACAGAGGATCACGCTAGCCAGCGATCATTAAATAAAAGTCTTTATTGAGTTACAGTTTCCATTCTCAAGCTGCTGCGTGCAACCCTACGTCTAATGGTTAGATCGGCGAAGCTCCATCTGAGTCTCCGCCCCTTGTACACCAACTTAATATCCTAGCCTTGCTCCACCTTTTCCGCCTGACTGTTCTTCTCTGGGTCCCTCTGCCCCCCGGGGTCTCTTCTTTCCGGGATTCCTCTGACGCTGACGCTGACCCCCCTGACTCTTCTCCCTCCTTTCGGCGGGCTTTAGGACCTGGCTCCCTTTCCGGGCTGCCTACTGCGCCACCTTCCTGTGCATTTGAACTTGTCGCGCGCGCCCAACCTTCCACCTTCCGTCTGACCGTTTCTTCGCTCCCCGATGGAGGTGTGGCCACTCCTGACTCGTGCCCTCCCCCCTGTTGTGAGCTGCCAGCGCTTGATCCCTGGCGCCCTTCCTCTTCCCTGCTCTCTGGCGGTGACGCTGGTCCCGATTTCCAACTGCTCCCCTCTGAGTCCCCTCTGGCTCTATCTTCCTGGGGTGTCCCCCTAGGCTCCCCCCTTGCCCTGGCCACTGGTGCTCCTTTCTGTGAATCTTCTGATTCACTGGAAAGACTCGGAGATCTCGGGTCGTCGTCATCACTCATCTTTTCTTCTGCCTCCTCCCCCTCGCTCTCTGTTTCCTCCCTTGCCCTTGCCTCTGCTCCTGAACCCCTGACAGTATGTAATGAGACCAAAATAACAAAACACCGTCTTTTCGCTTCCATATGCGTAGAAAGAAGACGAATAAGTTTGATTGGGTTTATTTCAATTCGCATGGTGTTTTTTGGGTGTGCACCAGAATCATCTCAAAGCAAAACGGTGTTATGTGTTCCAACTAAATAAAAAGAAGATAATAACGCTCTGATTGGGCTTATTTAAAATTGGTGTTTTTGGGGTTGGAATGCACATTCAACCAAAAATAGAGGACTGAAATGTTTGTTTTCAGCCCAAATCAAGCATAGCTGCTTTAGTTCCATCTCAATAGAAAGAGGACATATAAGCTTAGATTGTTCTTTCGGTGTTCATTCACCCACAAATAGCAAAGCAAAGTGTAATAAGTATAAAGAAAGCAAAACAGATTGTTTTGGGTTCCATCTACAAAGAAAGGAAAATCTTGGATTCCGCTTATTAAAAGTCGTGTTCTTTGGTGTTAATGCACATTGACCCAGAAATCGCAAAGTGTATGTAATGAGACCAAAATAACAAAAAGATGTCTTTTCGCTTTCATACGTGTAGAAAGAAGACGAATAAGCTTTGACTGGGCTTATTTCAATTTGCAAGGTGTTTTTTTGTGTGCACTAGAATCACTCCTAACAGAAGCAAAACGGTGTTTTGGGTTCCATCTACATAAAAAGAAGATCATAACGGGCTGATTGGGCTTATTTAAAATTGTTGTTTTTGGGGTTGGAATGCACATTCAACCAAAAATAGCAGAGTGAAATGATCGTTTTCAGCCCAAAGCAAGCAAACGTGCTTTGGTTCCCTCTCAATACAAAGAGGACATATAACCTTGGAATCGTTCTTTCATTGTTCATTCACCCACAAATAGCAAAGCGAAGTGTAATAAGCCTAAACAAAGTAAAACAGGTTGTTTTGGGTTCCAACTAAAGAGAAAGGAAATTCTTGGATTTCGCTTATTTCAAGTCGTGTTCTATGATGTTAATGCACACTGACCCAAATATCGCAAAGTGTATTGTCAGAGCTGCTTCCAGATCCTAGCTCACAGAGGATCACGCTAGCCAGCGATCATTAAATAAAAGTCTTTATTGAGTTACAGTTTCCATTCTCAAGCTGCTGCGTGCAACTCTACGTCTCATGGTTAGATCGGCGAAGCTCCATCTGAGTCTCCGCCCCTTGTACACCAACTTAATATCCTAGCCTTGCTCCACCTTTTCCGCCTGACTGTTCTTCTCTGGGTCCCTCTGCCCCCCGGGGTCTCTTCCTTCCGGGATTCCTCTGACGCTGACCCCCCTGACTCTTCTCCCTCCTTTCGGCGGGCTTTAGGACCTGGCTCCCTTTCCGGGCTGCCTACTGCGCCACCTTCCTGTGCATTTGAACTTGGCACGCGCGCCCAACCTTCCACCTTCCGTCTGACCGTTTCTTCGCTCCCCGATGGAGGTGTGGCCACTCCTGACTCGTGCCCTCCCCCCTGTTGTGAGCTGCCAGCGCTTGATCCCTGGCGCCCTTCCTCTTCCCTGCTCTCTGGCGGTGACGCTGGTCCTGATTTCCAACTGCTCCCCTCTGAGTCCCCTCTGGCTCTATCTTCCTGGGGTGTCCCCCTAGGCTCCCCCCTTGCCCTGGCCACTGGTGCTCCTTTCTGTGAATCTTCTGATTCACTGGAAAGACTCGGAGATCTCGGGTCGTCGTCATCACTCATCTTTTCTTCTGCCTCCTCTCCCTCGCTCTCTGTTTCCTCCCTTGCCCTTGCCTCTGCTCCTGAACCCCTGACATCCATCCCCCCCTCGAAGCCCCCTCTTCCCCCCTCCCCTCCTTCCGGTGCGGGATCTGGGTGCTGCCGTGTCAGGGGGACGAATGTCGGATACAGTTCGCTTCCCGTGGCGGGCCGCCATCCGAAGTCTTCCGGTTCTTCCTCCCTGCTCTCGTTGACGACGGTCACCTCCGCTTCCATCTCTGTGCCGCCGTGCTCGAAACCCGGGTCATCCCCGAAAACGTCCATGTCCGTCTCTCCCTCGTTGCCTTCTGGAGACGTTGCTCGTCCTGGACCCTCCAGCCACCTTCTGCGGAACTGCTCCTCTGGTCGATCATCCCACCAATACGAGGGTTCTGAAGCAGATCCCGAGGGTGACCCCTCTGGGGAACGGGCGTCTCGTGTCGGTTCCTCGTCCGAGTCGAACCCCCGGAACGTGCTGGCTGAAAGCGTGGGCGTGAAAAGCCAGTCGTCGAAAAAGTCTGCTGGGGTTGACATGAAGCAGCTGCTCTTCCGACGCGAAGAGACGCTTGAGTGCCTGAAAGGACTGCTCCGCCTGCTCTGTCCAGATGAACTTCTTTTTCTTGGAGCTGAGCGTGTCCGTGATGGCCGCTGTCTGCATCGCAAAGCCTTTGATAAACTTGCGATAGAAGTTCGCGAAGCCGACAAACCGTTGGACCTCCTTCCGGTTGCGTGGGCTTTTCCAATCCAACACTGCTCGGACCTTGGCGCTGTCCATGGCGAGCCCTTTATCAGACAACTTGTAGCCCAGGAAATCCACCTCCGTCACGTCGAATTGGCACTTCTCCAGCTTGGCGTAAAGCCTATGTTGCTGTAGCCTGCTCAGCACTTCCTTGACGTGTCTGTCATGCTCCTGCTGCGATTCCGAAAAGATCAGGATGTCATCCAAGAAACAGACGCACGTCTTGTAGAGGAGCCCCGCCAACACGTGATGCATGAAAGCTTGAAAAACGTGGGAGCCATTTTGCAATCCAAAAGGCATAACTCTATATTCGTAGGTGCCCAGGGGCGTGAACATGGCTGTCTTCCACTCATCTCCCTCCCGCATGCGAATGAGGTTGTATGCCCCTCGCAGGTCCAACTTGGTGAACACTCTGTCCTTCCGTACCTTTGCGAGGAGGTCGTCGATTCGGGGCATGGGGAAGTCCGATGGCTTGGTCACACTGTTCAAGATGCGAAAGTCCACTACAAGTCTTTTTTGGGGCGTGTCCCGCTTCTTAACAAAGAATACCGGACTGCCCCCCGCTGCCTTGGACTCTCGGATGAAACCGCGCTCCAAATTATGATCTATGAACTCTTTGAGTTCCTGCAGTTCGTCCTCAGACATGGAATACAGCTTCCCTTTGGGCAGCGCCGCCCCCGGCAGCAGGTCAATTTTGCAGTCATATGGTCTGTGGGGGGGTAGCCTGTCTGCCTCTTTCTCGCAGAAAACCTCCAAAAATTCTGCGTACTTGTGGGGAACCGCTTGCAGCGTGCCTAGCTGCAGCTGTGACTCCTCTTCCCCTCCTTCCTGCCTGGGCACGATGCAGTGTTCAGCGCAAAAGGAAGAGCCGAAGGTCAGCTGCCTCTGGTACCAAGCCAGCGTCGGGCTGTGCTTGTCCAGCCAACTCATGCCCAATACAATGGGCGTGTCCGATAGTTGAGTGACATTGAAGCTGATGATTTCCCTGTGATTCCCAAGTCGCATCACCATTGGTGGCGTCTGCTTCACCACTTGCCCCCCTAGCAGCTCCCTGCCATCCACCGTGACAACCTGCAGGGGCAGCGTGGCAGGCAGCAACTGTATAGCGTGCCGGTCGACAAAGTCCTGCCCTATAAAGTCCGCATTGCTTCCGGAGTCAATGGTGATTGGCACGTCCATGGTGATTCCATTGGGCAGCTGGAGCGACGCGGTGAGCTTCACTACCGGTTTGGGCGGGAGGGGGTCCATGGGCTGTAAAATCTCTGGGGACTGCTTCACTGACACGTCTGGCTGGGCCCCAGTGCCTCTTCCTCCAACCAGACTCCTTCGTTTCCCTGCTGTGGTTGTCCTTGCTGCGTTGCTGCAGTTACCATTGCTGAGGCTGCAGTGTGCTTGTGGAGCCTCTGGGGACACTCTTTCGCCATATGCTGTGGATCATCGCAGATGTAACACTTCCTGTTCCCTCTAGGAGGCTTCGCTTTCACTGCTGCCGGTGCTAGGGCTCTGGCTGCTGACTGAGCCCTTGCACCTCCAACCTCCATAGGTTCCGCTCCTCCTCCTGGCGGAGGCGTGGATTGCGCACGCGCTGCTTCTCTGGGAAGGAAGGAGGAGCCCCTGGCTGGTTCGCGCCCTCCACGCCCTTCGTCCCTGCTCCACGGACGTCCTTCCAGCCGCACCCCCACCGCCAGCGCCCTCTGAACGATCTCCTGCGTGGTCCGGGGTCTCTCCCCCCTCGCAATTTCATCTTTAACCGAGCCGTGCAATCCCTCCCAAAACAGGTCTCTTACAGGAGCCGAATCTCTGTCCCATTCCAGGGCACTGACCAAAGCGAAAAAGCGGGCATGGTACTGCCTTACGCTGGCCCTCCCTTGCTTCAGTCCATGTATCTCCTGCCGAGCAAGATCCACGTCAATGCGTGATAAAAAGCACCCATCCATCGCTTTAATAAAGGCATCCGCATTTTGGAGCGCCGGATCCTTATCTCTCCACAAATTGCGCAGCCATGCTTTAGCATCTCCATGCAAATGGGACATGATGAATCCCACCTTCTCTTGCTCATCTCTAAAGTCTTTGTTCAGCAGTTGCAGTGCACACATTACATCTGCTCTAAAGTTGGGGTACTGTTGCAAATTCCCATCGAAGTGAGAGACCAGACCGCCTGTTCGTCTCCCCAACCCAATCCCCTCCGGTTTGGGTGTCAGTTGCCCTTGCTTCGTAAGCACTTCCAACCTGACCTGGAGATCCCTGTAGGCGGCAGCTGCGTCCTCCTCTCTCTTCCTGGATGCAAGAGCCTCGGCATTCAGTCGTGTCACTGCTTCTCTGAGTTCCACTATCTGCTGTTCGGCCGTCATGTTGTCTGCCGTTCGTGAGCTCGCTAGTAGGCACCCGCTTTCTCTCCTCTCCGCGAGGACGTAGATGCCCACAATCTGCAGATGGAGCTTACTGTCAGAGCTGCTTCCAGATCCTAGCTCACAGAGGATCACGCTAGCCAGCGATCATTAAATAAAAGTCTTTATTGAGTTACAGTTTCCATTCTCAAGCTGCTGCGTGCAACTCTACGTCTCATGGTTAGATCGGCGAAGCTCCATCTGAGTCTCCGCCCCTTGTACACCAACTTAATATCCTAGCCTTGCTCCACCTTTTCCGCCTGACTGTTCTTCTCTGGGTCCCTCTGCCCCCCGGGGTCTCTTCCTTCCGGGATTCCTCTGACGCTGACCCCCCTGACTCTTCTCCCTCCTTTCGGCGGGCTTTAGGACCTGGCTCCCTTTCCGGGCTGCCTACTGCGCCACCTTCCTGTGCATTTGAACTTGGCACGCGCGCCCAACCTTCCACCTTCCGTCTGACCGTTTCTTCGCTCCCCGATGGAGGTGTGGCCACTCCTGACTCGTGCCCTCCCCCCTGTTGTGAGCTGCCAGCGCTTGATCCCTGGCGCCCTTCCTCTTCCCTGCTCTCTGGCGGTGACGCTGGTCCTGATTTCCAACTGCTCCCCTCTGAGTCCCCTCTGGCTCTATCTTCCTGGGGTGTCCCCCTAGGCTCCCCCCTTGCCCTGGCCACTGGTGCTCCTTTCTGTGAATCTTCTGATTCACTGGAAAGACTCGGAGATCTCGGGTCGTCGTCATCACTCATCTTTTCTTCTGCCTCCTCTCCCTCGCTCTCTGTTTCCTCCCTTGCCATTGCCTCTGCTCCTGAACCCCTGACATGTATGTAATGAGCAAAATACCAAAACACCATATTTTCGCTTCCATATGCGTAGAAAGAAGACGAATAAGCTTTGATTGGGCTTATTTCAATTCACATGGTGTTTTTTGAGTGTGCACCAGAAATCCCCACCCAAAGCGAAAAGGTGTTTTGGGTTCCAACTGAAAAAAAAGATGATCAAGCTCTGATTGGGCTTTTTTCAAACTCGTGTTTTTGGGGTTAGAATGCACATTCACCCAAAAATCGCAGAAATGTTTGTTTGCCCAAATCAAGCATAGGAGTTTTGGTTCCATCTCAATTGAAAGAGGACGAATAAGCTTTGATTGTTCTTTCGGTGTTCTTTCACCGACAAATAGCAAAGCAAAGTCGAATAAGTCAAAATAAAGCAAAACAGGTTGTTTTGGGTTCCTACATAGAAAGAAGAATCTTGGTTTTCCCTTATTTCGTCGTGTTCTATGGACCCCATAAATAGCAAAGTGTATGTATTGAGACCAAACTAACAAAACAACGTCTTTTCGCGTAGAAAGAAGACAAATAAGCTTTGATTGGGCTTATTTCAATTCGCATGGTGTTTTTTGGGTGTGCATCAGAATCACTCCTAACAGAAGCAAAACGGTGTTTTGGGTTCCATCTACATAAAAAGAAGATAATCTCTCTGATTGGGCTTATTTAAAATTTGTGTTTTTGTGGTTGGAATGCACATTCAACCAAAAATAACAGAGTGAAATGTTTGTTTCAGCCCAAATCAAGCATAGGTGCTTTGGTTCCATCTCCATAGAAAGACGACATATAAGCTTGGATTGTTCTTTCGGTGTTCATTCACCCACAAATAGCAGAGCCAAGTGTAATAAGTCTAAACAAAGCAAAACAGGTTGTTTTGGGTTCCATCTACATAGAAAGAAGAATCTTCTTTTGCTTATTTCAAGTCGTGTTCTTTGCTGTTAATGTACATTGACCCAGAAATCGCAAAGTGTATGTGTCAGGGGTTCAGGGACAGAGGCACAGGGTAGGCAGGAGATGGAGAGCGATGGGGATGAATCCCAGGACAGCGAGGAAGAGGATGACAATGACTCAAGAGATTCCATGAGTCTTTCCAGCGAATCAGAGGATTCCCAGAAGGGGGCGCCGGTGGTCAAGGCCAGGGGAGCCCCAGGGGGGACGTGTCAGGAGCAGGGGGCCAGCGGGGGATCCCAAAATGGCAGCTGGGCGTCAGGACCAGCCTCCCCGCCAGAGTGCAGCGAAGGGGGTGGAGGTTTCAGTGTATCAGGGGAAGCGGCTCCGGCAGCAGAGAAAGGAGGGAGGTCGGAGCAAGCCACCCTCCCGGAAGGGGAGGGGAGTAGTGAAGGGAGTAGTGTAGCTGTTAAAAGGAAGGTTAGAGGTTGGGCGCGCGCGCCAAGTTCAAATGTAGAGGCGCGCGGAAGTACAGGGAGCCCGGAGGAGGGGCCAGGTCCCAAAGCCCGCAGGAGGGGGCAAGAGCAGTCTGATTCCGCGTCAGAGGAATCCAGGAGGGGCGAAACCCCAGCGGGCAGAAAGACCCTGCGGAAAAGGAAAGAGAGAAAGAGGTGGAGCAGCGCAAGCCTCTTAAACTGGTGCAGGGGAGGGACGGATTCAGAGGGGACTTCAGCGGTCTAAGCCTAGCAGACGTAGGGCTGCGCGCCTCGGATGTGAAGCAAACAATGAACTGCAATAAACACTTTTGTATATAAGAAGAGATAGGCGTTGGTCTTTTGTGAGCTGAGACTTGAGGCAGCCTTGACAAAGGGGTTTTTGGAGGTCTTCTGCGAAAAAGAAGCTGACCAATTACCACCCCACCGGCCCTACGACTGTGCAATTGACCTCTTACCAGGGGCGACGCTGCCGACTGCGAAGCTGTATTCCATGTCTGAAGATGAGATGCAGGAACTCAGGGAGTTCATAGATCACAATTTGAAGCGGGGATTCATCCGAGAATCCAAGGCAGTGGGGGGCAGTCCTGTGTTTTTCGTGAAGAAGAAGGACACGCCCCAAAAAAGGCTCATTGTGGACTATAGGGCCATAAACTCGATGACAAAGCCCAAGGCCTTCCCCATGCCCAAAATTGACGACCTGCTCGCGACGGTAAGGAAGGGGAGGATCTTCACCAAGTTGGATTGAGACTTGAGGCAGCCTTGACAGTATGTAATGAGCAAAATACCAAAACACCGTCTTTTCGCTTCCATATGCGTAGAAAGAAGACGAATAAGCTGTCAGGGGTTCAGGAGCAGAGGCAAGGGCAAGGGAGGAAACAGAGAGCGAGGGGGAGGAGGCAGAAGAAAAGATGAGTGATGACGACGACCCGAGATCTCCGAGTCTTTCCAGTGAATCAGAAGATTCACAGAAAGGAGCACCAGTGGCCAGGGCAAGGGGGGAGCCTAGGGGGACACCCCAGGAAGATAGAGCCAGAGGGGACTCAGAGGGGAGCAGTTGGAAATCAGGACCAGCGTCACCGCCAGAGAGCAGGGAAGAGGAAGGGCGCCAGGGATCAAGCGCTGGCAGCTCACAACAGGGGGGAGGGCACGAGTCAGGAGTGGCCACACCTCCATCGGGGAGCGAAGAAACGGTCAGACGGAAGGTGGAAGGTTGGGCGCGCGTGCCAAGTTCAAATGCACAGGAAGGTGGCGCAGTAGGCAGCCCGGAAAGGGAGCCAGGTCCTAAAGCCCGCCGAAAGGAGGGAGAAGAGTCAGGGGGGTCAGCGTCAGCGTCAGAGGAATCCCGGAAGGAAGAGACCCCGGGGGGCAGAGGGACCCAGAGAAGAACAGTCAGGCGGAAAAGGTGGAGCAAGGCTAGGATATTAAGTTGGTGTACAAGGGGCGGAGACTCAGATGGAGCTTCGCCGATCTAACCATGAGACGTAGAGTTGCACGCAGCAGCTTGAGAATGGAAACTGTAACTCAATAAAGACTTTTATTTAATGATCGCTGGCTAGCGTGATCCTCTGTGAGCTAGGATCTGGAAGCAGCTCTGACAGTAAGCTCCATCATCATAATTGTGGGCATCTACGTCCTCGCGGAGAGGAGAGAAAGCGGGTGCCTACTAGCGAGCTCACGAACGGCAGACAACATGACGGCCCGAACAGCAGATAGTGGAACTCAGAGAAGCAGTGACACGACTGAATGCCGAGGCTCTTGCATCCAGGAAGAGAGAGGAGGACGCAGCTGCCGCCTACAGGGATCTCCAGGTCAGGTTGGAAGTGCTTACGAAGCAAGGGCAACTGACACCCAAACCGGAGGGGATTGGGTTGGGGAGACGAACAGGCGGTCTGTCTCACTTCGATGGGAATTTGCAACAGTACCCCAACTTTAGAGCAGATGTAATGTGTGCACTGCAACTGCTGAACAAAGACTTTAGAGATGAGCAAGAGAAGGTGGGATTCATCATGTCCCATTTGCATGGAGATGCTAAAGCATGGCTGCGCAATTTGTGGAGAGATATGGATCCGGCGCTCCAAAATGCGGATGCCTTTATTAAAGCGATGGATGGGTGCTTTTTATCAAGCATTGACGTGGATCTTGCTCGGCAGGAGATACATGGACTGAAGCAAGGGAGGGCCAGCGTAAGGCAGTACCATGCCCGCTTTTTCGCTTTGGTCAGTGCCCTGGAATGGGACAGAGATTCGGCTCCTGTAAGAGACCTGTTTTGGGAGGGATTGCACGGCTCGGTTAAAGATGAAATTGCGAGGGGGGAGAGACCCCGGACCACGCAGGAGATCGTTCAGAGGGCGCTGGCGGTGGGGGTGCGGCTGGAAGGACGTCCGTGGAGCAGGGACGAAGGGCGTGGAGGGCGCGAACCAGCCAGGGGCTCCTCCTTCCTTCCCAGAGAAGCAGCGCGTGCGCAATCCACGCCTCCGCCAGGAGGAGGAGCGGAACCTAAGGAGGTTGGAGGTGCAAGGGCTCAGTCAGCAGCCAGAGCCCTAGCACCGGCAGCAGTGAAAGCGAAGCCTCCTAGAGGAAACAGGAAGTGTTACATCTGCGATGATCCACAGCATATGGCGAAAGAGTGTCCCCAGAGGCTCCACAAGCACACTGCAGCCTCAGCAATGGTAACTGCAGCAACGCAGCAAGGACAACCACAGCAGGGAAACGAAGGAGTCTGGTTGGAGGAAGAGGCACTGGGGCCCAGCAGACGTGTCAGTGAAGCAGTCCCCAGAGATTTTACAGCCCATGGACCCCCTCCCGCCCAAACCGGTAGTGAAGCTCACCGCGTCGCTCCAGCTGCCCAATGGAATCACCATGGACGTGCCAATCACCATTGACTCCGGAAGCAATGCGGACTTTATAGGGCAGGACTTTGTCGACCGGCACGCTATACAGTTGCTGCCTGCCACGCTGCCCCTGCAGGTTGTCACGGTGGATGGCAGGGAGCTGCTAGGGGGGCAAGTGGTGAAGCAGACGCCACCAATGGTGATGCGACTTGGGAATCACAGGGAAATCATCAGCTTCAATGTCACTCACCTATCGGACACGCCCATTGTATTGGGCATGAGTTGGCTGGACAAGCACAGCCCGACGCTGGCTTGGTACCAGAGGCAGCTGACCTTCGGCTCTTCCTTTTGCGCTGAACACTGCATCGTGCCCAGGCAGGAAGGAGGGGAAGAGGAGTCACAGCTGCAGCTAGGCACGCTGCAAGCGGTTCCCCACAAGTACGCAGAATTTTTGGAGGTTTTCTGCGAGAAAGAGGCAGACAGGCTACCCCCCCACAGACCATATGACTGCAAAATTGACCTGCTGCCGGGGGCGGCGCTACCCAAAGGGAAGCTGTATTCCATGTCTGAGGACGAACTGCAGGAACTCAAAGAGTTCATAGATCATAATTTGGAGCGCGGTTTCATCCGAGAGTCCAAGGCAGCGGGGGGCAGTCCGGTATTCTTTGTTAAGAAGCGGGACACGCCCCAAAAAAAGACTTGTAGTGGACTTTCGCATCTTGAACAGTGTGACCAAGCCATCGGACTTCCCCATGCCCCGAATCGACGACCTCCTCGCAAAGGTACGGAAGGGCAGAGTGTTCACCAAGTTGGACCTGCGAGGGGCATACAACCTCATTCGCATGCGGGAGGGAGATGAGTGGAAGACAGCCATGTTCACGCCCCTGGGCACCTACGAATATAGAGTTATGCCTTTTGGATTGCAAAATGGCTCCCACGTTTTTCAAGCTTTCATGCATCACGTGTTGGCGGGGCTCCTCTACAAGACGTGCGTCTGTTTCTTGGATGACATCCTGATCTTTTCGGAATCGCAGCAGGAGCATGACAGACACGTCAAGGAAGTGCTGAGCAGGC
Organism: Podarcis pityusensis; assembly: GCF_964106645.2. Taxonomy (NCBI): domain Eukaryota; kingdom Metazoa; phylum Chordata; class Lepidosauria; order Squamata; family Lacertidae; genus Podarcis; species Podarcis pityusensis. The sequence continues at coordinate 355,557 of NC_138038.1, forward strand.
TACAGCAACATAGGCTTTACGCCAAGCTGGAGATGTGCCAATTCGACGTGACCGAGGTGGATTTCCTGGGCTACAAGTTGTCTGATAAAGGGCTCGCCATGGACAGCGCCAAGGTCCGAGCAGTGTTGGATTGGAAAAGCCCACGCAACCGGAAGGAGGTCCAACGGTTTGTCGGCTTCGCGAACTTCTATCGCAAGTTTATCAAAGGCTTTGCGATGCAGACAGCGGCCATCACGGACACGCTCAGCTCCAAGAAAAAGAAGTTCATCTGGACAGAGCAGGCGGAGCAGTCCTTTCAGGCACTCAAGCGTCTCTTCGCGTCGGAAGAGCAGCTGCTTCATGTCAACCCCAGCAGGCCGATGAGGGTGGAGACAGACGCTTCGGACAGAGCCGTGGGAGCAGTCCTGCTGCAGAAAGACCCGCAGGGGGTTTGGAGGCCGGGAGCGTTTTACTCAAGGAAGCTCAGCAAGTCCGAACAGAACTACACCATCTGGGACAGGGAGTTGCTGGCCATTCATGCAGCGTTCAAAGCGTGGAGGCACTTCCTGATCGGCGCCAAGCACACGGTGCAGGTCTGCACGGACCACAAGAATCTAGAGCACTGGCGCACGGCACAGTTCCTGAACAAGAGGCAGATACGTTGGGCTGAGTTCTTTGTGAATTTCGACTTCCGAATAGAGTATGTCCCGGGGGACACCAACATCATGGCGGATGCTCTCTCCCGTAAGCCACAGTATCTAGAGGAGGCAACGCCAGCGGCCGCCATGCACATCTTCGCACCGACAGTGTGGGCGTGCGCGGCGGCGACAGTTGACCTGGATGCGGTGCGACGAGCATTGCAGGATGACTCCTTCGCGCAAGCAAAGATGGCAGAGGTGCACAGGGGCACGGCAGCGACCGACGAGTTCCAGCTGCGAGATGGTTTGCTCATCCGTAAAGGGGCCATCTACGTGCCGGGAGACGAACTTCGCGCCAAGGTACTGCAGCAGCTGCACGACGCGCCCACTGCCGGGCACTTTGGCAAGGAGAAGACGGTGGAATTAGTAGCCAGAGACTTCTGGTGGCCCGGAATGAGAGGGGAAGTCGCGGACTACGTGGCGAGGTGTGACACCTGCCAGAGGTCCAAACCAGTGCACAGACCGCCGGCCGGACTGCTGGAACCGCTGCAAACTCCGTTCGAGCCATGGGAGAGAGTGGCCCTGGACTTTGTCACGGATCTGCCCAGCTCGAGGGGCAAGACGGCTGTGCTGGTGGTGGTGGATTTGTTCTCCAAGATGGCACATTTCATTCCGTGTGCGAAGGTGGCCACGGCGGAACAAACCGCCAAGCTGTTCATAGACCACGTGTTCAAGGTTCACGGTCTGCCGCGGTCTATTCTGTCCGACCGAGGGCGACAGTTCATCTCGAACTTCTGGCAGAGGCTGATGGGCTTCCTGAACGTCAAGATCAACCTGGCGTCGGCTAGACACCCGCAGACCAACGGGCAAGCGGAGCGGGTCAATGCCATCATGCAGCAGTACCTGAGATGTTATGCGAATCAACAGCCTGCGACGTGGGTGGATTACCTGCCTCTCGCCGAGTTCGCCTACAACAACACGAAGCACGTGTCCACGGGGGTCACGCCGTTCTTCGCCAACAACGGGAGGCACCCTAGAAACCTTCCCGGGACTGGAAAGAATGGGGGAGGGGGAGCCGCAGACAGCAGATGCGTTCGCGTCGGAGTTGCAGGAGGTCCACGATCAGCTGCGGCGGCACCTGGAGCTGGCTAAACACGCATACAAGGTACAAGCGGACAAACACAGAAGGGTTGGCGAAGAGATCCATGTGGGAGACTGGGTCTGGTTAGCAGCCCACGCAGTGCCGGCCAGGTCGTTGGCGAAGAAGAAACTAGGGCATAAACAACTGGGGCCCTACCAAGTCGACGAACAGGTCAACCCGGTGGCTTTCAGGCTGGCTCTTCCGGAGGGTTCCAGAATGCATCCGGTGTTCCACAGATCGGTGCTCACTCCCTACAAGGCACCTCACAGGTTTCAGGAACCAGGAACGGCACCGGGTCCGCTCCGAGAGAGAACCGGGCAAGGGGGAGTGGCACAGGAGGAGCGCATCAACGAAGTCACGGAGATTTTGGACTCCAGATGGGGGGAAGAGGGGGTAGAATACCTTCTCGCCAAGGAGGGCACCCCGGCCAGTGCCAACAGCTGGGTGCCGGGCTACGCTTTAGACGAACCTCTGCTCAAAGAAGAGTTTCATGCCCTCTTCCCACATAGGCCAATGCCAGCAGACTTTTTCGACGACTGGCTTTTCACGCCCACGCTTTCAGCCAGCACGTTCCGGGGGTTCGACTCGGACGAGGAACCGACACGAGACGCCCGTTCCCCGGAGGGGTCACCCTCGGGATCTGCTTCAGAACCCTCGTATTGGTGGGATGATCGACCAGAGGAGCAGTTCCGCAGAAGGTGGCTGGAGGGTCCAGGACAGCAACGTCTCCAGAAGGCAACGAGGGAGAGACGGACATGGACGTTTTCGGGGACGACCCGGGTTTCGAGCACGGCGGCACAGAGATGGAAGCGGAGGTGACCGTCGTCAACGAGAGCAGGGAGGAAGAACCGGAAGACTTCGGATGGCGGCCCGCCACGGGAAGCGAACTGTATCCGACATTCGTCCCCCTGACACGGCAGCACCCAGATCCCGCACCGGAAGGAGGGGAGGGGGGAAGAGGGGGCTTCGAGGGGGGGATGGATGTCAGGGGTTCAGGAGCAGAGGCAAGGGCAAGGGAGGAAACAGAGAGCGAGGGAGAGGAGGCAGAAGAAAAGATGAGTGATGACGACGACCCGAGATCTCCGAGTCTTTCCAGTGAATCAGAAGATTCACAGAAAGGAGCACCAGTGGCCAGGGCAAGGGGGGAGCCTAGGGGGACACCCCAGGAAGATAGAGCCAGAGGGGACTCAGAGGGGAGCAGTTGGAAATCAGGACCAGCGTCACCGCCAGAGAGCAGGGAAGAGGAAGGGCGCCAGGGATCAAGCGCTGGCAGCTCACAACAGGGGGGAGGGCACGAGTCAGGAGTGGCCACACCTCCATCGGGGAGCGAAGAAACGGTCAGACGGAAGGTGGAAGGTTGGGCGCGCGTGCCAAGTTCAAATGCACAGGAAGGTGGCGCAGTAGGCAGCCCGGAAAGGGAGCCAGGTCCTAAAGCCCGCCGAAAGGAGGGAGAAGAGTCAGGGGGGTCAGCGTCAGCGTCAGAGGAATCCCGGAAGGAAGAGACCCCGGGGGGCAGAGGGACCCAGAGAAGAACAGTCAGGCGGAAAAGGTGGAGCAAGGCTAGGATATTAAGTTGGTGTACAAGGGGCGGAGACTCAGATGGAGCTTCGCCGATCTAACCATGAGACGTAGAGTTGCACGCAGCAGCTTGAGAATGGAAACTGTAACTCAATAAAGACTTTTATTTAATGATCGCTGGCTAGCGTGATCCTCTGTGAGCTAGGATCTGGAAGCAGCTCTGACAGCTGGCTAGCGTGATCCTCTGTGAGCTAGGATCTGGAAGCAGCTCTGACAGTATGTAATGAGCAAAATACCAAAACACCATATTTTCGCTTCCATATGCGTAGAAAGAAGACGAATAAGCTTTGATTGGGCTTATTTTCAATTCACATGGTGTTTTTTGAGTGTGCATCAGAATCACTCCTAACAGAAGCAAAACGGTGTTTTGGGTTCCATCTACATAAAAAGAAGATAATCTCTCTGGTTGGGCTTATTTAAAATTTGTGTTTTTGTGGTTGGAATGCACATTCAACCAAAAATAACAGAGTGAAATGTTTGTTTCAGCCCAAATCAAGCATAGGTGCTTTGGTTCCATCTCCATAGAAAGACGACATATAAGCTTGGATTGTTCTTTCGGTGTTCATTCACCCACAAATAGCAGAGCCAAGTGTAATAAGTCTAAACAAAGCAAAACAGGTTGTTTTGGGTTCCATCTACATAGAAAGAAGAATCTTCTTTCGCTTATTTCAAGTCGTGTTCTTTGCTGTTAATGTACATTGACCCAGAAATCGCAAAGTGTATGTGTCAGGGGTTCAGGGACAGAGGCACAGGGTAGGCAGGAGATGGAGAGCGATGGGGATGAATCCCAGGACAGCGAGGAAGAGGATGACAATGACTCAAGAGATTCCATGAGTCTTTCCAGCGAATCAGAGGATTCCCAGAAGGGGGCGCCGGTGGTCAAGGCCAGGAGAGCCCCAGGGGGGACGTGTCAGGAGCAGGGGGCCAGCGGGGGATCCCAAAGTGGCAGCTGGGCGTCAGGACCAGCCTCCCCGCCAGAGTGCAGCGAAGGGGGTGGAGGTTTCAGTGTATCAGGGGAAGCGGCTCCGGCAGCAGAGAAAGGAGGGAGGTCGGAGCAAGCCACCCTCCCGGAAGGGGAGGGGAGTAGTGAAGGGAGTAGTGTAGCTGTTAAAAGGAAGGTTAGAGGTTGGGCGCGCGCACCAAGTTCAAATGTAGAGGCGCGCGGAAGTACAGGGAGCCCGGAGGAGGGGCCAGGTCCCAAAGCCCGCAGGAGGGGGCAAGAGCAGTCTGATTCCGCGTCAGAGGAATCCAGGAGGGGCGAAACCCCAGCGGGCAGAAAGACCCTGCGGAAAAGGAAAGAGAGAAAGAGGTGGAGCAGCGCAAGCCTCTTAAACTGGTGAAGGGGAGGGACGGATTCAGAGGGGACTTCAGCGGTCTAAGCCTAGCAGACGTAGGGCTGCGCGCCTCGGATGTGAAGCAAACAATGAACTGCAATAAACACTTTTGTATATAAGAAGAGATAGGCGTTGGTCTTTTGTGAGCTGAGACTTGAGGCAGCCTTGACAGTATGTAATGAGCAAAATACCAAAACACCGTCTTTTCGCTTCCATATGCGTAGAAAGAAGACGAATAAGCTTTCATTTGGCTTATTTCAATTCACATGGTGTTTTTTGAGTGTGCACCAGAATCATCCCCACCCAAAGCAAAAAGGTATTTTGGGTTCCAACTAAAAAAAGAGAAGATGATCAAAAAAGAGAAGATGATTGGGCTTATTTCAAACTCGTGTTTTTGGGGTTAGAATGCACATTCAACCAAAAATCGCAGAAATGTTTGTTTGCCCAAATCAAGCATAGGGGCTTTGGTTCCATCTCAATACAAAATAACAAAACCCAAATAACAAAACGACGTCTTTTCGCTTTCATATGTGTAGAAAGAAGACGAATAAGCTTTGATTGGGCTTATTTCAATTCACATGATGTTTTTTGGGTGTGCACCAGAATCATCTCAAAGCAAAACGGTGTTTTGGATTCCATCTACATAAAAAGGTGATCAAGCTCTGATTGGGCTTATTTAAAAATTGGTGTTTTTGGGGTTGGAATGCACATTCAGCCAGAAATAGCAGAGTGAAATGATCGTTTTCAGCCCAAAGCAAGCAAAGGTGCTTTGGTTCCCTCTCAATACAAAGAGGACATATAACCTTGGAATCGTTCTTTCATTGTTCATTCCCACACAAATAGCAAAGCGAAGTGTAATAAGCCTAAACAAAGCAAAACAGGTTGTTGTGGGTTCCAACTAAAGAGAAAGGAAATTCTTGGATTTCGCTTATTTCGTGTTCTTTGATGTT